>NW_027507718.1:383646489-384146549 GCF_037356315.1 Lithobates pipiens | reverse complement strand
GGTAACAATATCCTTACAAGCTTGTTTAACCAGCTCAACCTTGAGGTCCTGTCTTTACACGATTTTCTTGAATTGGCTTGTTGGTAAGCCGATTCGGTTCTTATTGTAACCCTCTGGAATTAAGGATCCTTATTGGGGTGAAGGGTTTCTTTTCTTTTCCTCCTTTTACACTGCTCAATTCACATGATATACATTTGACTATTCACGTTTGATTTGCTAATAATTTTCACACATTTATATCAAATAGTATGGTTTAACCACTTTTGACCTTATACCTCCGGTAATTATATGTAGTCACCTGGAGCATTTCACCTTCACTCCTCCCACCCCCTTCCCTTCCTCCCCCCCTTCCCCCCCCCCTCCCCCCCCTCCCTCCCCCTCCTTTTTCCCCCCCCTGTTTCCCTCCTTCCCCTTTCCCTTTCCCCTTCCCTCTTCCTTCTTCCCCCCCCCCCCTCCCCACTTTTCTAGTCACTCAATATCACGGTTCCACCGTCACGAGGTCTTTCTTCCTCTTCTTTCTCTCCTCCCCCCTTCCCCTTTCTTCCTTAATTCGAGATATACCCCTCCTAATTGATAAATTATTATAATATTATTTATCCAGAGCCGGCGCTAACCAATCCCCCATGTTCACCGTGGGGGGACTTTGCGGATCTCCTTACCTGCAGCCTGTTCCTTGAAGTAGGGTGAGCTGACCTCCTCTTTTAAACATATAGGGAATTTGTGTATGTAAAATCAATAATATTATGATAACTGTATTGCTTATATCTTTACATGTGTGTATTATCTAATGACTGTGATACTTTTATATAGATATCCTCCTGAAGAAGCGGGCCTTTTCCCGCGAAACTAGTCGAGGAAATTTATTGTGCACTCTCTACGGTTGAATGTTCCCTATGGAGAACCCGTCAGGAATACCTCAACTGTGATGTGCATATTATTATACTCCTTCAAGTGATAATTCAGTGTTGTTTTGTTTTATATCTTTATTAAACATTATATTGATTTTAAATTTTATTAGTGTTTTTCTATTACCAAGTACCGGTATAGTCCAATTATTATATGGCCGAATGGAACTACATATGGGGTTGGTGTGAGCGACTACCCGGTATTCCCATTTAAGCCCTCCTTCCTTCAATGTTTAAAGAGGAAGTAAACACTGATGGCTTTAGGAAGTAAACCCTGATGCATCGCATAGTAGCCCATTATATGTCACTTACCTGACACAGGAGCCAGCAATGTCACGGCTGTCCCCTGTAGCATGGAGCATCCATCTTCTTCCAGATATCGCTGCTCCGGCCACTCACAGCACCGGAGCAGCAATGACGTCCCTCCCGCGCATGCGCACGGGAGCCACCACTAACAGCATATCGCTGTTAGCAGCGGCATGCTGCTAACGGCGATAGTGCGCCTGCGCATCGCTGCCTATGGGGTAGCGGTGACTGTCTTTTAGTAAATATCTCCTAAACCGTGCAGGTTTAGGAGATATTTCTTGGACCTACAGGTAAGCCTTAATCTAGGCTTACCTGTAGGTCAAAGTGGTTTGTAAGGGTTTACAACCACTTTAAGTAAAGGTACCCTATGTGCAAGGAAGTGACCCTATCCAAAGTGCCTAGCGTAGCCCAGAAGAGCCCACACCTGGGTAGACCTTTTACGTGACCCTTGCTTGGCGCCCAACGTGAAGGGGAGCATGGAGGCTGTGTCACCCGCCTATCCCTCCTACAAGCTTATGACACCACTCCCCCCATCTGTGTCTAGCCAGTCGTCAGGGCCCGGAGAGTGAGACCTGAGAGGCTGTGAGGCAGGCGGAGGCGGCGACAGGCAGAGAGAGGCAGCTGAGCTCAGCTGATGATGTCCATCAGCAGGAATAGAGGGGAAGCAGATCCAATCGTGGGGATGCCAGTGCCTTCAAGGCTTCAACACAGGTGTGCTTTGGGGGTGTCTGTGAATAGACTACATTGCACTGTGTCTATCTCTCTGGCATAATGGATGGTATCAGAACTCACAGGCAGTAGGCACTTATTGGTCATAAGTTAACAAAATCAGCACCCAGCAGCCATGTTATGTGACACACTATGCCAGAACCATGATAGAGTGCCAGCTGCCTGTGAGTTATCATAATGCTGATGATCTTAACCAGTTTCCGATCGCCTGATAGCAGATTTACTGCTACAGGGCAGTCACGCTGTGCAGGATCCCTTATATATGTGATCCTGCATTTCTGGTTATCAGAGCCAATCAGCGGATCCGGCGGACTCGCCTAGTGGTCTGCCTATGTAAACAAGGTAGTTCGCCATTCTGTCGGTGTGGAAGACATTGACCATGTGTTCCTGCAAAGCAGGTACAGGGATCCATGTCTTCCCTTAGTAAAAGCACCTGCCCCACAGTGAGAAAACACTTGTTAGGCACGCATTTAACCCATTGATTGCCCTAGATGTTATCCCTTTCCCAGCCAGTGTCATTAGTACAGTGACAGTGCATATTTTTAGCATCCCACAAAGTGTCAAAAGTTTCACTAATGCCGCGTGCACACGAGCGGATTGTCTGACAGAAAAAGTATTTTTATCGGATATTCCGATCATGTGTGGGCCTCATCGGACTTTTTTTTTCAAAAATTCTGACAGACCTAGAAATAGAACATGTTTTAAATATTTCCAACGGAACCAATTCCTATCAGGAAAACCACTCGTCTGTATGATGTTCCGATGGACCAAAAATTACGCATGATCTGAAGAAAGTACGAGGTGGCAGAGCTCCGTCGGAAAAACCTTCAGAGTTTATTCCGACGGGAAAACCAGTCGTGTGTACGCGGCATTAGTGTCCAGTTTGTCCACCGCAATATCGCAGTCCCGCTATGAGTCACTGATTGCTGCCATTACTAGTAAAAAAAAAAATATGTCCCTGGATTTCATTTTAAAAATCTGGTCACCTTAACCTATGGACTCTGACCAGCCCACGTGTGTACGCAGATACCGGGTAACCCCAGTGCATACGCAGATGTGTCGCAGGGCTCTTTAAGGATCAGAGCAGCGCCTAGGGTGAAGGTCTCCTTTACGGTGTTTTTAGCCACACTTTTTTTTTTCTACTTTGGAACTTTAACTATTGGGAAGTATTAGATTTCCTGTCAGGTTTTACAGCTGCCCCACACATCCTTCCCACACATCCTGTCCAAGGGACAAACCTTTCACCAGACAGAAGTGAATGGGACTCTCAAACTACAACTCTCTCTAAGGCCCTGATCACACCTGAGCATAGCAGACATGAGCCTTTCTGCTCGTATTTCTGCAAATGTGGTTAAAAACATGTTAAACACACAATGCGCTTGCGGTGCCATTATATCTTAAAGGGGTGTTCCGGCCAAGAATTTTTTTTTTTAAAGTCAGCAGCTACAAACACTGTAGCTGCTGACTTTTAATAACGACTCTTACCTGTCCAGCGATCCCGTGATGTCGGGCACCCTGAGGCTAATCCGTCCATCGGATCGGCTGCCGGCACCTCCATCTTAATGAAGGGAAACAGGCAGTGGAGCCTTACTGCTTCACTGCCCGTTTCCTACTGCGCAAGCGTGAGTCACGCAGCGCTTTGTGAATGGCCCCGTTGTTTTCTGGGACACACACATGTCCCAGAAGGCAACAGGGCCACTCACCGAAGAGGAGGAAGCGCCACAGAATAGGAAGAGGCAGATTAGGAAGGCTGCCTAGCGGTTTCAGGTAAGTTAAACTTTTGTTTCTTTAATTTAAAAATAAATAAATTTAAGAATATTAATGCTATTTTTTTTTTTTGGATGACACTCCACTTTAATGGCACTGGGTAGTAGTCAAGCGGTTTGCCACGCAAAAAATGCACAACGGAAAACAAGCTCAGTGTCAAAATTTGGTATGTGAGCTTCTGTAGTACGTTATTGGAGAGAGGCCTTTTCAAATGAAGGGTGGTGCACCAAAAACACGCTAACTCTTCCCGCCGCGTTTCCCCACAACCGGCATCTTCTGGGATTGGAGATCCTCAAGCATGTGGGTCATCCTCTGTTAATTTGTGTTAAGTAAATTTTTGGTGCACACTTGTTTTATACAGCTGCGCAATCTGTATTATTTTCACGGAATTCAAGGCTTTCTATGATTGAAATAGGGGAGATTGTAATGTTGATCTGTCCTTCTCCAATCACAGAGCCCAAACTTAAAGTGTTTGTAAACCCTTACAAACCACTTTGACCTACAGGTAAGCCTAGATTAACCACTTTAAGACCGGACCATTTTGCTGGTAAATGACCAGAGGTCTTTTTACACTTTGGCACTGCGCTGCTTTAACTGGTAATTGCGCGGTCATGCAATGTTGTACCGAAACAAAATTTGCGTCCTTTTCTTCCCACAAATAGAGCTTTCTTTTGATGGTATTTGATTGCCTCTGCGATTTTTATTTTTTGCGATATAAACGTAAAAAGACCGCAAATTTTGAAAAAAAATGATATTTTCTACTTTTTGTTATTAGAAAAATCCAATAAACTCAATTTTAGTCATACATTTAGGCCAAAATGTATTCAGCCACATGTCTTTGGTAAAAAAAAAAGTCAATAATTGTATATTTATTGGTTTGCGCAAAAGTTGTCACATCTACAAACTAAGGTACGTTTTCTGGAATTTACGCAGCTTTTATTTTATGACTGCCTATCTCATTTCTTGAGGTGCTAAAATGGCAGGGCAGTACAAAACCCCCCCAAATGACCCCATTTTGGAAAGTAGACCCCCTAAGGAAATTGATAAGAGGCATGTTGAGCCCATTGAATATTTTATTTTTTTGCCTCAAGCGATTGAATAATGACAAAAAAAAAATTTTTTTTTTTTTTTTACACAAAGTTGTCACTAAATGATATATTGCTCACACATGCTATGGGCATATGTGAAATGACACCCCAAAAAAAATTCTGCTGCTTCTCCTGAGTACGGGGATACCACATATGTGGGACTTTTTGGGAGCCTAGCCGCGTACGGGGCCCCGAAAACCAAGCACCGCCTTCAGGCTTTCTAAGGTCGTAAATTTTTGAGTTCACTTCTCACTACCTATTACAGTTTTGAAGGCCATAAAATGCCAAGATGGCACAAAACCCCCACAAATGACCCCATTTTAGAAAGTAGACACCCCAAGCTATTTGCTGAGAGGCATGTTGAGTTCATGGAATATTTTATATTTTGCCACAAGTTGCGGGAAAATTACAAACTTTTTTTTTTTTTTTTTTTTTTCACAAAGTTGTCACTAAATGATATATTGCTCATGCATGCCATGGGCATATGTGAAATGACACCCCAAAATAAATTCTGCTGCTTCTCCTGAGTACGGGGATACCACATATGTGGGACTTTTTGGGAGTCTAGCTGCGTACGGGGCCCCGAAAACCAAGCACCGCCTTCAGGCTTTCTAAGGGCGTAAATATTTGACTTCACTCCTCACTACCTATTACAGTTTTGAAGGCCATAAAATGCCAAGATGGCACAAAACCCCCACAAATGACCCCATTTTAGAAAGTAGACACCCCAAGCTATTTGCTGAGAGGCATGTTGAGTTCATGGAATATTTTATATTTTGCCACAAGTTGCGGGAAAATTACAAACTTTTTTTTTTTTTTTTTTTTTTTCACAAAGTTGTCACTAAATGATATATTGCTCACGCATACCATGGGCATATGTGAAATGACACCCCAAAATAAATTCTGCTGCTTCTCCTGAGTACGGGGATACCACATATGTGGGACTTTTTGGGAGCCTAGCCGCGTACGGGGCCCCGAAAACCAAGCACCGCCTTCAGGCTTTCTAAGGGCGTTACAGTTTTGAAGGCCATAAAATGCCAAGATGGCACAAACCCCCCCCCAAATGACCCCATTTTGGAAAGTAGACACCCCTAAATTTAGGGGTACACTAGTGAGACTAGGTAATAAATGGCGGGTGCCCTGAAACTATAAAAAAATAACTAACCAACCAGCGTCACCTGTAACAGTTATATGGTGATCACTGGTGAAAGGGTTAACTAGGGGGCAATCAGGGGGCTTTATGCGGTAGTATATGGGGGTCCCTGGCGTTATAAAAAGCTGCGGCGAACCTAAATACCTAACTGCCGTCACCTGTGACACTAATACAGCGATCAGAAAAACGATCGCTTATTAGGCTGGGTTCACACTGGAGCGATGCGGGAACGCCACGAATGCGCGGCGGGTTCCCGCATCGCATGCCTCCCGGCGGCAGTTCACACTGCCCTATGCGAACTGCTGGGAGTGTCAGTGAAATGTTAATGACACCCCCAGATCAGTTCGCATATCGCAGTGCGATCTGCAAACTTGGATCGCATGGTGTGAACACCCATGCGATCCGATTCTGCTGCGGACCAAAAAAAGGGTCCCGTGCGAGTTTGCGGCGGGTGCGGCGGGTGCGACACGAATTCAGCCATACTATCTGTATAGCTGAACTCGAATCGCACAGAGATCGGATGTGATTTGCACTGCAGTGCGGTGCAAATCACATCCGTTCTCATAAACCGCTGCAATGTGAACCCAGCCTTAGTGACACTGGCGACGGGGGGTGATCACGGGGTTAAACCTTTATTGGGGGGGTTAGGGGGGTACCTTAGAACTAAAGGGGGCTAACCCTAACTGCCCTAACAGTTATTAGTCACAAATGACACCCGCCGGGTGATCAGGGGGTTAAACCTTTATTAGGTAATAAATGGCGGGTGCCCTGAAACTATAAAAAAATAACTAACCAACCAGCGTCACCTGTAACAGTTATATGGTGATCACTGGTGAAAGGGTTAACTAGGGGGCAATCAGGGGGCTTTATGCGGTAGTATATGGGGGTCCCTGGTGCTATAAAAAGCTGCGGCGAACCTAAATACCTACCTGCCTAACTAGCGTCACCTGTGACACTAATACGGCGATCAGAAAAATGATCGCTTATTAGGCTGGGTTCACACTGGAGCGATGCGGGAACGCCACGAATGCGCGGCGGGTTCCCGCATCGCATGCCTCCCGGCGGCAGTTCACACTGCCCTATGCGAACTGCTGGGAGTGTCAGTGAAATGTTACTGACACCCCCAGATCAGTTTGCATATCGCAGTGCGATCTGCAAACTCGGATCGCATGGCGTGAACACCCATGCGATCCGATTCTGCTGCGGGCCAAAAAAAGGGTCCCGTGCGAATTTGCGGCGGGTGCGGCGGGTGTGGCGAATGGCTGAACTCGAATCGCACAGAGATCGGATGTGATTTGCACTGCAGTGCGGTGCGAATCACATTCGTTCTCATAAACCGCTGCAATGTGAACCCAGCCTTAGTGACACTGGCGACGGGGGGTGATCACGGGGTTAAACCTTTATTGGGGGGGTTAGGGGGGTACATTAGAACTAAAGGGGGCTAACCCTAACTGCCCTAACAGTTATTACAGTCACAAATGACACCAATGCAAAAAAAAAAAAAAAAAAAAAAAAAAAAAAAAAAAATGACATTGGTGTCACTGTGACTGGGGGGCAGGGGTAATTGGGGGGGTGATCGGGGGGTAAAGGGGGGGTGTGAGTGTGCCTGGCATGTTCTACTGTTTGTGTAGAGTGTTGGTGCAACTCACCGATCCGTTCTCCTCCGTGTCGGAACGAAAAATACCGACACGGAGGAGAGAATACATCACTTCCTCTCCTCACAGGAGAGGAAGTGATGTCACGAAGGATTTTCATTCGTCGGGAGCGATCGCGAGGGGGTGGCCATGAATGAATGGCCGTCCCCTCGTCCGGGATCGCTCCCGCACGAAAACCGACCGCCGCAGGCACCGGGCGGGGGCCCGATCGGGCCCCCGACCCGCGGGAAGGCAGGGACGTACATGTACGCCCTTATGCCTGCCCGTGCCATGCTGTCGACGTACATCGTCGTGCGGCGGTCGGCAACTGGTTAAGGCTTACCTGTAGGTCCAAGAAATATCTCCTAAACCTACACGTTTAGGAGATATTTGGCAAAACACAGGCATCGCTGTCTACGGCGCAGGCGCACTGAACGCGCCGCTGTCAACGGCGATATGCCGCGAGTGGCGGCTCCCATGCGCATGAGCGGGAGTGACGTCATTGCGGCTTCTTAGAATGACAGCGGCGGAGCAGCGAGACCCACCAAGACCCACCGAGAAGATGGATGCGGCGGACTACAGTGGACAGCGGTGACTTTGCTGGCTCCTGTGTCAGGTAAGTGACACATAATGGGCTACTATGCGATGCATAGTGGTCCATTATGCTTTACCTTTGCAGGGAATCAAAGAGGAAGTAAACTCATCAGGGTTTACTTCCTCTTTAACGACTTTTAGGTATCTAAAGCACTGTTTTCGTATTGCTTTCTTTTGCTGCATCACAGTGCCACTGACCTCCTGCAGCCTTTTTCTACCACTTCCTGTCTGCCGGCATTGACTTCCGTAAATGTAATACATTTCATATTTTTTTTATGATTTCCTTCTGTGTAATGCTAAACAAAATTACATACATACATTACTTAGTAATAAGGCTTTATACAAAAATTGCCAAGTCATAGTGACACCTAGTGATGGCCGAACGGTTCGCCCGGCGGTCGTTTCGCGGCGAATTTCCGACTTTCGCCGTCCGCGGGTTCGAACGCCTTTTTCCGTCGTTCGCCCCGGCGGACTTACGTGTTTAATGTATACAAGAACTTTAACCTTTCGTGACACGTTTATCATGTGTTACAGGACAACCAATTGAGACATGACAGCTCATGGACACTTGGACATTCCCCCTAACCTATAAATACACCCGATCCGGTGGCCATTTTACATTCTTTCTTCTGTCACTGTAGGGAAAGGATCCTGTGTGGAGTAGGGACAGAGAAAACGCTAGCTATTTGGTACACAAAAGTTCTTTTCAGGACTGGTATAGGTGTTAGGTCAGCAGCCTGAGTTTCTTTTGTCAGTTTAGATAAAGGGACAGAGCGCTGTATGCTGCTATTTTAGGGACAGCTCAGCCAGATTAGTCTTTCTTCATCATCATCATCATCATCATCATTAGCTGTTACTATCAGGTCCACAAAAGAGCTGTTCCAGCTAATCGTTCCAGCCTACTCTTTTTTGCCAATTTGTATAGGGACAGGCAGGAAGCAGTGTGTCAGGCAGTGAGGATAATTTTAAAGACTTGCTGTTACTATTAGTTCCACAAAGGTTCTTTTCAGGACTGGTATCAGTGGTACGGTAATAGGCTTGTACACGTATAATATTCTTTCTTCCAAATATAGAAAGAATATTATACTTGACTGCTGCCCTTCTGCTGCAGTCTGCTAATCATTCACAACTCACTTGTTCCACAAAGCTCTTTATCAGGACTGGTAACTTGGTCTGTCTAGGGTGCTACGGTACATAGGCTTGGGTGCGGTACAGTCTGCTGTTCTGTAAGGACCGCTATCGGTCCACAATACATAGGGTTGCCGTGCACTACTGCTGACCGCTGCCCTATACTGCAGCAGTCCTTCAGCGGTATAGGGACTGACGCACAGTCTGCTAAACACTAATACACAACCTGCTTGGTCCACAAAAGTTCTTATAAGGACTGGTAACTTGGTATAGGGTGCTACGGTACATAGGCCTGAGTGCAGTACAGTCTGCTGTTCTGTAAGGACCGCTATCGGTCCACAATACATAGGGTTGCCGTGCACTACTGCTGACCGCTGCCCTATACTGCAGCAGTCCTTCATTGGTATAGGGACTGACGTACAGTCTGCTAATCACTAACACACAACCTGCTTGGTCCACAAAAGTTCTTATAAGGACTGGTAACTTGGTATAGGGTGCTACGGTACATAGGCCTGAGTGCAGTACAGTCTGCTGTTCTGTAAGGACCGCTATCGGTCCACAATACATAGGGTTGCCGTGCACTACTGCTGACCGCTGCCCTATACTGCAGCAGTCCTTCATTGGTATAGGGACTGACGTACAGTCTGCTAATCACTAACACACAACCTGCTTGGTCCACAAAAGTTCTTATAAGGACTGGTAACTTGGTATAGGGTGCTACGGTACATAGGCCTGAGTGCGTTACAGTCTGCTGTTCTGTAAGGACCGCTATCGGTCCACAATACATAGGGTTGCCGTGCACTACTGCTGACCGCTGCCCTATACTGCAGCAGTCCTTCAGCGGTATAGGGACTGACGCACAGTCTGCTAAACACTAACACACAACCTGCTTGGTCCACAAAAGTTTTTATAAGGACTGGTAACTTGGTATAGGGTGCTACGGTACATAGGCCTGAGTGCAGTACAGTCTGCTGTTCTGTAAGGACCGCTATCGGTCCACAATACATAGGGTTGCCGTGCACTACTGCTGACCGCTGCCCTATACTGCAGCAGTCCTTCATTGGTATAGGGACTGACGTACAGTCTGCTAATCACTAACACACAACCTGCTTGGTCCACAAAAGTTCTTATAAGGACTGGTAACTTGGTATAGGGTGCTACGGTACATAGGCCTGAGTGCGTTACAGTCTGCTGTTCTGTAAGGACCGCTATCGGTCCACAATACATAGGGTTGCCGTGCACTACTGCTGACCGCTGCCCTATACTGCAGCAGTCCTTCATTGGTATAGGGACTGACGTACAGTCTGCTAATCACTAACACACAACCTGCTTGTTCCACAAAAGTTCTTATAAGGACTGGTAACTTGGTATAGGGTGCTACGGTACATAGGCTTGAGTGCGGTACAGTCTGCTGTTCTGTAAGGACCGCTATCGGTCCACAATAGATAGGGTTGACGTGCACCACTGCTGACCGCTGCCCTATACTGCAGCAGTCCTTCAGCGGTATAGGGACTGACGTACAGTCTGCTAAACACTAATACACAACCTGCTTGGTCCACAAAAGTTCTTATAAGGACTGGTAACTTGGTATAGGGTGCTACGGTACATAGGCTTGAGTGCGGTACAGTCTGCTGTTCTGTAAGGACCGCTATCGGTCCACAATAGATAGGGTTGACGTGCACCACTGCTGACCGCTGCCCTATACTGCAGCAGTCCTTCAGCGGTATAGGGACTGACGTACAGTCTGCTAAACACTAATACACAACCTGCTTGGTCCACAAAAGTTCTTATAAGGACTGGTAACTTGGTATAGGGTGCTACGGTACATAGGCTTGAGTGCGGTACAGTCTGCTGTTCTGTAAGGACCGCTATCGGTCCACAATAGATAGGGTTGACGTGCACCACTGCTGACCGCTGCCCTATACTGCAGCAGTCCTTCAGCGGTATAGGGACTGACGTACAGTCTGCTAAACACTAATACACAACCTGCTTGGTCCACAAAAGTTCTTATAAGGACTGGTAACTTGGTATAGGGTGCTACGGTACATAGGCTTGAGTGCGGTACAGTCTGCTGTTCTGTAAGGACCGCTATCGGTCCACAATAGATAGGGTTGACGTGCACCACTGCTGACCGCTCACCTATACTGCAGCAGTCCTTCAGCGGTATAGGGACTGACGTACAGTCTGCTAATCACTAACACACAACCTGCTTGTTCCACAAAAGTTCTTATAAGGACTGGTAACTTGGTATAGGGTGCTACGGTACATAGGCTTGAGTGCGGTACAGTCTGCTGTTCTGTAAGGACCGCTATCGGTCCACAATAGATAGGGTTGACGTGCACCACTGCTGACCGCTGCCCTATACTGCAGCAGTCCTTCAGCGGTATAGGGACTGACGTACAGTCTGCTAAACACTAATACACAACCTGCTTGGTCCACAAAAGTTCTTATAAGGACTGGTAACTTGGTATAGGGTGCTACGGTACATAGGCTTGAGTGCGGTACAGTCTGCTGTTCTGTAAGGACCGCTATCGGTCCACAATAGATAGGGTTGACGTGCACCACTGCTGACCGCTGCCCTATACTGCAGCAGTCCTTCAGCGGTATAGGGACTGACGTACAGTCTGCTAAACACTAATACACAACCTGCTTGGTCCACAAAAGTTCTTATAAGGACTGGTAACTTGGTATAGGGTGCTACGGTACATAGGCTTGAGTGCGGTACAGTCTGCTGTTCTGTAAGGACCGCTATCGGTCCACAATAGATAGGGTTGACGTGCACCACTGCTGACCGCTCACCTATACTGCAGCAGTCCTTCAGCGGTATAGGGACTAAGAGTTTTGTCACAGGGTCATTTAAAAAATGACATGCAGAGGAAGAGGCAGGCCCTTCCGCAGGGGTGGTAGGGGTAGGGCAGGAGCAACAGGCTTGAGCCAAAGTGGGAAGTTGCAGAAGGTGCGTTCAATTACTTTAAAGGATGCACCAGACTTGGTTGAGTGGCTCGCTCAGCCTTACTCTTCTGCACCCTCCTCATCCTCTCGATCTGCACCCTCTTCTTCACTCTCTGCTATGTGCACCCCCAAAGACACTACCACCAACAACACGACCACCACCACCACCACCACATACCTTCCGCTTGAGTCACTGGAATTATTTTCCGATCCATATCAAGAGGACATTTCTGATGCGCAGCCACTCTTGGTATTGGATCAGGAAGAGGAGGTAGCAACAAGCGCTACTCAGCAGTCTGACGCCAGTACCCAGATCAGCCCAAGGAGGAGGTTGGTCCCCGGTGTTGCTGCCTACTCTACTTATAGCGGTGGGGAAGGTGACGTTGATGATGACGTGTCTAGTGATGTCACGTGGGTGCCCACAAGAGAGGAAGAGGAGGGGAGTTCAGAGGGAGATATGGACCAGCAGATAGGGAGGAGAAGCAGCAATGACTTACATTGCACAGCAGGGACAAAGCAGACTGCAAATGTATCAGGAGCGAGTCATCGACCATGTACGGTCACATCTGGCGCTCCCAGGACACCGGCACATGGCTCCGCAGTGTGGGCTTTTTTTAACGTGTCCGCTGCTGACAATAGCGTTGCCATCTGCAATCTTTGCAGTCAACGCGTTAGTCGCGGTAAGCCCAATACTCACCTAGGGACGACCGCCTTAAGAAGGCACATGAGCAGCCATCACCGAGCCCAGTGGGAGCAACGGAACACACAAAGCCACACTGCAGGCTCTCACCGTCCAGCCTCGTCTTCTACTTCTCCTTCTCCTCTCTCCTCACAATTGTCCTCCACTCCACCTTCCATCACGCCAAGCTCACATTTTTCTGCAAAAAGGCAGGCTTCCGTGGGCCTAATGTTTGAGCGTAAAAAAATGATGACGCCGGATAACCCTCTTGCCCAACGGTTGGCGGCTGGCTTGTCAGAACTCATAGCCCGCCAACTACTGCCATATAAACTGGTGGACTCGGAGGCCTTTCGCAAATTTGTGGCCATTGGAACACCACAATGGAAGGTCCCAGGAAGGAAGTATTTCTCAGAGAAGGGCATCCCAGAGCTATATGGCCATGTTCAGCGGCAAGTGAATGTATCTCTGGCACACAGTGTCGGTGCCAAGATACATCTGACCACAGACACGTGGTCTAGCAAACACGGGCAGGGAAGGTATATCAGTTTTACTGCCCACTGGGTGAACCTTCTGACGGCCGTCAAGCATGTAACCCGTGGCACCCGTGTAGATTTGGTTTTACCGCCACGGATTGCATGCAGGCCTGACTCTTCTTCTCCTCCTCCTACTCCATCCTCCTCCCTCTCCTCCTCAGCTGCCTCCTCCTTTTCCGCTGCTAGCGTCTCTTCCACTGCACCGCCCAAGCTCCCCAGAACCTATTCCACATGCCAGGTGAGACGTTGCCATGCCGTGCTGCGTCTGTTGTGCCTGGAAGCAAAGAGCCACACTGGCCCGGCACTCCTTTCAGCTTTGCGTTCACAGGCAGATGAGTGGCTAACACCGCTCAATTTGACAGTTGGTAAAGTGGTGTGTGACAACGGTGCCAATCTGCTTAGCGCATTGAAACAGGGCAAAATCACGCACGTGCCGTGCATGGCACACGTCTTAAACTTGGTCGTGCAGCGATTCCTTGTCAAATACCCTGGGGTCCAGGACATCTTGCGGCAGGCAAGGAAAATCTCGGCCCATTTCAGAAGATCTTACACGGCCATGGCTCGCCTTGCTGACATTCAGCGGCGACACCATCTGCCGGTCAGACGTCTTATTTGCGATTGCCCGACGCGATGGAACTCAACCTTCTATATGCTTGATAGGCTGCTCCAGCAGAAACGTGCAGTTAACGTCTACCTGTATGAACTCTGCGAAAGAAACGGTTCTGGGGAGCTGGGTTTTTTTTCACCGCGCCAGTGGCTGCTCATGCGCGACACATGCAGACTTCTGCGGCCATTTGAGGAGATCACCAAACTGGTCAGTCGCAGCCATGGCGCCATCAGTGACATGGTACCTTATGCCTTCTTTCTGGAGCGTGCATTGCGTCGTGTCATTGATCAGGCTGTGGAGGAGCAGGAGCGGGAAGATGAGGAAGTCGCAATGCTGGATGAATTCCCAGGGGGGGCTACTCTATCTGAGACAAGTCAACAACAGGAGTCTGATGAGGAGTCAGAGGAGGATGGTGCCGGGGCGGATGAGCAGGAGCAAGAAGAGCATGCTTTAAACCTTTCTGGGATCCCTGTTGTGCGAGGATGGGGAGAGGAGAATGAAGAGGACGACATTATCCTGGATGATGAGCAGGAGCCAGGCCACCACACCGCTTCCACTTTAGTGCAAATGGGGGCCTTCATGCTCCAGTGTTTTAATAGGGACCCCCGTATAAAAAGCATGAGGGTCAAGGACCAGTACTGGGTGGCAACGTACTTAGACCCCCGGTACAAACACAAAATGGCGGAAATGTTACCGCCGTCGCAGAGGGCTGTCAGAATGCAGCACTTCCAGGCCTTGCTTCGAGAAATGCTGCATTCTGCTTTTGCGTGCGCTGGCAGAGGAGCAATTCCCACTCCCAGAGAAGGATTTGCGGGTACCAATCCAACAGCGCCTGCAAGAAGAGGCCGGTTTGAAGATGTGTTGGTGACTTCGGATATGAGGTCATTCTTTCAGCCGACCCATCGACAGGTGTCATCCGGATCCAGCATCAGGGAACGCCTAGACCGTCAGGTGTCCGACTACATTGGGTTAACGGCCGATGTGGACGCTCTGAGGAGTGATGAACCCCTAGACTACTGGGTGGGCAGGCTTGACCTCTGGCCAGAGCTTGCCCAATTTGCAATCGAACTGTTGGCTTGCCCCTCATCCAGTGTCCTGTCCGAAAGGACGTTCAGCGCAGCAGGGGGGATTGTGACCGATAAGCGTACTCGCCTAGCTCACCACAGTGTTAACTACCTCACATTTCTAAAAATGAATGAGGCATGGATCTCGGAGGAATTCAACACATGTGATCAGTAGACCATGTATATGTCTATAAACAATTTTTGGAATCAAGCACACAGACCTTCTTAATTCATTTGGCTCACTTCCCTGACCCAAAAAAGCACACCGTACTATATGCCCCTACCCTCCTCTTTGAAGAGGTTGAGCGGTGTCATATTTCTACTGGGGCTGCTTATTATGAGGGGTTCCCACCATCCCTGTGCTGTGCTGACTTCCTCCTGGGTGTTCTTATTATGAGGGGCTCCCACCATCCCTGTGCTGTGCTGACTTCCTCCTGGGGGTTCTTATTATGAGGGGATCACACCATCCCTGTGCTGTGCTGACTTCCTCCTGGGGCTGCTTACGGTGCTGCTGTCAGCGCTGTATGTCACGGAGCTGCTGTCAGCGCTGTATGTCACGGAGCTGCTGTCAGCGCTGTATGTCACGGAGCTGCTGTCAGCGCTGTATGTCACGGAGCTGCTGTCAGCGCTGTATGTCACGGAGCTGCTGTCAGCGCTGTATGTCACGGAGCTGCTGTCAGCGCTGTATGTCACGGAGCTGCTGTCAGCGCTGTATGTCACGGAGCTGCTGTCAGCGCTGTATGTCACGGAGCTGCTGTCAGCGCTGTATGTCACGGAGCTGCTGTCAGCGCTGTATGTCACGGTGCTGCTGTCAGCGCTGTATGTCACGGAGCTGCTGTCAGCGCTGTATGTCACGGAGCTGCTGTCAGTGCTGTATGTCACGGAGCTGCTGTCAGCGCTGTATGTCACGGAGCTGCTGTCAGCGCTGTATGTCACGGAGCTGCTGTCAGCGCTGTATGTCACGGTGCTGCTGTCAGCGCTGTATGTCACGGAGCTGCTGTCAGCGCTGTATGTCACGGAGCTGCTGTCAGCGCTGTATGTCACGGAGCTGCTGTCAGCGCTGTATGTCACGGAGCTGCTGTCAGCGCTGTATGTCACGGAGCTGCTGTCAGCGCTGTATGTCACGGTGCTGATGTCAGTGCTCTGTATTACGGTGCTGCTGTCAGTGCTCTGTATCTCCTGCACCCTCTTGTTTGCCTACCCTGGTCCCTGACCTTCCCTCTCCTCCATTGCCTTCATTAGCTCCATAGTCCTGAATTGTCAGAACAATTTCCCAAATAAAAAAAAAATGCTTGTAGTTATCGATCCCAAATTCACCTCATACATGTATTATGCTATTGTCCAGGTGGTGGGACTACGTGCTACCCCCTAATAATTACCCCGTGGCCGCAAATTCGACCTAAAGGTTTGCGAAATTCGCCTCCCATTGAAGTCAATGGAGCCCGCGGCGAACGGTCGTTTTCGCGAACGTTTGTGTCCGTTCGCGTTTCGCGTTCGCGAAACGTCCCGTCGGAAGTTCGTCCATCACTAGTGACACCTACAATATCAGAATGTGTTCAGGTTATATATTACCTTGGAACTCAGATAAGGTTAATGTTTGCATTGAACTATATACATATAATGTAACTCTCAACCATATCTGGAAAATATTGAAGGTTGATCATACAACATTAAATAAATATATGTGTAAAAACTGCGCTGAAAAACATCTAACAAATACATTTAAAAAGCAGCAATTAATATGTGCAACACAAAACACAAACATTGTTAAAAATAAGTAAAAAATTGCCCTAAATTAGCAAAAAAAAAAAAAAAATATATATATATACAAATGATTTGATAAATGTGCGCAAATAACATAAAGTCCATAAAAATATATATAATAAAAGAGACCAAGAGGCTCCGTATAGCGTAAAATCCTTTTGGAGGTTTATTATATAAAATCTATAATCTCTCAGCATAAAAATGAAGTAAAACGGCATACTCCATACTTATCTGACGGGTGACATCAGAAGTGCAGAGCAGTGCCGAGACCATAGTTGCCAACACTTCCGATTTTCCCAGGACAATCATGATTTTGAGACCCTCGTCCTGATCGGAGGCTGTCCCGATTCAGGATTTTGCATTTTTTGTCCAGGGAAATCGGGAATGTTTGCTTTTGCAGCAGCTGGCTCCAACAAAATGGCCGCCGGCGCCATCTCTAGATCATTCCCCTTGTGTTTGGTGGAGAGGAGAGGGGGCTCGATCCCTGCAGTCAATAAATTGGCTTCTCTCTTCACAATACTGAAGCCAGAGTTAACTGCGCAGATTGGCCCCTCCCCTCTCCACTGAACACACGGTACCGGCCGCTTGTGGAGTTTCTTCTACTCTCTCGTCCCTCTAAGTGTAAAGGCGCCCAGGCAGCTATGTAACTGTATTGCACAGGAGGGGGGTTAACTATGTACAGGAGGGGGGAGTTAATTATGTACAGGAGGGGGGTTAACTATGTACAAGAGGGGGGAGCTAATTATGTACAGGATAGGGGTTAACTATGTACAGCCGGGGGATTAACTATGTACAGGGGGTAACTATGCACGGGGGGAAACTATGCATGGGGGGATACTATGTATGGGGGGTAACACTGCACGGGGGTTACTATACACAGGGGGGTAACTGGGGGGGAGGGGTAACTGTGTATAGGGGGAGGGGGTAACTATGTACAGGGGGGGTAACTATGGCTCTGCCTGGGACACTGATGTAAGGGCTGAGGCTGTGAACACTGGTGTAAGGACTGACTCTGCTGGGAGCACCTGATGCAAGGACGGACTCTGCTGGGAGCAGGTGACACGCTCAGGTATCCCACTGATTTGGCATTATAGTGAGTTGAATGATTTCATTCTATATTACAATGTAATAATAGAAATAATGCACTTCAATCATCCTGACACCATTGGTTTGCATTATCTTTATCTACTGATTGTTAAACTTTCTAGAATACATATAATTTTATTGTTGTGTAGGCTCTGAGGCTGCTGTCCCTCCATCCCTCTCCCCCCCTTTCCCCGCATTCATCTCAGATCCTAACCACACCCATTTGAGCCATGCCCATTTAAGCCATGCCCACCATTTTGTGTAAACCACGCCTATTATTCACTGCAGCGTGCTTTGCATGCCGGGTAGCTAAAAAAGTGTCCTGAATTTTTTTTTTTACAATGTTGCCAACTATGCGAGACATGGAGAAGGGCCCCGGCTGGGTGTTAAGCCACAGGTATATATTGAACTTATATTAATCATACAACATGCATGTACTGAAGAACCCTTGAAATATGAAGCAAAGAGTCCTGATAGCCGAGGCTATGTCATCTTTTTATGTTCTCACATTGCAAGAGCAAACCCTAAATGTTTTATGTACATTATGAACACCGCTATCCTTTACATTATCTTAATGGGGTTAAAAAAATATTTTTATTGTTTATCTATTAATTATATTTTATCATACCACATAATAATATTCTTTAGAACTAGATTTACTAAATGGCAGAACGTAGTCTACAGATGGACCAAGTCACTGTCTCATTTGGTTGCACCACATAGAAGCTGATTCTCCCCCTCCAGCTGTCACCACCATCATCCTCATAGCAGAACCAACACAGTTCTGGACATACAGCGAGAGCTGCCCACTTTTCTAATTAAGAAGCAGGTGATTGGTTGCCAGGATGCAGAGCAGTCCTTACAACCAATTACCAGCTTGTTAACACTAAAAGTTGTGCAGCTCCACCCCTCAGTCCAGAATGGCTGTGCCCCCCACCCTGTATATCTGTGTAAGATAGGACAGGGAAGAGGGCTACAATTCCTGTAAATTTTTATAACAATACTTTAGGGAATGCCATGCCATGCAAAACAGGTGCAGGGTATTGTCTATTGGTTATAATAAGCTGTATATTCAAAGTGTAAGGCAGGCCAAAACCTAACTAAGCCCAAAGTGGTTGTAATCCCTTACATATACCCAGTGAAGTCACTAAGGTGATACACAAAGATGAAACAAATCCTCCTACATAAGTTGTACCTGTTTATCTGCGGTCTTCTCTTCTCTACAGCTGTTCAAAGTGCAGAATATATACAGCTTGTCTGAGCTGTCAGAAAACAGGGGGCAGAGAGCTGAAGTTACACACTGCAGAGCTCAGTGAGGACAGCTGAGAGCTGATTGGAGGGAAGGGACTTCACACAGCACACAGGAACAGAGATGAGGCTGTCAATCACAGATGGTGTGCTGGAGCTCTCTCCACTTTAAATCTACTCCCACCCCCATTCTAAGCCTATTCTATCTTATCCTTCACTGGAAATAGGAGGCCTAAAAAACAACCCCACACCATAATCCCCTCTCCACCAAATGATTTGGACCGGTGCACAAAGAAAGGTCCATAAAGACAGAAGTTTGGGGTGGAGGAACTTGACTGGCCTGCACAGTGTCCTGACCTCAACCCTATATAACACCTTTGGGATGAATTAGAGCGGACACTGTGAGCCAGGCTTTCTCATCCACATCAGTGCCTGACTTCTCAAATTTTTCAAGCAAGTTTATACTGGATTGCCATAAAGAACTATTGTTTCTATTGCTATTACTAAGCTGATGGTATAAAATGAAATTGTATACTGTAATCATAGAACTCCTTTCAGCTTTTATCTTCTTTCTGCTTGGGTAAGCTAAGAAATACACTTGATTAAAAGGGTTGTAAAAGTTTGTTTTGTTTAAATAACAAACATGTTATGCTTACCTCCTCTGTGCAAGGGTTTTGCAGACAGCTGCCCCGGTCCTCCTTTTCTGGGGTTCCCCAGCGGCGCTCCTGGCTCCTTCTCTTCTAGAGTGCCCCTGAGGAGAGCCGCATTCCATGGGGGGCACTCATGTAAGCGCTCTTTCGAGTCCTGCTGCTGCATCCATTGACACAGAAAGCAGGGCTCGGCCCCGCCCTCCTGCTCCCATGTCACTGGATTTGATTGAAACTAGTGGGAGCCAATGGCTCCTGCTGCTATTAGTGCAAGTATAAGGGTAAATGGCGCTACCTATATAATATATATATATATATATATAGCGACAGACCCTGTTCACTTGTTCACTCTATAGTGACTAATAAAAGTGCATATACCAATAGTGCAATCCTAATAAATTACCAAGGTGCATATATCAGTGGTGCAAACCTCACTAGGTTGCCAAATAAATATGAACTTGATATAAATAATTGTTTAAAAGTGATACATAAACCGTGAGGCTCCAATAACAAAAATGCAAGTATATAAAAAATAAATAAATAAAAATAAATGTGTATATAAAAATAGTCCCAAAAGTGTAAGATAAATATTAAATAATAAAAAATAGTTGAAATGATATAAAACGACCCCCAAAAATTTGCGTGCAAAGTCCTAAAAATACATTAAAAAAAATCAATCTAACAAAAGTCTTATGTAATAATTAAGTGCTTGGTGACTAGAGATGAGCCGAACACCCCCCTGTTCGGTTCGTATCCAGAACATGCGAACAGGCAAAATATTTGTTCGAACACATGAACACTGTTAAAGACTATGGAACACGACATTGAATAATCAAAAGTGCTCATTTTAAAGGCTTACTGTATATGTACGGTATTGTCATAGTGTGTAAAAGTGTTTGGGGACCTGGGTCCTGCCCCAGGGGACATGTATCAATGCAAAAAAAAGTTTTAAAAACTGATGTTTTTTTCGGGAGCAGTGATTTTAATAATGCTTAAAGTGAAACAATAAAAGTGAAATATTCGGGGGGGGGGGGGGGCTATAGTATGTCTGTAAAGGGGCACATGCTTCTCGTGTTTAGAACAGTCTGACAGCAAAATTACATTTCTAAAGGAAAAAAAGTCATTTAAAACTACTCGTGGCTATAATGAATTGTCGGTCCGACAATACACATAACAGTTCAATGGAATTTCCCCACAGGGGAACCCCCAAACCAAAATTTTTTCAAAAATGTGTGGGATCCCCCAAAAATCCAAACCAGACCCTTATCCGAGCACACAACCTGGCAGGCCACAGGAAAAGAGGGGGGACAAGAGAGTGCCCCCCCTCCTGAACTGTACCAGGCCACATGCCCTCAACATTGGGAGGTGCTTTGGGGTAGCGCCCCCCCCCAAAACACCTTGTCCCCATGTTGATGGGGAGAAGGGCCTCATCCCCACGAACCTTGCCCGGTGGTTGTGGGGTCTGCAGGCGGGGGGCTTATCGGAATCTGGAAGCCCCCTTTAACAAGGGGACCCCCAGATCCTGCCCCCCCATGTGAATTGGTAATGGGATACAAATGTACCCCTACCATTTCACAAAAAAGTGTCAAAGAGGTTAAAAAAACACAAGAGAAGGTTTTTGACAAGTTCTTTATTAATTTCTTCTTCTTTCTGCTTCTTCTTCCATTTTCTTTCTTCTGGTCTTCCTTCTGTGTTCTTCTTCTTCCTCCATCTTCTTCTTCTTCTACTCTTCTCGTCCCTCATCTTTCTCCGGCTTCTTCTTCACTCTGTCCGCACGATCCGCCTCAGTGGGAGTCTTCCGCCGTGTGACGCTTTGGTTCTTCTGACACTTCTTATATAATGGAGGGCGGGGCCATCTGGTGACCCCGCCCCCTCTGATGCATGGGGACTTCCCTATGGCATTCCCCATGATGTCAGAGGGGGCGGGGTCATCCCGTTTACGTAAAGCCCATCCCTATTGGTGATGATAAACACAGGAACAAAATCCAGGTGACTTTTAAGTGCTCCCCCTCTTGGGTCCCCACTCACCAGCTCCAATAACCCCTAAAGGGGTATCTCGCATAGGATATAGGCTTGATGTACCGATACTGTTTCCCAAGATAGATCATGCAGCCAGGCTCCAACCTTTCCAACCAGTATCCAGCTCCTATGGACTTTCCAAGGATATCCCGCAGCTGGACCGAATTAGGTGTGCAAAAGATCTTTCTCCAAGCCCAGATCAGCCAGCTGTACTCCTCTCCTAATGCTCTCTCCAATATCCAGTATAGATAAGGTTTTCATGCAAAAAGTTAGATATGGGCTCTCATAGTGTAGTATTTAAATAAGGAAATGTGTTTATTCCAAAATGAAAACAGTAAAAAAAGAGAGACAAAAAAAGTGAAAGTAAAACATAAAAACAAATAATACAATAAAAACATACTATGGAAACTCCTCACAAAGTCCTACAACTACAGGAGAAATGACAGCTTCAGACCCGTGGTATGTCTCACTTGCAGCGTGCGCTCCAGCTGCGTTCCACAGGCTCACTGACTGCTATCACACCCGGAAATCTGTGGAGAGCCGCATTCCATGGGGGCACTCATGTGAGCGTGCTCCCGAGTCCTGCTGCTACGTCCATTGACACAGAAAGCAGGGCTTGGCCCTGCCCTCCTGCTCCCGTGTCACTGGATTTGATTGACAGTAGCAGGAGCCAATAGCTCCTGCCGTTATTAATCTATCCAATGAGGACCCGAGACAGTGGCTGGAGCTGCTGTGCTGTGCTCGTCCCCATCGCTGGAACAATCCATATCCCTAAGCAGCGGGAGCAGAGTTGCACTGCCAAGGCCCTCATCTTGTGCACAGGTATGGAAGAAAAAAAGTTAAGTGAAGTGCATGCATGGATTCACTGCTAGGTGCTAGGTGCACTGTCGGGCTCCATACCGGTACTGGGAGTGAGGTAGCGGTGCTACACTGGACAGGTGGAGAGGGCATTGGCTTTGTGTGACCCTCCTAAAAGCTCAAGTGACTGTGGTGAAGTTTGTTACATTGAGAGTTTATTAAACTTCATCTGTTCAAGTAAAGGTACCCTTTGTGCAAGGGAGTGACCCTATCCAAAGTGCCTAGCATAGCCCAGAAGAGCCCACACCTGGGTAGGCCTTTTAAGTGACACTTGTTCGGCGCCAAGGAGGGGAGCATGGAGGCTGTGTCACCCTCCTATCCCCACCTACAAGCTTATGACACCACTCCCCCCATCTGTGTCTACCTCCCGATCAGGCATGCACCTTGTAGCCTGTCTGACAAGGGCAGATTTCTCCGCCACCATGTCTACATTCTTTGGAAAATGTTTGGCATATCTAGAATACATCCCTCATTCCCCCTGATTCATTGGTGGATGGTGCTCAAAATTTTTGGGGGGGCACAAACAAACTAACAAATACTGAACCCCCCGCCCCATCAATTGCAACCTCACTGTACCCATCAAATGCAGCCACTGTGCTCATCAAACGCAGCCACTGTGCCCATCATATGCAGCCATGTGTGCCCATAAGTTGAAGCCATTTTTCCCACTGAAAAATACTGAAACCCCCTCCCATCAATTGCAGCCTCACTGTGCCCATCTAATGCAGCCATTTTGCCCATCAAATGCAGCCATTGTGCCCATCAAATGCAGCCACTGTGCCCATCAAACGCAGCCACTGTGCCCATTATATGCAGCCACTTGTGCCCATCATATGCAGCCACTTGTGCCCATCATATGCAGCCATTTGTGCCCAAACGCAGCCACTTGTGCCCAAACGCAGCCACCTGTGCCCATCAAATACAGCCACTTGTGCCCATCATATGCAGTCATGTGTGCCTATCATATGCAACCACCTGTGCCCATCAAATGCAGCCATGTGTGCCCATTAAATGCAGCCACTTGTGCCCATCAAATACAGCCATGTGTGCCCATCATATGAAGTCAGGTGTGCCTGGCATATGCAACCACCTGTGCCCATCAAATGCTGTCACTTGTGCCCATTAAATGCAGCCACGTGTGCCCATCAAATGCAGCCACTTGTGCCCATCAAATGCAGCCACTTGTGCCCATTATATGCAGCCACTGAGCCCATCAAATGCAGCCACTGTGCCCACCGACCCCCCCACTCGCAGGGTTTGTGGTTCTGGCAGCAAAACCCCCACCCCCACGCGTGCGTGGATTGAGGCTCGTGGCTCTGGCACCCCCCACTCGCACGGCTCTGACTGAGACGAGGGAACTTACAGCAGAAGCTCCTCTCAGAGCGGCGGCAACCTCCGCTCCAGCGCTTGTCTCCTCACTCCTCTTCCTAAGCTCCAGGCATCCAATAGGGTGGCCTGGTGCTCTGGCCAATCAGGAAGCGGGTCTGATGTCCTGCCTCCTGATTGGCGGGGAGGAAGGTTAGTGTGAAAATAGCGAAAATTTATTTGCTATCGTCACACAATTGAGTGGGATCAGGGAGCACCCTCTGCATCCTGGGCCCACCCTATTTTGAAGCCTATTAGAGCCTCAGGCTCTAATCAGGTGCTTCAAAAAGAACCACCCCTGCCATAGGAATCGATGCGTTTGGTATCCTGGAAAGGGCCGGGTGCATGGATGGGGGGCAGTGTCCATGCACCCACAGTGCATGGGCCGCCACTGCCCTGATTACTAATCAGAACCTCCTTTACTTGAGGATATTGTGGGGAAAAGTACTGAGGAACCGGATTTTGTAGTGAAGACCAATGATGATTTTCCCTCCCCTGCATTTTAAAAGGTAAAAGCTATGGCATCACACCAAATGCTCTCTACTGTGGACACTTTGGGGTTGATTTACTAAAATTGGAGAGTGCAAAACCTGGCGCAACTCTGCAAAGAAACCAATCAGCTTCCAGGCTTTATTGTGAAAGCTTAATTGAACAAGCTGAAGTTAGAAGCTGATTGGCTGCCATGCACAGCTACACCACACTGTGAGTGCTCCAGTTTTCACAACCATACTTAAAGCTTCAACCATCCCCTGGGCACTGCCATTATGGTGTGTGTGCAGACACACCTATGGACTCTGACCAACCCACGTGTGTACGCAGATACCGGGTAACCCCAGTGCATACGCAGATGTGTCGCAGGGCTCTTTAGGGATCCGAGCAGCGCCTAGGGTGAAGGTCTCCTTTACGTTGTTTTTAGGCACACTTTTTTTTATACTTTGGATAGAGTTGGGAAGTATTAGATTTCCTGTCAGGTTTTACAGCTGCCCCATTCATCCTACCCACACATCCTGTCCAAGGGACAAACTTTTCACCAGACAGAAGTAGTGGAACTCTCAAACTGCAACACAGAGAGAAGTAAAAATGTTTTTATGTTTTTTTTAGTAAGGGAATGTTAGAAATCTATCTTAACCAGTTGCCGACCGCCGCACGACGATGTACGTCGATAGAATGGCACGGGCAGGCATATGGGCGTACCTGTACGTCCCTGCCTTCCCGCGGGTGGGGGGCCCGATCGGGCCCCCCCCCCCCGGTGCCAGCGGCGGTCGGAATCCGTTCAGGAGCGATCCGGGATGAGGGGGCGGCCATTCATTCATGGCCACCCCCTCGCGATCGCTCCTGACGAATGGAAGTGCAGCGTGACATCACTTCCTCTCCTGTAATGTAAACACAGGCAGAGGAAGTGATGTAATCTCTCCTCCGTATCTGTATTTTTCGTTCCGGCACCGAGGAGAGAGGATCGGTGAGTTGCACCAACACTACACTACACAGTAGAACATGCCAGGCACACTCTCACCCCCCCTTCACCCCCCGATCACCCCCCCAATCACCCCTGCCCCCCCAGTCACAGTGACACCAATTGCATTTTTTTTTTTTTTATTGCATTGGTGTCATTTGTGACTGTAATAACTGTTAGGGCAGTTAGGGTTAGCCCCCTTTAGTTCTAGGGTACCCCCCTAACCCCCCCAATAAAGGTTTAACCCCGTGATCACCCCCCGTCACCAGTGTCACTAAGGCTGGGTTCACATTGCAGCGGTTTATGAGAACGGATGTGATTCGCACCGCACTGCAGTGCAAATCACATCCGATCTCTGTGCGATGCGAGTTCAGCCATACAGATAGTATGGCTGAATTCGCATCGCACCCGCCGCACCTGCCGCAAACTCGCACGGGACCCTTTTTTTGGTCCGCAGCAGAATCGGATCGCATGGGTGTTCACACCATGCGATCCGATTCCTGTCCGAGTTTGCAGATCGCACTGCGATATGCGAACTGATCTGGGGGTGTCATTAACATTTCACTGACACTCCCAGCAGTTCGCATAGGGCAGTGTGATGCGGGAACCCACCGCGGATTCGTGGCGTTCCCGCATCGCTCCAGTGTGAACCCAGCCTAATAAGCGATCGTTTTTCTGATCGCTGTATTAGTGTCACAGGTGACGCTAGTTAGGCAGGTAGGTATTTAGGTTCGCCGCAGCTTTTTATAGCGCCAGGGACCCCCATATACTACCGCATAAAGCCCCCTGATTGCCCCCTAGTTAACCCTTTCACCAGTGATCACCATATAACTGTTACAGGTGACGCTGGTTGGTTAGTTATTTTTTTATAGTTTCAGGGCACCCGCCATTTATTACCTAATAAAGGTTTAACCCCCTGATCACCCGGCGGGTGATATAAGTTTGAGGGTCAGATAGGGTCTGCGTCGCCCCAGGCAGCGTCAGGTTAGTGCCAGTACCGCTAACACCCACGTGCAAAGCATACACCTCCCTTAGTAATATAGTATCTGATCAGATCTATATTAGCGTCGCCAGCAGTTTAGGTTTCCCAAAACGCATTGTTAGCGGGATCAGCCCAGATACCTGCTAGCACCTGCGTTTAGCCCCTCCGCCAAGCCCAGCCCAGCCCACCCAAGTGCAGTATCGATCGATCAATGTCACTTACAAAACACAACATACATAACTGCAGCGTTCGCAGAGTCAGGCCTGATCCCTGCGATCGCTAACAGTTTTTTTTGTAGCGTTTTGATACAGTCGCTGACAGCCTAGGTGCTTTTTTACCTGTGAGTCTCACTAGTGTATCCCTAAATTTAGGGGTGTCTACTTTCCAAAATGGGGTCATTTGGGGGGGGGGGGGGTTTGTGCCATCTTGGCATTTTATGGCCTTCAAAACTGCGATAGGTAGTGAGGAGTGAAATCAAAAATTTACACCCTTAGAAATCCTGAAGGCGGTGCTTGGTTTTCGGGGCCCCGTACGCGGCTAGGCTCCCAAAAAGTCCCACACATGTGGTATCCCCGTACTCAGGAGAAGTAGCAGAATTTATTTTGGGGTGTCATTTCACATATGCCCATGGCATGTGTGAGCAATATATCATTTAGTGACAACTTTGTGAAAAAAAAAAAAAAAAGTTTGTAATATTCCCGCAACTTGTGGCAAAATATAAAATATTCCATGGACTCAACATGCCTCTCAGCAAATAGCTTGGGGTGTCTACTTTCTAAAATGGGGTCATTTGGGGGGGTTTTGTGCCATCTTGGCATTTTATGGCCTTCAAAACTGTAATAGGTGGTGAGAAATGAAATCAAAAATGTACGCCCTTAGAAAGCCTGAAGGCGGTTCTTGGCTTTCGGGGCCCCGTACGCGGCTAGGCTCCCAAAAAATCCCACACATGTGGTATCCCCGTACTCAGGAGAAGCAGCAGAATTTATTTTGGGGTGTCATTTCACATATGCCCATGGCATGTGTGAGCAATATATCATTTAGTGACAACTTTGTGAAAAAAATAAAAAAATAAATAAAAGTTTGTAATTTTCCCGCAACTTGTGGCAAAATATAAAATATTCCATGGACTCAACATGCCTCTCAGCAAATAGCTTGGGGTGTCTACTTTCTAAAATGGGGTCAATTGTGGGTGTTTTGTGCCATCTTGGCATTTTATGGCCTTCAAAACTGTGATAGGTAGTGAGGAGTGAAATTACAAATGTATGCCCTTAGAAATCCTGAAGGCGGTGCTTGGTTTTCGGGGCCCCGTACGCGGCTAGGCTTCCAAAAAGTCGACCACATGTGGTATCCCCGTACTCAGGAGAAGCAGCAGAATGTATTTTGGGGTACAATTCCATATATAACCATGGCATGTGTGAGCAATATATCATTTAGTGACAACTTTGTGTAAAAAAAAAAAAAAAATTTTTTTTTGTCATTATTCAATCGCTTAAGGGAAAAAAATAAAATATTCAATGGGCTCAACATGCCTCTTATCAATTTCCTTAGGGTGTCTACTTTCCAAAATGGGGTCATTTGGGGGGGGGTTTGTACTGCCCTGCCATTTTAGCACCTCAAGAAATGAGATAGGCAGTCATAAACTAAAAGCTGCGTAAATTCCAGAAAACGTACCTTAGTTTGTAGCTGTGACAACTTTTGCGCAAACCAATAAATATACAGTTATTGACTTTTTTTTTACAAAAGACATGTGGCTGAATACATTTTGGCCTAAATGTATGACTAAAATTGAGTTTATTGGATTTTTCTAATAACAAAAAGTAGAAAATATCATTTTTTTTTCAAAATTTGCGGTCTTTTTACATTTATATCGCAAAAAATAAAAATCGCAGAGTCAGTCAAATACCTTTAAAAGAAAGCTCTATTTGTGGGAAAAAAAGGACGCAAATTTTGTTTGGGTACAATATTGCATGACCGCACAATTACCAGTTAAAGCAGCGCAATGCCAAATTGTAAAAAGGCCTCTGGTCATTGACCAGCAAAATGGTCCGGTCTGAAAGTGGTTAAGCCCCATACACACTATCAGATTGTCTGCTGAGTTTTTCCTTCAGATTTACCAAAACCATATAATATGAGGACAAACCTTAGGAGTTTCAATGTGTATGCAATCAGGTAGGCCCTTCTACTACATGGTTTTGGTAAATCTGAAGGAAAAACTCAGCAGACAATCTGATAGTGTGTACGGGGCTTTAGGCCCCATACACACTATTAGATTTTCTGAAGATTTTTGTCTTCAGATTTACCACAACCATGTAGTGCAAGGGCCTGCTTGATTGCATACAGATTGAAACTCTTAAGGTTTGACCTCATATTATATGGTTTTGGTAAATCTGAAGACAAAAGTCTGCAGAAAATCTAATAGTGTGTATGGGGTCTAAGGCCATGATCACTTTGTGATCAAATAAAATGCCAGGACAGTAGACCTCCAGCACACCTCCAAAATGACCCTTTTTTGAAAGTAGACACTTGATTTTTTGCCACAACTTTTTAAAATGAAAAAGCATGGTGGAAACAAAATGGTTAAAACATGGAGATTGGTAATGGTGCACTATATACAGCACATCATTAATGTATGTGTGGTATAAATTGTGGTAAATATTGGGTGTGGTTTAAGGGGAGTTTGGTTTAATAGCGTCTGAGATTACTTAGATGCAGAATGTGGTAATGTTAAATAGGGAATGTACTGTGCGGAGTGTACGGCGGTAGGTAGTATGTGCAGAAGAGGAGAACAGAGTGTATGGCAATTGGTATTATGTGCAGGAGAGGAGTGCAGAGTGTACTGCGGTGGGTATTATGTGCAGGAGAGGAGTGCAGAGTGTATTGCAGTGGGTAGTATGTGCAGAAGAGGAGTATGGAGTGTATGGCAGCCAGTGGGTAGTATGTGCAAGAGAGGAGTGCAGAGTGTATGGCGGTTGGTAGTATGTGCAGGAGAGGAGTGTGAAGTGTATGGTGGTAGGTAGTATGTGCAGGTGAGAAGTATGTGCATAAAAGGAGTATAGAGTGTTTGGCAGTGGGTAGCAGGGCTGGACTGGGACAGAAATTTGGCCCTGGACTTCATCCAGACCGGCCCACTTACATTTTGAGTGTCCCATCAGCACCCCCTTACATCAGAGTGTCCCATTACTAGCCCCCTTACATCAGAGTGTCCCATCAGCACCCCCTTACATCAGAGTGTCCCATTACTGGCCCCCTTACATCAGAGTGTCCCATCAGCACCCCTTACATCAGAGTGTCCCACCAGCACCCCCTTACATCAGAGTGTCCCATGAGCAGCCCCTTTACATCAGAGTCTCCCACCAGCACCCCCTTACATCAGAGTGTCCCATCAGCACCCCCTTACATCAGAGTGTCCCATTACTAGCCCCCTTACATCAGAGTGTCCCATCAGCACCCCCTTACATCAGAGTGTCCCATTACTAGCCCCCTTACATCAGAGTGTCCCATGAGCAGCCCCCTTACATCAGAGTGTCCCACCAGCACCCCCTTACATCAGAGTGTCCCATGAGCAGCCCCTTTACATCAGAGTGTCCCACCAGCACCCCCTTACATCAGAGTGTCCCATCAGCACCCCCTTACATCAGTGTCTCATTAGCACCCCCTTACATCAGAGTGTCCCATCACCAGCCCCCTTACATCAGAGTGGCCCACTAAGCCATCGGCCCACCGGGAAACTCCCTGTAGTCCCAATGGCCAGTACATGCCTGGTGGGTAGTATGTTCAGTAGAGGAGTATGGAGTGTATGGAGGTAGGTAGTTTGTGCAAGAGAGGAGTGTGGAGTGTATGGAGGTGGAGAGTATGTGGAGGAAAGGCTGCGGAGTGTATGGAGGTGGAGATTATGTGGAGGAGAGGTCCTAAGTAGTTATTTATTTTTTTTCCATTTTTTCAAAATGCTTTTTGGGGGCCAGTGGACGGTGTCAGTAGTGCAATGGACAGTTACAATTTATTGGGGGGAGGGGTAGTGGAGAGTAGGGCAAACAACGGTGTCAGTAGAACAGGGGATGGTGTTAGTATTTTTTTTATTTATAATTTCATTTGTTTTTAACGGGGGGGGGGGGGGGGGGGTTGTAGCAGTGGACAGTGTTGGTGGAGCAGGGGACGTGTCAGTAGTTTTTTTATTTTATATTATTTTTTACAATTGTATTTTTTTAGCATTTTTTCACAATTTTATTTTTTTGGTGTTGGTGAAATATTGGCAGACCAAACAGACCCCTAACATCTCCCCTTTGAGACTGGAGAACAGACTGAGGACAGAGATTCCCCAGTCCCTTTCTCCGTAGCTTCAGCTGAACTAAAGATAAATGAACAGTGAACAGGAGACAGAGACCCCTGTTCATTTAAAAACTGAAGCAGAGAGTTATCAAATGACACAGGGGTGATCGATAGCGGGAGGTCGGAGGAGGAGGACATAGGGGCCAGAGGAGGAGCACACAGGGATGCTTGCAACTGCCCCCTCTACCTGCACCGATCACCCCGACTATCAACCAGGGACAATCATCCATGGGTGCAGTGTGGGTCACAGTGCCCCCCCCCCCCCATTGGGGCCGTGAACACCCTGCACCTATGGATGATATGCCACTGAGTGGGAGGGTAGAGATTAAATGTACAAGAGAGGAGGGAATTGAAAGGGTTAAACTATCCCATGATCATTAAATCCCCTCAACATAAGATATTTAATGCTTAAGATAATCTTACAATCTAAGAGAGAGAGTCAAGTAATACAAAGGGTTATAACTGTGGGGGGTGAGCTGATGAAGAATGTAAAAAGACAGTTTATTAGTTATATTTATTACAGGCATACTCCGCTTTATGTACACTCGCGAGTATGGATATACCCACGAGTGTACGTAAAGTGCCTCGCAAATACAGACACATTGGTGTCTATGGGAAATCTTGGTTAGCTTGACATGGTACTTCTCCCGAACCATAAGTGATAGGGACACCAAACTTGGGGAGAACCCATAGGGTACTCAGGACTACAATATATCTGGGGTTGGCCAGTTTGCCTGGGTAATCTACCATGTCGTAGTCCTGGGTCCCCAAGTTTGGTGTCCCTGTCATTTATGGTTCGGGAGCAGTGCCATGTCAAGCTGACCAAGATTTCCCATAGATGCCAATGTTAAATGTTAACCACTTAGCCATTGAGCACTTAAACCCCCTTCATAACCAGACCAATTTTCAGCTTTCGGTGCTCTCACATTTTGAATGACAATTACTCAGATAGTGAGAGGAAATCTATGCAAATTAGGAGAATCCATTGCCCCCCCCCCCAGGTCCACAGAAGTAGTGTCCCCACTTGAAGATTTCAGGGCAGGTCTTAAACAGCAGGGGGTGTAGCCTTGACAGGAAGGGGAGGGTCATATTTCAGTTAAGGAGTGCACGCATTTAGTCAGGCTTAGGGCAACACAAAACCTAAATACACTACTGCCCAGTCCAACGAGGGCTGCATCAGCATAGCATTCCAGCTGAAAAAACACGAGTGTTCCAAATTTTGCACATTATTGGGACTATGTGGATGCATTTATCATTTGAGAGCTGACATTTTTTACTCATTTAGCTTAGGGAAAAAATATAAATATCCCTATTGAAAAAAATATGAAAAAAAAAAAATATATATATATATGTATATATATATATATATATATATATATATATTTTTCACCATTTTATTTCAATTTTTTTCAAATATTCCAGTATATATATATATATATATATATATATATATATATATATATATATATAATGTGTGTACATATATATATGTGTGTGTGTGTGTTTCCATCCTTCTGTTACAACTAAGTTCCTGTGAGAGACTTTCTGTATTCATCTAAAAGTTTGGAACCAAGTCTGTGGCAGAGACTTTGCTAATTTCGAGTCATTTGTCGGCTGCTAAGTCCATAAACTAGGATTTATCCGACAGCGGAAATAACCAGTTGTGAATGGCTATTCCCTGGATTACCTAGAGAGAGACATTTATTAAATGTCAGCAGTTTCAAAGTGCCTGAGCTTCCATACCTACAGTGCCTTGCGAAAGTATTCGGCCCCCTTGAACTTTTCAACCTTTTGCCACATTTCAGGCTTCAAACATAAAGATATAAAAATTTTATTTTTTGTGAAGAATCACCAACAAGTGGGACACAATTGTGAAGTGGAACGAAATCTATTGGATTTTTGAAACTTTTTTAACTAATAAAAAAATGAAAAGTGGGGCGTGCAAAATTATTCGGCCTCCCCTTGCGTTAATACTTTGTAGAGCCACCTTTTGCTGCGATTACAGCTGCAAGTCGCTTGTGGTATGTCTCTATCAGTTTTGCACATCGAGAGACTGAAATTCTTGCCCATTCTTCCTTGCAAAACAGCTCGAGCTCAGTGAGGTTGGATGGAGAGCGTTTGTGAACAGCAGTTTGCAGCTCTTTCCACAGATTCTCGATTGGATTCAGGTCTGGACTTTGACTTGGCCATTCTAACACCTGGATACGTTTATTTGTGAACCATTCCTTTGTAGATTTTGCTGTATGTTTGGGATCATTGTCTTGTTGGAAGATAAATCTCCGTCCCAGTTTCAGGTCTTTTGCAGACTCCAACAGGTTTTCATCCAAAATGGTCCTGTATTTGGCTGCATCCATCTTCCCCTCAATTTTAACCATCTTCCCTGTCCCTGCTGAAGAAAAGCAGGCCCAAACCATGATGCTGCCACCACCATGTTTGACAGTGGGGATGGTGTGTTGAGGGTGATGAGCTGTGTTGCTTTTACGTCAAACATATCGTTTTGCATTGTGGGCAAAAAGTTCGATTTTGGTTTCATCTGACCAGAGCACCTTCTTCCACATGTTTGGTGTGTCTCCCAGGTGGCTTGTGGCAAACTTTAGACGAGTCTTTTTATGGATATCTTTGAGAAATGGCTTTCTTCTTGCCACTCTTCCATAAAGGCCAGATTTGTGCAGTGTACGACTGATTGTTCTCCTATGGACAGACTCTCCCAGCTCAGCTGTAGTTCTCTGCAGTTCATCCAGAGTGATCATGGGCCTCTTGGCTGCATCTCTGATCAGTCTTCTCCTTGTCTGAGCTGAAAGTTTAGAGGGACGGCCAGGTCTTGGTAGATTTGCAGTGGTCTGATACTCCTTCCATTTCAAAATGATCGCTTGCACAGTGCTCCTTGGGATGTTTAAAGCTTGGGAAATCTTTTTGTATTCAAATCTGACTTTAAACTTCTCCACAACAGTATTACGGACCTGCCTGGTGTGTTCCTTGGTCTTCATGATGCTCTCTGCGCTTTCAACAGAACCCTGAGACTATCACAGAGCAGGTGCATTTATACAGAGACTTCATTACACACAGGTGGATTCTATTTATCACCATCAGTCATTTAGGACAACATTGGATCATTCAGAGATCCTCGCTGAACTTCTGGAGTGAGTTTGCTGCACTGAAAGTAAAGGGGCCGAATAATTTTGCACGCACCACTTTTCAGTTTTTTATTTGCTAAAAAAGTTTAAATTATTCAATACCGGTAGATTTCGTTCCACTTCACAATTGTGTCCCACTTGTTGGTGATTCTTCACAAAAAATTAAAATTTTATATCTTTATGTTTGAAGCCTGAAATGTGTCAAAAGGTTAAAAAGTTCAAGGGGGCCGAATACTTTCGCAAGGCACTGTATATATATATATATATATATATATATATATATATATATATATATATACATCAGTCAGATGTCTATGCGAGTCGGCCTGGGTCGTAGATGTTCAAGCAGCTAGCTGCCATAACCCCAGTATCCCCTTCTTCAGTGGGCGGTCTGCTACAAGATAAAAGTAGTCTCTGGGGGGGATTCGCCGCAAGATCACTTTTATTGGTGGCGGGAGAGGGCCACCGCTGAGCTCGCGTGCAGAAGCAAACGCATACGTGATTAGCGTCCGCATATGAAAACGGTGTTCAAACCACACATGTGAGGTATCACCGCGATCGGTAGCACGAGAGCAATAATTCTAGCCCTAGATCTCCTCTGTAACGCAAAACATGTAGAATTTTTTAAACGCTGCCTATTGAGATTTTTAAGGGTAAAAGTTTGTCGCCATTCCACGAGCAGGCACAATTTTGAAGCGTGAAATGTTGGGTATTAATTTACTCAGCGTAATAATATCTTTCACAATATAAAAAAAATTGGGCTAATTTTACTGCTGTCTTATTTTTTTATTCAAAAAAGTGATTTTTTTCCAAAAAAAGTGCGCTTGTAAGACCACTGCGCAAATACGGTGTGAAAAGAAGTATTGCAATGATGGCCATTTTATTCTCTAGGGTGTTAGAAAAAAAAACTATTATAATGTTTGGGGGTTCTAAGTAATTTTCTTGTAAAAAATTTTTTTAAACATGTAAATACCAAAATCTCAAAACAAAACTGGTCCTTAAGTGCTTAAGGCCTTGGCTCCCAGGCTTGGTGTGCATTTTGCTTTAATTATATAACCCCTTGAAAAAATGCATATAAATCCTAAAATATATATATCGATATATATATGTTGAAAGGCCAGTATGGTGGCCTGTATTTATGGGAGGAGCCCGGAGGAGTAATTGATCAGCCCGTTCAGCTGTGTTCCTTATCAGCCAGTACGGTGGCCGGAATTTATGGGAGGAGCCCGGAGGGGTATTTAATCAGCCCATTCTGCTGTGTTCCTTGTCGGTTCCTGTGTGCAATACTAGCTACGCCACAGATCTAGGGCCGACTATTCGAGACCATTCGATAGAATGAGTGCAGTGTTCGTGAGTTCCGTCTTCATTGAAGTCCTGTCTTCATCCTCGTGTTACAGTCGGTTTTGCCGTCGTGAGCGTTCGTGTATTGTCTGAGGCGCAACACTCGAAAACTTGCCGGTGTCGTGCAACGCATCTGGTTCGGCGGTCACGGGTAGGGCTTCGGCTCCCATTTCTCATTTCATGTTATTCATGTCACTAAACTGTGATCTGTTGTACTCACGAACCACTCGCTGAAATATCACCTTCGTATTTTTCCGATATCGTTCACGCGTCCGTTACCTCTAAACATTTGTGCTCCTCGCTTCTCGAAAGAAGTCGTGGTCATCCGTTCGTGACACCACATCGAGCATTTCATTTCACAAACCCGCTATACCGACCAAATCACTGGTCTCTACTGAAACGTCCGAATCGTTCGGGTCATTTCGAAATTCCCAATCAGATGTTCTAAATTCTAATTAACCAGCTCATTTTAATCATTTTAATCATTGCATTTCATTTCATTCTTCTCGAAAGAAGTCGTGGTCACTCGTTCATGACACCACATCGAGCGTTTCATTTTTCAAACCTTCCGCATACCGACCAAATCACGGGTCCCTACGTCCGAATCGTTCGGATCATTTCGAAAATTCCCAAACAGACGTCCTAAATTCTAACTAACCGGAGAGTTTCAATCATTTCAATCGTTTCAATCATTTCAATCGTTTCAATCGTTTCAATCATTTCTATCATTTCGATCATTTCAATCGTTTCGATCATTTCAATCATTTTCGATCATTTCAATCATTTCATTTCATTTCATTTCATTTCGGTCACGAGTCGCGCTCCGATTCGAATCTAGTCGCATCTCCGATGCACCGATTCGCTCCGGTGTGCCCCAGTTGTCGGCCTCATTTCAATACATGCTCCAGGGACAGAATCATTCGCAGGTTCAGCCACGGTTTTCGATTCTTGTCTTTGTCATGGCATATCATTTCTGGTCACCTATCACGCCCCGTTACGAATCCAGTCGCATTATATCGATGCACCGATTTGCCTCGGTACGCCCAGTTGTTTGGCCTCATTTCTATACATGCTCCAGAGACGGATTCTTTACCGAATCGGTGGGCCACTCGTTGATTCCGGTCTCTGTCATGGTATGTCACTTATTACGCTCCGATTCGAATCCTGTCGCAGTTATGTGCACCGATTCGTTCCGGTGTGCCCAGCTGCTTTCAGTACATGCTCCAGAGACAGGGTTCACCGTTGATTCTTGAGCGCAGCCGTTGATCCCTGTCTTTGTCATGGGTATCATTTCGTTTCACCTATCACGCTCCGACACGAATAGTCACACCTATGTTCTAATTCGTCTCGGCGTGCCCCAGGACTGGCCTCATTTCAGTACATGCTCCAGAGTCCGTTTCGTGCTCAGTCGCAAAGTTACGGCATGGCGATTCGGGCCTCTGTCATGGCGGATTCACTCATTTCACTCATCTCACTGACACCTCCTACACCTCGGTTCAAACCCAGTTGTTTTACAAATTCGGGTTCTGGACGGGGGGCCATGCTCATTTGGCCTCATTTCACTAATTGCCTCATTTCAGTACATGCTCCAGAGTCCGGCTCGCTGTCAGTGGCGCCTGTGACACGACCGAGCTGCGCTTCTGCCATGGCAGGTTCTCATCAAAGGCAACATTTCGTTTATGTTTGTTCGTCTCATTTCATTTCATTTCATTTCAAAAAAAAAAAAAAGAAAAAAAAAAAAAAAAGGGGGGGGGGGGGGGGAAGGAAGAAATAATAATAATGAAAAAAAAAAAAAAGGGGGGGAAAAGAAAAAAATATATATATATCTAAAAAAAAAAAAAAAAAAACATTTCATTGTGTTTGTTTGTCTCATTTCATTTTTTATGTCATTTAGTTTCATTTCAAAGCTCACCACTCCCATTAGGAGTCACCGTTTGGCCAGTTGTCTATGACAGGTATGGAATCCTCAACTGGTTTTGCCTTTGTGTTTACAGGTCAGTCAAGTCCAGCAGCACCCTCCATGCACTGATTCATCTAGGCATGCCTCAGGTGTCTTGACCTCATTTCGTTCTGTGCTCCGCAGTTCCAACTCATCATTGATCATAAACATACCAATTCTTGTCTATATCATGGCAAACATTTCATTTATTTCATTCCACATATTCATCGCTTACCAACTCAAATCCCTCAAACCAGCAACGCATTAATCCGCACCCGTCTTTTCAGCCTTATGGGTATAACTCAACAATTCATATCGGATTCATTGTCATCTACTCCACGATCGTTGGGTCGGATTTATCACATAACCAATTCATAGGATTCATTTCACACCTACATCCGGTTCATATCGGATTCATTTCGCACGCATCCAAGTAAAACTCCGTGCAAGCTTATTGCTAGCACGCATCCAATCACAAACATCTTGCAGTCATCACAAGCACACCCAGGCATAACTCCCTGCAATCGTGGCAGACTCACATCCAAGCATAAACTTCTTGCAATCGTTGCAAACACGCATCCAAGCATAGACTTCTTGCAATAGTTGCTAGCACACATCCTAGCATAAACTTTGCAGTTGTCGCTAGCAAGCCCCAGGCACGAACCTAGTACTATCCTTGCTGGCAGGCAGTTCTGGCTGGCTCAGTTCGTTGCTGGGTAAGGCCTGGATATCTTCCTAACGTATGTAGTATAACGGGGTGCTATATTGTAGGTAGGTTGATCCAGGGAGAAATCTGATCGCCGCTCGAGGGGTCAGGAAGGAATTTTTTCCCCTGCTGTAGCTAATTAGAGCATGCTCTGCGGGGTTTTTTTGCCTTCCTCTGGATCAGCTGTGGGGATAGCATTGGGTGTGTCGGGTTTTGCAATGTTGTTCGTCTAAATTGTTGATTTTGTCGTGGGCTGGGTGGACTTTGTCTTTTCAACCTAGCTAACTACGCATCCTAGCATAACTTCTTGCAATCGTAGCAAGCACGCATCTTGGCATAACTTATTCAGCCTTTTCAGGTCATACTGCTCACAGCCCTGTGTCCGGACGTCTGCGACACCACCGAGTCCAGCCACCACAAACGCATCTCCAGTGACGTTAACTCCCTTGCTATCATTGTGAGCACTCATTTAAGCGCTATACACTTGCTATCACGGCTAGGCGTGCAACTTAGCATAACTTGTGATCGTTGCAAGCATTTTGTTGGCACTCAGCCACACATCTTTTTCAGCGGTACTCATTTGGCCACTTAGCCCCAGTGACTACGCCACTCGCCATCCCTGACGCTCATTTCTCCCGTTGGGCAGTTGAGTTCAGCTTCCGTCCTACACCAGAGGTCGAGTTGCCACACGCAGCTGGCTTCTTCTCGTAACACGGTCAGGCTATATCTAGCCAGCACCCGAAATTTCTATCCTTACAGGACCCCGGTGAGCCGTCTGTTGATGGCCCATACAGTAAGATCCCCTCTAACGGGTATCCAGAAACATCTGCCAACGCTAGACGCTTGCTCATCACAACTGCCATCTTTAGGGACATGTAGAACATCCTCGCACGCCAGTTTCCCCCTTGACAAGCTGACCCTATCAGGTCAGTTTTTCAAACACTTCACCCACACACAGGGGTATACCTAGAAGCAGCTTCAGTCTGTTTCGGGTATGCTCAGTTCTGCAATATGGTCATTCCCCAGGGTTGGCCTTTATGTCATGCATCCTCGTCTTCTCCTCCCAGATTCAGGGCCCCTGTCAGACCCTTAATCTGGATGCCACGGATCTTTCAATATCAGAGGTTCCGTACTACGTAGATCGGTATATCATGTTTATACCATCCATCTCGCCCCTATCACCCCAGCTAGGGACAGATGTAGCGACCATCACAGGCTTCGCTGCAATTTTTGGCCACCATCAGGCAACCAGCTGAGATTATTGCAAGATAGGTCTAAATCCTTAGCAGTCATGTCCTGCCTGGGTAGGCTGGTACAGCTGTCGTTATAATTCAGTTTAAAGTTGACTATACATTGTTCCTGGCCTAGAGCAATCTCGTAGTGGATGCGCTGTCGTATTTGACTGGAGCCGATCCAGTGTCAGCCATTGTCCTTGGTCGGTCTCACCTAAACCCCGGTTTAGTACTGTATCTACAAACAGCGACCAAACTCGTAAACGTCTCACTTTCTCGCAACATGCTCAAACTACCAGACGGCCTGGAGGGCCTTCAGAAATTCCGGACACACCACTCCTATGAAACCTCCAACATCAGGCAGTTACTGGCCTTTCCGTCATACTGTCATACCCAGCTGCCTATCCCATAACGCTGTTCGGCCATACCTAGCCGGCAGGCAACATTTATTGTCCTTGCCGGACCCCGCAAACCTACTTTATGCATGTTGAACCGTGCTTCGTGAAGTCCAGGAAATCCAACCGATGGTCGGTGACAAATGCTTACCCGAACGGGTGACATCCTTAAGGGTATTCCGACCATCCTGACTATCCCCTCGTTTGCTCTCTCCCCTAGCATGGTCCTACAAGCAGCCAGGTGTTGGCCTACTACAGGTTCCTGTGACCTGGAAAGTTCACCTGCGGTAATCCAGCACGCCGAGAGCTATGTAGACGCTACTTAGCCTGATACAAAGATCACTTCGTACTTCCCCTAGCGGTTTCAAAGAGCCGCAAGTAAGCTCCAGCGTAGACATCCACTTTTACAGAATCGGTAACAGTGGGTCCCCAGACGATGTCATTGAATAGCTAGGCAGGTAGGAGTATGCCTGCTTCACCCAGTACAGCCACAATCCTCAGGTGGAAATAGCTCAGGCATCTGTTAAACTCACTCAGTGATCAAACTCAATCAATAAAGAGCAATTCCCTACCAGTATGTTTTTGCCCCCTTATTTTGGTATACCGTACGTTAGACCAGGGCACACCCTCAGGTCTATTTCAAGTGGTAAGTTTATGTTAACCCTGTTTGTCATCGTTATACATATCGGACATAGGGCTCTGAACCATAAGTTGAAAGGCCAGTATGGTGGCCTGTATTTATGGGAGGAGCCTGGAGGAGTAATTGATCAGCCCGTTCAGCTGTGTTCCTTATCAGCCAGTACGGTGGCCGGAATTTATGGGAGGAGCCCGGAGGGGTATTTAATCAGCCCATTCTGCTGTGTTCCTTGTCGGTTCCGGTGTGCAATACCCACCCTCCCATCCCCTTTTTAGGGCATTTCTCAAGGCATCATACTCCTCACAGAGTACTCATTTCACTTCATTTCATGTTCATTTCATTTAATCCTCATTTCTTATCTAGGGTATGCCCCCCTATTTTGGTATACCGTACGTTAGACCAGGGCACACCCTCAGGTCTATTTCAAGTGGTAAGTTTATGTTAACCCTGTTTGTCATCGTTATACGTATCGGACATAGGGCTCTGAACCATAAATATATATATATATATATAATCTTTTAAACACACGTTATTGGGTATTTAAGCCCCCTTTCACATTGATCAGTTTTTCTTCCATTTTGCCTTACCAAAAGCTAGACAAAAATACATGATCATTAAGGCCCCTTTCACACTGGGCGGTTTTCAGGCGTTACAGCGCTAAAAATAGCGCCTGTGTAGCGCCTGAAAAAAACCAGCCCCTTTCACTCCAGTGTGAAAGCCGGAGGGCTTTCACACTGTAGCGGTGCGCTGGCAGGACAGTGAAAAAAGTCCTGCTAGCCGCATCTTTGGAGCGGTGAAGGAGCGGTGTATTCACCGCTCCTAAACCGCTCCTACCCATTGAAATCAATGGGACAGAGCGGCAATACCGCCGGCAAAGCGCCGCTGCAGCGGCGCTTTGCGGGCAGTTTTAACCCTTTTTCGGCCGCTAGCGGGGGTCAAAACCACCCCGCTAGCGCCCGCAGACCGCCGCTAAAACGACGGTAAAGCGCCGCTAAAAATAGCGGCGCTTTACTGCCGACGCCTGCACCGCCCCAGTGTGAAAGGGGCCTAAAGCTCCTGATTCACTCCCTGGTTATCTCTCGCCTTGGCTACTGCGATTCCCTCCTCATTGGCTTACCTTTAAATAGACTATCCCCCCTTCAGTCCATCATGAATGCTGCTGCCAGACTTATCCACTTTACAAACTGCACAGTGTCTGCTACCCCTCCCTGCCAATCCCTCCATTGGCTGCCACTCACCCAACAAATTAAATTCAAAATACTAACAATAAGTTACAAAGCCATCTACAATTCTGCCCCCAGCTACATCACTAGCTTAGTCTCAAAATACCAACCTAATCGGCCTCTTCGTTCCTCCCAAGACCTCTTGCTCTCTAGCTCCTTCATCACCTCCTCCCATATTCGTCTCCAGGACTTCTCCAGAGACTCTCCCATCCTCTGGAATTCCCTACCCCAGTCTGTCAGACTGTCTCCAAATCTATCCACTTTTAGGCGATCCCTGAAAACCTTTCTCTTCAGAGAAGCCTATCCTGCCTCCATCTAACAACTGCATTTCTATTTTCTTCATTACCTCATTCCCCACAGCTATTACCCTTTTGTATCACTTGACCCTCCCTTCTAGATTGTAAGCTCTAACGAGTAGGGCCCTCTGAATCCTCCTGTATTGAATTGTATTATATTTGTACTGTCTGCCCTAATGTTGTAAAGTGATGTGCAAACTGTCGGCGCTATATAAATCCTGTATTATAACAATAATACATTCTATTAAGCTCTTTACACTAGTCAGTTCTGTTTTGCATTTTTGGTGTATATTAGGTGCTGTACCAAAAAAGTACCTCCCCATTGAAATGCAAGGAAAATGCATCAAACACGCTGCAAAAACGCATCCAAGGTCCTTTTTTTCACAGGTGCAAAATGCACTGGAAACGCAGAAAAAAAGGCATATGCATTTTTACCATGTTTTTGCAATGGAGCAGTATGAAAGCAGCCTAAAGTGAACATAGGTTTAAATGATTTACTAATAATCAATCTGCAAAGTAAACATACACTTGCTAAGTGAGCAGACTTTACTCGTTTAATAAATAAGACCCATGGTATATTTATTGCTGGGTAGATTCCTGATGGTTTTACAGCAGTCCTGATGTGAGACTTTGACCTAGGATCATCGAAGGGGAAGTTGTAGAGATACATAGGCTTCAATAGGTCTCTGAATTGAGCTGCAACATGAAACTGTACCAAAAACAGCTGAAATCCTATTTTAGATATTTTTTCATGAATGTTTGAAGTTGCTTTATCATTATGTACTGATGGACAATTCATTATTTGTACACAGTCTCACTACTTTTATGCAATCTGTGTTGTATGCTGCACAGTAAGAACCCTTTCACACTGGTGCACCTAAAGACATGCATATCGTGTTTTGATGCATTTTCAATGGTCATTTGTTTACATTCTGCTGTCAGACCAGAATCCAGCTCCTTAAAGCCTCCTACACACGATCAGATTTCGTTTTTTGTTGCATGCTAGTCTCGTGTCAAAAGTGAAGAGGTTACTAACCATACAAAAATTCTCATACAACAGAAATCAACTTCAGAAGTAATGTGTTGAATCATTTTTTGTGTGTTCTTTTGTTTCTGAGCATGCGTAGTCTTGCTCTTACTAATTAAATGAAAATCGGAAATGGAGTTCACAACAAATTTTATAGTCTGCACATCCAGCTTTGTCAGACTAAAAATTGGCAGATTGGTCGGGCGAAATTTTACTTCTGATTTTTGTATCATGTGTATGGGCCTTAACCACCAATGTCTCATCTCTGCTGCCGACTCGTTAGGACACTGACAAGTGCCAGCTGATTTCAATGGAAGGTGCATTTTTGGTGCGCTTATTAACCGCCCCACGTACATATACTGCGGCAGGGCAGCCCTTAAGTGCAAACACACGTACCTATACATATTTTTTTTTTCCTGTTGCTCTGGGGCCTGCATGGCACAGCGAGAGCCATTCAGTGGGTCCGACAGACACAATGTCCACCGAAAACTTCTTTCCGAGAGAGGCAAACAGGGCAGATCGTCGTTCTGCTTCTAAGGAGGAAAGAGATCTTGTGTTTCTGCTAAGCAGGAACACAGATCTATCTCTTCCTCCAGTTAAGCCAACCCACACACAGTAAGAAATCACTCCCAGGGAACACATTTAACCCTTTGATTGGCCCTGATGTTAACCCCTTCCCTGCCAGTGTTCATTAGTACAGCGACAGTGCCGTTTTTTAGCACTGTTCACTGTATTAGTGTCACTGGTTCCCAAAAATGTGACTTAATGTGGAAGTCCCGCTAAAAATTGCTCAATTGCCACCATTACTAGTAAAAAAAAAAAATTAAAAAATAAAACGTCCATACATTTATCCCATAGTTTTTAGACCAATGATTCTCAACCAGGGTTCCGTGGAACCCTAGGGTTCCTCCAGAGGTTGCTAGGGGTTCCTTCAGCAATGGGAAATTTCTGCCTCTCAGATAAGTTCTCACTGACACCATTGATCTTTTTAGCTAATTGTAAGGAGGTATTTCTTCCCAATGACCGCAAGTGTAAGGACCATTCCTCTCACTCACCATCACACTAATGTATCATGAGTTGTAGATTTCTAATATTTAGCAGGGGTTCCTCAAGACCGGAGAACTATTTTAAGGGTTCCTCTGTGTTGAAAAGGATGAGAAAGTCTGTTTTAGAGGCTATAACTTTTACACAAACTAATTGTAGCGCTAACCCCCAAAGGAGCTGCTGGTTTTTGTTGGGCTTACCGTTACCTCACCTGCTCACTGTGTCCGCCTTAGGGGTTCCGTTGTAGAGTGGATTAAAGAATATTAGCTCCAACACTTAGTCCTTTTTCTGGGTGTTTATTTAACAAAAACACACACTTTTGCACTAGAGGGGTAGAGGATAAGGGGAATTCAGGTACCTTTGTAGTTTTGTGGGTTAAAGGCATTTCCTTGATCCAGAGGACAATTCCCACAAGCTGGATCTAGCAATCACCAGATAGGCCTCTCTCACTGACCTAGCAGCTGGTGAGATGCTCAAACAAAGTCTCTGCCACAGACTTGATAAGTTTAGCGATCTTGTTATGAAATCCTCTGCCACAGGAAGGCACAATAAGCTTCTGGTTGCAGAATTAAAGAGTTTCCCCACAGTACCTGATTCTTTCAGCCGACCTGGCGATACTGTGTGGTAGACAAACCAGGATGCATCCTCCAACTGAGTCTCCAGGCTTCTCCATGAGGCACCAGCCTTATTGCTCTGTCCTCCTCAGAAAAGTCCTCCCCTGGATCCTCCAGTGGCTTGGCTTCTCCCCGCAGGCAAGACAGCACAGGATCATCTCTGGATCAGTAGGCCCCAGAGCCTCTAGGCCTACCTTTCAGTTGCGAAGCCTCAGGCCAGCTGGCCCGAGACATTGAATAAGGCAGCACACACCTCAGGCCAGGAGGGCCATGAGGTCGGGAAAAACGAACCCCAGAAAATGGAGTCGGTACCTTAAGCACCCTTACCCAGAATGCACAGTGGGTAGACCACACCCACCGGGCTGTTTCTGAGTAAAAGGGGTACCCAATACATTTAGCTTGTTGCATTTCTAACAATTACCGGTGGTGACAGCGACACCCACGGTCAAGTGGAAATTAGCACAACCCAACTAAACTGGTACAGAAGCCAGAACTTTAGCATAATTCGTCTGAACCAAACTGCAGCTTCAGACAAACTTAAATTTATAAAAATACTAGCATCGGTATTAAAAATACCAGCGCTACACAATCAATATATGCTTATTGGGATTTTTTTACCAAAAACATGTAGCACAAAACATATTGGCCTAAATTGATGAAGAAATTAGATTTTTTTTTACATTTTTTTATTGGATATGTTTTATAGCAGAAATTAAAAAATATTGTTTTTTTCCCCCAAAATTATCTTTTTTTCTTTATAGCGCAAAAAAAAAAAAACCCCAGAAATTATCAAATACCACCAAAACAAAGCTCTATTTGTAGAGAAAAAAGAACATCAATTTTATTTGGGCACAGCATCACATGACTGTGCAATTGTCGGTATCGCAAAATATGGCCTGGTCATTTAGGGGGTAAAAACATCTGGGGCTGAAGTGGTTAAACAATGCACCAAAGGACTTTTCAAAAAGCATGGCAAACACAGCGCATCGATGTGAACAGTTACATAGGATTTGACTCAACGCTCTCTCCCGCTCGAATGCTGGGTGTGCGGTGTGCCACTACTTATATTGGCATGGGGTGGGGTGACCGGTGGCCCACCCCTTATGATGTCACCACCCATCATGCCCTGGGCAGTGAAGTCATAAGGAGTGGGCCTCTGGATGACATCACCCCCCCTTGCCAATATAGTAGTGGCACACCGAGCACCCAGCATCCGAGTGGGAGAGAGTCTACAGCGGAAGAAGAATAGAGGGAGAAGACAGCGAAGAAGACCCAGCAAAATAGCGAGAAGACAGTGGAGAAGACCCAGCAAAAGAGCGAGAAGACAGCGGAGAAGACCCAGCAAAATAGCGAGAAGACAGTGGAGAAGACCCAGCAAAAGAGCGAGAAGACAGCGGAGAAGACCCAGCAAAATAGCGAGAAGACAGTGGAGAAGACCCAGCAAAAGAGCGAGAAGACAGCGGAGAAGACCCAGCAGACGCAGAGGGGGTAGGGGTACAACATACCCGATACTCATTCACATAGGTTGGGGACTGGGATCTGGGGGCCCCCTTGTTAAACAGGGCTTCCAGATTCTGATAAACTCCCCGCAGACCCTGAAAACCAACAGCCAGGTTTGTCGGGAAGAGTCCCTTGTCCTCACCAACATGGGGAAAATATGCTTTGGGGTGGGGGGGCGCAGGGCCCCCCTGCCCTAAAGCACCCACCCTCCCATGTTGAGGGCATGCAGCCTGGTATGGTTCAGGAGGGGGGGAGCGCTCGCTCGTCCTCATCCCCTTTCCTGACCTGCCAGGCTATGTGCTCGGATAAGGGTCTAGTATGGATTTTGGAGGGGACCACCACGCAGTTTTTTCTTAAAATCCATACCACACCCCTTTCGGTCTGGTATGCTCTTGGGGGGAACCCATGCCGTTTTTGTTTTTTATCTGATGTGGAGTCCTTTAACCACTTCAGCCCCGGAGGTATTTACCCCCTTCCTGACCAGAGCACTTTTTGCGATTTGGCACTGCGTCCCTTTAACTGACATTGCGCAGTCATGCGATGTTGTACCAAACAAAATTTACGTCCTTTTTTTTCCCATAAATAAAGCTTTCTTTTGGCGGTATTTTATTGTTTCTGCGGTTTTCATTTTTTGCGTTATAAACAAAAAAGTGGGACAATTTTGAAAAAAACACAATATTTTTAAATTTTTACTTTAATAAATATCCCCAAAAATATGTAAAAAAACATTTTTTTCCCCTCAGTTTAGGCAGATATGTGTTCTTATACATATTTTTGCTAAAAAAGAAAATTGCAATAAGCATATATTGATTGCTTTGTGCAAAATTTATAGCGTCTACAAAATTGGGGATAGTTTTATGGCATTTTTTTATTTTTTATTAGTAATGGCGATGATCTGCGATTTTTATCGGGACTGCAACATTATGGCAGACAGATCGGACACTTTTGACACTATTTTGGGACCATTGTCATTTATAAAGCAATCAGTGCTCTAAAAATGCATTGATTACTGTGTAAATGACACTGGCAGTGAAGGGGTTAACCACTAGGGGGTGGTGAAGGGGTTAAGTGTGTCCTAGGGAGTGATTCTAACTGTTGGGGGGAGGCTACACCTCACATGACAGCAATCACTGCTCTTGATGACAGAGACCAGTGATCTCTGTCCTATCACTAGGCAGAACGGGGAAATGCTTTGTTTACAAAAGCATCTTCCCGTTCTACCTCTCCGTGACACGATCGCAGGCACCCAACGGACATCGAGTCCGCGGGACCCGTGGTCATGGTCATAGAGACCGTGGTAGGCACGTACCTGTAAGCGGTTAAGATCATCAGAGCACAAGTCGCATGCCAAAGTCAGATCAATTAAGACAGCGATCCGCCTTTGATCCGACGACAGTGATATTCAATGGGCTGAAGTAGGATCAAGGTCGGTTTTAGGCAGGAAATAATCAAGCAGTGAATAAGTTGCTTTGTGGTGTCATTAGTCAGGAAGGGTCGAATTCTGGAGCTGTTGAGGAGGTTAAGGCGGCAGAATTTAGCCAGTGATAGGATGTGAGGGCTGAAGGAGAGGTCAGAGTCAAGGATTACACCCAGCACCCTAGCATGTGTGGAGGGACCAATGGTTGTGTTGTTAATGTTAATGGTGAAGCCGGGGGGGGGGGGGGGGGCGTGAAGGCGGAAATATAAAAAGCTCAGTTTTAGAAAGATTGAGTTTGAGAAAGTGGTGTGACATCCATATCGATATGTCATTCAGTAAGTTTGAGATCTGTGAGGAGATCGAGGGGGTGAGTTGAGGAGCTGAGAGATAAATCTGGGTGTCGTCGGCATAGAGGTGGTATTGGAAGCCATGAGAGGTTATCAGCTGGCCCAGGGAAGAGGTATAGAGTGAGAATAGGAGAGGCCCAAAGACGGAGTCTAGTGGTACCCCAACAGAATGAGGAAGTGGAGTGGAGCAGATGGAGTTGTAAGTGACACTGAAAGTGCGCTGAGATAGGTAGGAGGAGAACCAGGATAAAGCAGAATCATGGAGGCCAAGGGAGTGTAATTTGCTGAGAAGGAGCAGGTGGTCAACTGTATCAAAGGCAGCAGAGAGGTCTAAAAGTATGAGTATGGAGTAGTGCTCATTGGTTTTAGCAGTTAGTAGGTCATTGGCGAGTTTTAGTAGAGCAGATTCAGCAGAATGTTGTGGGTGAAAGCCAGACTGCAGGGGATCGAGAAGGTAATTGTCTGTGAGATAGCTACTCATTCGGTCATGGGCAAGGCGTTCGATGAGCTTGGAGGCAAACGGGAGCAGGGAGATGGGTCTTAAGTTGTTCAAACAGGTGGGGTCTAGTGAGGGTTTTTTGAGTATGGGGATAACCAGTGCATGTTTGAGCAGGGAAGGAAAGGTGCTGGAGGAGAGGGAGAGGTTGAAGATGTGGGTTAGGGAATTTAGGATAGAGTGGGAAGGTGGTCGCAGTAATTGAGAGGGGACAGAGTCCAGGAGACAGGTAGTGAGGTTGGCCATGGAGAGGAGTTTATCAACTTTACATACACAAAGCTTTCTCCTGCCAGTCACTCCGAAGATCGATGGGTCCCCGCCATAAATCACTGGCTGAGAACCATTGATGAGCATATGCTGGAGCATATGCTGGAACCAGTGATAGCACAGCCAGGCGCGCAAGTGCGCCTCCTTCCCGGAAATGCAGAATCACCTATATATACTTGAGTCTGTGCAGCTGGCCCACACTATAGCAGCAAAACTACAGTGCTCAGTCAGCAAGTGGTTAACCCCAAAAATTAAAATCTAATATATTGCAGTTTACCGATCCTTAAATGCAGTGGCTGCATTTGTTTTCTTGTTTGAGGGCTGGTTCACAAGAGAATTGAGTTCCGCATTCCTGTGTGATTCCTGTGTATTCCCCTGCAGTGTGCGATTTTGCAGCCCTTTCATTTGAAAGGGGATGCAAATCGTATTGAAATACGCAAAAACTAGTGCAGTGAATGAGATCTGGTGCGTTTGTCACCTGCGTTTGAAGTGCCATTTACATTTTATTTGCACCCACTGCAGACCGTAAAGGCAGTGCTTTTTGAACAAGATCATGACAGTTCATCCGACATTATCCGATCGGACATGCACGAAAATGTTTTCCGTACAATGGCAGATCGTCATTTTTTCCATCTATTAAATATTCTGCCCTTATTGTTTTAACCTTGGATAGTAAAACATTTTTTTTCTGCCAGTAAATACCTTATACCAGTGGTCATCAGGGCCCACTAACAGGCCAGGTTTGCAAGATAACTGAAATACATCACAGGTGATATACTTTGCTGCCCAGTGATTGCTGTATTCTAGTCTGCATCTCCCCAAGGTAATACATAAAACCTGGCCTGTTAGTAGGCCCTGAAGACAGGGTTTATGACCACTGTCTTATACAGCCCACTTCCTGTTTCTTGTCTGGTAAAAAGCCAAGGCTTATGACATCATGCACAGCTCTCTCTGGTCAGGAAGGAAGGGGGATGAGTCATAAGAGAGCCAATGAGAGCTGCAGAGCTGGAGGTGTGCCTCTGTGTGTCTGTGTAAATCCAGGAAGTGAACAGGCAGCAGCTTCTGCTGCCCACAGTTAAAATGGATGCAGTCAGACTCAGTGGAAGGACATTTCTGCAGCATATTTGGCAAGTACAGAATCACAGTATATATAAAATAATATACAAAGTGGTTGGAGGGAAGCTTCAGAATGACAAAGATGTTTTTATTACAAATTGTGCGAGCAGACTGCAGTTCCTCTTTAACAAGAGAAAATGAATACAGCTACCACATTTAAAGATTGGTAAACTGCAATATATTATAGTTTTGTTTTTTGGTTTATTGCCACTTTAAGAACAATGAGAATGAGCACCTATTTGGGATTCGTAACATTACATTACAGAATACGGTGTATGTGTACCACAGACTCCAGAGACATAAACTGAGCATTTGATACTCTGTAATATTCCTTCCTTATCTGTATTCCCTCCTCCAAGCTTAGTGCTCTCAGTAAAACATTAATATGTGCTTTCTCTGCACACACCCATAGCTGGGCCTCTGGCCTTGTCACTGATCTCCACCTATATTATGACGTCACCACTCTACAGGAAACAGTATATCAACAGCTGCCATAGTGCAGACAGTCAGAAGAAGAAGAAGAAGGGAAAGACCTAGTATATACAAGGGAAGGTCCAACAACTGAAGAAGATATAAACATGTATTTCCTCCCAGATTTCTCCAAGGAAACATGGATTCTGCTAATCCTTTTGCTGGCACTTCTCACTTAGTGAGTATATCATTGTTTCCTAATGAACCAATTACTTTTTCATACTCTGCACATGTGTGCCTATTTTATTTTTGTATAATCCTTTTTCGGTGTGTATATACTTTAAATTGTGTCTGCTTTAAAGGGCAGTGTTTTTGTTATTCAATTTTGTACCCTTTCCCCAAATCCAAAGCACTACATAGAGTCTGCTTATGGTAAGTAATATATTATAGTTGCAGTGGCCATCATCCCTGTCCTCAGTGCCCACTTACAGGCCAGGTTTTAAGTATTACCTTGGGGAGATTGTGTCGGTTCACACTGAGGCAGCACAACTTGCAGTGCGACTGCCAGGCGACTTGGACAAGACCGGCGCTGCGGCAACTTGCAAAATTACTTCTCTATAGAAGTCAATGCAAGTCGCCTCAAGTTGCCTTTTAAACACTGACTGCATACAGGCAGTCCCCGAGTTACAAACATCCAGCTTACAAACGACTCGTACTTACAGACGGAGGGACACAACAGGAAGTGAGAGGAAATCTACCCCTAGGAAGGGAAATTCACTCCTGTAAGAATTATTAGGGGAAAAAGGTGTCTCCACTGAAGCTTTATCACCAAGGATTGTTTCCACAACAACCTAAAATTTTCAAAATTCAATTGTCATTGGGACGGAAAGTGAGGTGAAATTTTTGAACAGGGGCACAGACAGCAAAACAAACATTACAGGGGGGATAACCCTTCCCTATGCTATCAAAAGCTTAAAAATTGTTTTTTTTTGCTGCAGCTACACTTAAAATGTACCTGATCCAACTTACAAACAGATTAAACTTAAGAACAAACCTACAGTCCCTATCTTGTTTGTAACCCGGGACCGCCTGTAATGACACTCTGATACAGGCAATGAGAATTTTTTTTTTTATTAGAACAAATTTTATACATGAGGTGACACTTCTATATATAAACAGCAGCCTTCTGAAAAAAAAAAAATCAATATTGCCACAGCCCAGTAAAAACAGGACCGTCAGCACCGATTATGGGATTAGTATATTGGACATTATTAGCACTTAAAGCGGGAGTCCGCCGTTTTTTTTTTTTTTAAAGCCAGCAGCTACAAATACTGCAGCTGCTGACTTTTAAAATAATGACACTTACCCGCCCAGCGCGCCCCCGATGTCGGCACCCGAAGCCGTTCTCTCGATCGTCTCTCGGGTGCTGCCGCCGCCATCTTGGGTATGGGAATCAGGAAGTGGACCCTTGCGGCTTCATTTCCCGGTTCCCTACTGCGCATACGCGAGTCGCGCTGCGCAATAAGGATGGTCCCCGCTGTCTCTGGGATCCGTGTGTTTTCCAGCAGACAGCGGGGGACCTTCGGGAAGGGGCGTGGATTCTGCAGAAAGGGGTGTAGCTTCTGCAGATATCTATGCCGGAAGTGGGTGCAGATACCTGTACTGTACAGGTACCTGCACCCCCCTCCCCCCTGAAAGGTGCCAATTGTGGCGCCGGAGGGGGGGGAGGGTTCCAATGAGCGTAAGCTCCACTTTAGGGTGGAGCTCCGCTTTAAAGCGGTTGTATTGTCTGCTTGGTCATTTTTACCTACCTATAATAAGGCTTACCTGTAGGTAAAATGAATATCTCATAAACCTGTCAGCTGCCTCAGCGGTGATCGGGCGGCCCAGTGGGAGCTTTTTTTGTGGTGCATACTAGCTCATTAAGCCTTTGCCTTACAAATTTTATTTTTTGATCTTTTTGGACATTCAACGCTTTAACCCTATTCACGCTGAGCAAACTGAAATTAACTTCAATGCTCAACACCAGAATTCCAAGTTATTCTATTGTGCACGCTCACATCTGAGCAATGTGTTACAGTGACCTGTAGTGCCCGTTCACACTACCGCGACTTGTCAGGCGACTTAGCCGCCTGACAAGTCGCGTTCCATTCTGTACTATGGAACCGTTCTAATAGGAGCGACTCAAGTCGCTCCGACTTAGAAAAAGGTTCCTGTACTATTTTTGGGGCGACTTCAGGCGACTTGCATTGACTTCTATACAGAAGTCATTTTGCAAGTCGCCGCTGAAGTCGTGTGCAGGTCGCGTCTGTGAGTCGCGCTGCAAGTCGCGTCGCCCCTGTGTGAACGGGCACGTAGGGCCTGGTATGGAATTTCAGGGGACCCCCACGCATTTTTTTTCTTAATTTTTTTTTTTTCTTAATGCTAACATGACCTGTGTGCAAATAGCCTTTAAAAAAACCCATAGAAGTGAACCAGCGCAAAAAAAATTCAAGTTGAGAGGTGCGCCTGTTCAACTTATGCAAATGAATCTACGTGGCTTGACATTCACTAAGATTTTGCCGGCGCAGTGAACCAGAGCACTTGAACGGGCGTAAATGCCGTTTGCGCATGCGCAGTGCATAAAATGATCTCACGCAGTTCCGAGTGTATTTGCAGGTGCAGCAAGCTTGCTCAGAGAAAGTTAATATTCCGTCCTATTTTGGCCATATTTGTTACTTGGACAGTCATATCTATACTTCCTCACATCACCCCCATGATATTTGCACTTCCAGCTTGTTTTAATTCTGAGTTGAAGATCTATAGCGACGCACAGATCGCGGCCGCCCATGCGTTGGCAACATGATAGTAAATGGGGAATTGCGCTGTGTTACAGGCACAAATGCTTTGTAAATACAAAAATGGCCGTTGCACATCGGCGTGTGCCGCTACTCATGACACAAATGCTTTGTAAATCAGTCCCTATGGGTTGTAGTGTGCATAGAGCAATGCATATGATCACAGCTAACATCTACTGCTCATTATAAACAAACAGAGAGGTAAAAGGAGAGGTTTCGGAGTTCACAGAGGACATTAGAAGGAGGCAGAAAAAACACAAAAAGAAACAATCACATGAAATATAAATTACAGGGCCATTAAGTAGTGGATATGTATGAATTATATCTGCAAAAAAAGGGTACTGTTTAATGTCACCTTAAGCTGAACTTCTGTCTGTTTTTTTTTTTTTTGCTGTTTTTCTATTTATTTGCCCATTGACATCTGACTTTTCATGTTTATTCACATCTGTTATCTGCTGTTTTTTTTTTTTTTCAGCTATGGGATTTGGCCTTACGGAATTTTCAAAAAGTATGGAATACCAGGTCCTAAACCCCTGCCATTTATTGGGACTTTTCTTGAAAACAAAAATGTAAGTATACAATCTGTTTATGGCAAAGTTTTATGTTAACCAGATTTATAATTATTTTTAAAATCAAAGGGCTCGCTCACATATATGCTGTGACAAGTGTTTTTCTACACAGGATAAACTCCAGTCATTGCAAAGGCATAGAACACATTTGTTTTCTAAAAGATATATTATTTAATTTTATTGAAGATACCGTATAAAAGCAACATCACACAGCATACAGCAAAAGACACTATGGGAATAGAGGGAAAATCCTTTTGTTTCACACCTCCACTAGTGCTCACTAATGATTTCCAATTTGGACATTTGGAAGGGCTGATTAAATTAAACTAAGGGTTAATAAGGGGTAAAACAGAGGAACTTTTTATTAAATAATTTTTTTTTTTTTTTTTTAACTGGTCCGGTTGCTTTAATTGACATTATCTGCAAATCTAAGTTCATCTCTTTGATCTGCAGATGAATTAACAGAATGATACAAATGCAAAAATATGTTACTGGGATCTATGCATAATCAAGGTCTAGAGCAGGGGTAGGCAACCTTTTGAGCATAGTGTGCCGAATTTTTTTTTCAATCAAATTGAGAGTGCCGGCTACATAAAACAATGCCAACTTCACACTCTTGATCACGAAAAGGACAAGTAATTTCTGAAAACAACTTCAATCATAGTAATAAATGAACATTGAATTTTAAGTGATATAAATGGTAACTTACCTTTTTTTCAGAAGAGATGTGTTATGAGGTAAATCTTATAAACTTCAAATTAATATGCCAGAGGAGGACTTCAGCAGAATCTACAGTTGGAAAAAAAGTGTGAGATGATATTGGTCATCCTAATAAAGATCCTTCAGATCAGTCCCAATTGCTGCCCCTTCACATCTCGGATCAGTCCCAATTCTTGCATCTTCACACCTCAGATCAGTCCCAATTTCTGCCCATTCACATCTCACATCACCCCAGTTCTGGCCCCGTTACACCTCAGATCAGTCCCTATTCCTGTCCTTCATATCTCAGGTCAGTCCCAATTCCTTCACATCTCAGATCAGTTACAATTCTTGCCCCTGCACAACTCAGATCAGTCCCAATTCCTGCCCCTGCACACCTCAGATCAGTCCTAATTCCTGCCCCTTCACATCACAGATCAACCTGTTCCTGCACCTGCACATCTCAGATCAGTCCCAATTCCTGCCCCTGCACACCTCAAATCAGTCCCAGTTCCTGCCCCTTTACACTTCAGATCACCCCAGTTCCTGCCCCTTCATACCTCAGATCACCCCAGTTCCTGCCCCTTCACACCTCAGATCACCCCAGTTCCTGCCCCTTCACACCTCAGATCACCCCAGTTCCTGCCCCTTCACACCTCAGATCACCCCAGTTCCTGCCCCTTCACACCTCAGATCACCCCAGTTACTGCCCCTTCACACCTCAGATCACCCTCAGTTTCTGCCCTTTCACATCTCAGATCAGTACTGATTCTTGCACCTTCACATCTCAGATAAGTCCCAATTCCTGCCCCTTCACACCTCAAATTACCCCAGTTCCTGTCCCTTCACATATCAGATCAGTCCCTATTCCTGTCCTTCACATGTCAGATCCGTCCCAATTCATTCACATCTCAGATCAGTCCCAATTCTTGCACCTACACATCTCAGATAAGTGCCAATTCCTGCCCCTTCACACCTCAGATCACCCCAGTTCCTGCCCCTTCACACCTCGGGTCAGCCCCAATTCCTGCCCCTTCACACCTTAGATCAGTCCCTATTCCTGCCCTTCACTCTGTAGATCAATCCCAATTCCTGCAACAAATAAATTCTGCTAATAAAAGTCTCTTAATGCGATCCTTGGCCTTGAACCTCCTTTGTGAGAATTTTAATGTCAGGGGTGTATTTTGTCACTCTAAGTTGTACACAATCTTCTGAGAGATCACAGGTCATACGAGCACGATGCGGGTTTAATATTGTCCCCCCCCCAGTATGAAGAAGTTAGGGGTACACAGTACCCCTTTTCATGGATCCCCAATACTGTCCCCCCAGTGTGAATGAGTAGGGATTCATAGTACCCCTACTCATGGGACCCCAATACTGTACCTCCCCTAGGAGTAAGAAAATAATACATAGTACCCCTACTCATGGGACCCCAATACTATCCCACTATGTGAATAAATAAGGGGCACATAATACCCCTACTTATGGAACCCCAATAATTAGGAGCCCTAATACTGCACCTACCCAACGTGAATGAGTAAGGAGCACAGCACCTGTACTTATGGAGCCCTGATACCACCCCCATGAAAATGAGCAAGATGTACTGAGTACACCTACCCATTCACATGTCCCTCCACTCATCCACATATTGCTGTGCCCTCCCATATCCCTGTTGCAAAGCATCACAGCCACGGCATATGTGCAACCCCATCTGCTGCCTTTGCAGCTTAAGGGGGAGGTTAGGGGGCTGTAAAAATGTGACTCTTTCACCTTCCCCCAACTGCAAGTCCAAAGCCTCATACACACGATACGATTGTTGGCCAACTGAGCATCTGATTTTTGGTCAAAAGGGCGTGTGCCAGGATCTTGTCTTGCATACTAGAGGTACACAAATGCCGTACAACAAACACGAACGTAGTGACGTATTGTGAGGAATTTCAGCTCTTGAGCGCCACCTTTGGGCCCCTTTTGCCAAATTTTGTGTTTGGTGAGCATTGATTCCAAGCATGCGTGTTTGTATTTTTGACTTTTGTGTGACGGATTTGTGTACTGACCATACGAAAATCTGATGTCAAACTGTTTTTCCGCCGAAAATTTACTAGCCTGCCATCCAACATTTGTTAGCCGAAAATTGGACAACAATTGTCAAAAGGAGCGTACTAACGGTAAGAATTTAGGACAACAGTCTGTCAACAGACAATCCCCTGCCAACAGTCGTACCGTGTGTACAAGGCTTTAACATAAATGTATACACTTGCAAACTTTGTAGAAGCCTTTAGTTGGTCTGTGTTACATGTTTGCAGAATTGGAATTTTAGCATTTCCTTAGTGGAATATGATCCTATAAACAAATGGCAGATGTTCAGGAAGTAAGGGATTAAACTATTTCTGCCCAATTTCTGTCTAAATACTTACAAATTTACTCTAGAAAGCAGTGTCAGTATTTTAAAAAGATCTGTTCTTAGCATAATTCTCATTAACACTGGAAACACAAAATAACCTTCAAGTGAAACTAAAGGCAAAACATTTATTAGCTTTCTCTTGACTTCCTGTCACATAGCTAAAACAGGAAATGAAAGGACACCCCCCCCCCCCCCCCCAAAGTGAGGGACTCTCTGTTTTTTACCAGCACTAGTGTCCCCAATTGAAGATTTCCCCTCTATTCCTTTTCCGGTGACAACCGAAATTTGGGGATTTTCTTTCACTTTCTGTAATAACAGTAAACAAGTCAAATGAGGCACTCCATAGCAGGGGCACCGACAATAAAAACCTGACAGTTATTCTAATTCCTCTTCACTCTATCCAGAACTAAAAAAAAAAAAAATGTTTTGCTTTTCGGTATACTGCAAAACTTAACTCCAGCCTTGCCTTCAATCTTCCACAGTTGTGTAAGCTCTTCTTCAGTACTGAAATCGCCTGCTCTAATTTTACTGCACACTGTAAGAACCTCACAGTTCGCATTAAAAGCTACAGCACGTTAGATAGAGCCCGCTTCTATTCCTGGCTGGAGAATGGCCGGCATCATCTAGCCCTTTCTCACTCAGCCTTAGGCCGCATTCACATATGTGCGAATTGGATGCATCCAATTTGCATAACATGCGATTGTGACCGGCTCTCAATGGAGCCAGTCACACATATCTGGGGCGGCCACTGTCCACATTCCAAAAGGGTCATATGTGTGCTTGGGTCTGGTTCAGGTGCAAATTCAGGCAAAAATTCGGCCTGATTCGCACCTGAACAGGAACACACCAGACCCCATGCTGGGAACTGTGGCCACCATATGTGAACCCGGCCTTAATATCCCTTGCTCACCTATTTCATTTAATGAATTCCAGTTCAATCAAATGATAGGCTCAGCATCACATGTGGGCAAATGCACATCCCTGCCCTTAGTCCCTGTTCACACTGATACGGTGCGGGAAACCTCATGTGATTCAGACAGGAAGTCACATACGATTCTTTGCAGTGAGATTTGAGCCCATTCATTTTCTATGGCTCAAGTCACACCGCACCTGCACGAAAAAGGTACATGCAACTTTTTTTTGCCACATTGGAATTGGATCACATTGATGTGAACACCCATGCGATCCGATTCAGCCAATCGCTCTGTGTTTTGTGAACAGTTTTTGGGGTGGCGTTAAATTAACATTGACATTCACAGAGGTTCATATGAACGGAGTGTGTTTGTCATGCTGTGTGGGAAACACACAGGAATCGCTGCAAATCCTGCACCACATTAGTGTGACCCGGGACTTAAATGTCCTCAGTCTAATGGCCAGCATCATTCAACCCGCTGATTTCTGAACCTGAAGGTTATCCTGGGCTCTTCCCCATCTGTTACTGGACAGTGAAAGGAGAAGTAGCACAGCAATGAGCTCACCTTTCTGCTTTTCTCTTCCTATTAGCATGCTTCTTGTTTCTATGTGCTGCTTCTTCCTCTTACACTCCAGCCTTACTGTACAGGGGCTGCAATAGGCTAAAATTCAAAAGTCAAATTCAAGTACTTACACATAAAAAAATAAAATAAAATAAAATAAGATATTAATGATTACAGAATTGCATTTTGTGACTTTTATATCTAACTAGAGCTCAACATTAACTTTTTTTTACAAAATATACTGTATATTCTAACTTATGACTGCAGTACTTCAAACCATATACTGTATTTTGCACTGTCTCACTTTTTGTGAACTTCTCTTTACCAGGGTCTCGCTGAATTTGACATGGAATGTTTTAAAAAATATGGCAAAATATGGGGGTAAGTTCTTTCTTTATTGTGTTACCCAAATAGATTACCTTGCAGAAAAAGCTGAGCAATTAGTTGTGTATTTCACTGGTCTTTGAAAGTTGTGGGCTCTGCTTGTATCCACAATATAGAGAACACTTCATGTACATTGTTTTGAGTCCCAGCCTAAATTTGCTTACTGGATCTTATAGAAGGCACAGGTGTCTATAAACTTTAGATGACGGTGTGACCATAGTGAATTAATATTCGCCATTTTCACACCACAGTGCCTCCCCGCCAATCAGGAGGCAGCACAGTGAGACCTGTTTCACGGTTGGCCAAAGCGCCAGGCATCCCTATTGCATGCCAAGCGCTTTGGCAGAAGTGGGACAGAGCGGAGGAAGCTGCCTGGAGAAGACGGAGGAGAGCACACCCAGTAAACAGGGCCGTCTTTAATATGGATTGGACCCCGGGCAAAAATTTTCTTGGGCCCCCCCATGCAATTTCGCTCTCCACCTGCTCTGAGACATACAATAAATAGCAACTGGACTCAAAATCGGTTCACTGTATCAGATCAGGGAGCAATTGCGATTGGTTGCCAGAGGTTACAGTATATCATTACCACTTACTGACTGGTTGTTAGAGGTTACAGCACACATATGGCTCACTGATTAATTGCTAGAGGTTACAACACATGATTTCTGCTTGCTGATTGGTTGCTAGAGATTACTGTACAGTAATACTGCTCACTGATTGGTTGCTAGAGGTTACAGCACACCATCTCCTCACTGCCTGCACACCATGGACTGGGGTGGTGAACAGACCCATCAATAGACAGAAAACTCCAAGGGATCCTAGAACTCCGGGGATCAGTGGCAGTGTTGAGGGGAGGGGAGGGGAGGGTGTGATCAATGGCAATGCTGATTTTTTTTTTTTTTTACTGACTGCCAATATAAAGAGGAGTTTCAACACCAGCCACCAATGTAATAGGGGTTTATACTGACCACCAATGTAATAGAAGCATTCACAGTAACCACCAATGTAAGAAGGGATTTACACTGACCATTAATGTAAGGGGATCATTCACACTGGCCACTAGTGTGAATGAAAGCCAAGCCCCATGAGAAGATTTACACTGACCACCAATGTAACTGAGACATGTAGCCTGCATTTACATGTGTGTGTTGGGAACACATGCAAAATCGCTTTCCTGACACCACAGAAATGTGCTGCCCTTTAGCAGATACACAGCAGTGCCTCTGCACCCCCAAACCTCCCCCATTCTCTTCACTCTAACCCCCCCTTAACGCTACCTGCCTCCTCTGCTCATCTTTGCACCCACCTTCCTTACCTCCATAAATCCCCTCCTTGCTCACCTGTGCACCCCAAGCTGTAATTCCTTCTCTGCCTACCTATGAACACCCCACACTACCCTCCCCCCCACCACCAATTTGCTTACCTTTGCAGAACAGGATGATGGTAGGCTTAATGACCACAGTTGCAGGCAGGACTTTTAAGCATGCCCCTCCTCAGTGGGCAGCATTCAGTATAGGTGATGGTGGATATGACCTCAGGGGGGCATGATATGCATAAGAATGCCACCTTTATTTACATATCAATGCTGCTGGACGCTGCTATTTACATATAAATGCAGCCACAATTTACATATGAATGCATGTTATTTACATGTAAACAGTAGCTCTCTCTCCCAGCAGATAGGGATCCTTTTGGGCTTTCATGTAAAAGCAATCAGTAAATAAGAAAGCCCTGTCTAAAAAGTTGGTCATACACGGCTCAAATTTCTGCTGATTCTTGCTGAAAGAGCAACATTTGAACTGTGAGTGGCCAGCTCAACAAAAGCTGATTTTAAAATTTGAAGAAGCTAAGTGGAAAGCTATCAAGATTGTGTGCCTCAGCTTTGTTATGTTTAACTGTGATGTCATATATTGAATGGTAATGTTGGTATTCCGTTGGTATCAGTGGCAGTGTATAGGTGCCTTACCTATATGTGCATGGTGTCCTGAAAAGTCACAGAGTAGTTGATTAGCTAATATCATTGCTGGTAAGTTCCCAGTATGACCTACAGGACCATGTATTGTATTTTGAGTCTTGTACAATTAATGTCCGTTACACCTTTTCGTTATATATATGGATGTGCCCCTAAACTATTGTATGTATTTTTTTTCTTAAAGGTTACTGAGTTTCTGAACCTACCACAGACTGAGTGCGTTGGGCCGGTTGTCCGGTGATCCATGTAGTGTCTCAGTTATCTGCTCCTGAGGCTGAGTACGATGGTCCAATTGTCGGAGATCCATGCTGTGTCTCAGCTACTACTTGAGCCTGATTGTGTGGTACCGTTCTTCATGATTTCTTGGTTCTATTAGCATTTGAACTACATTTATTTTTTCTACATTAGCTCTGGATTTCGGGCAAATCATTTGCAGTGTATGATATAACTGCAATCCTCTCACTTACATTGAGTTGAAAGTGTAGTAGTTACTTACTGTAAGTACTGCATTTTGTGAGCTAAACCAGGTTATATGTCTTATGCCCTGTACACACGGTCGGAAATTCCGATGGAAAAAGTCAGATCTTATTATGTTGTCGGAAAATCCGATCGTGTGTGGGCGCTATCGGACTTTTTCTGTTGGATTTTCCGACAACAAAATCCGAACGCATAAATTCTGATCATGTGTAGACATTTCCGACGGACAAAGTGCCACACATGCTCAGAATAAACTAAGAGACGAAAGCTATTGGCTACTGGCCCATTTATAGTCCCAACGTACTTGTTTGATGTCACCTCATTCAGAACGATCGGATTTTCTGTCAACTTTGTGCGACCCTGTGTATGCAACACAGGTTTCGGACAAAATACGTCGGAAAAATCAGACGGATTTTGTGGTCGGAATGTCCGACCATGTGTACAGGGCATAAGTATCATCAACAATGCAAGATAATTGCCATTCTGCACTTTCATTATTAGTAGTAGCCCACCCTACAAAATGGCTTCCTTCTCAGCATCTGATGCTGAAAACTGTCTTAAGAAATTACCTTGCCAGAAAAAACAACAACTGTTCAGGTTTAAATCCTCACCATTAAGTGACACTTGGAAAAGAAACGTTTGAATCTTCTTACTATTATTTGCCTGAACCATTAATTTAGAGATAATCATATTATAATTGTATACAGTTCTACGGTAGGTAAGTTAAATGTGATCACTGCAGCATACATTAGGCCAAAGACAGGCTTATCACTGGGTATTGAATTGATCAGTTTCTGTAGATCATATGACATAAGCTCACAGACCATCATAATACTTATTCAAAAAATTTCCTGCAGGTTTTTTGATGGTAGACAGCCAGTTCTAGGTGTTGTGGATCCAGTAATCATAAAAGCCATTCTTGTAAAGGAATGTTACAGTGTTTTCACCAACAGAAGGGTAAGTGGCTGTACTGCATATGAATCTTACTACAGTTTGTAAAATATTTTTAGCTTCTAAGTATTTCTCCATAGTGTTTTCTTTCAGCCAATGTGCCTGTTTTACTTATTCTCATATCTATTTTTATTAATTTGATAAATCCTGTATAATATTCATTTTAAATTACATTGTTAGGCCTCATGCACACAGTGAATACCCTTAGCCCCTCTCAACACCAAAACTCCTAGCAGGAAAAAACAGCTTAAAAATGCAGTAAATGCTGTATATTGCACATGCGTCTAGTCTTTAAGCATTATTGCATTCTTTTGGTCAGTATAATAATTTATGCATCTAGCGTTTAGGCCGTTTTTATTTTTTTTATTTTTTTTTGCTCCACTATTCTACTGAATAGTTGGTGTTTGTTTTTTCAGCCTGTAAATGCTCCTCTTCAATAGGCCTGTATATGCTTATGTGTGCATGGACACATTGACTTACATAGAGGTGCATTTACAGTCTGAAATAAAACACTCAACGTCTGTAACAGTGGCATTTTTCAGCTCTGTATGCAAGAGGTCACATGACAAATTCTAAAAATAATAGATCTTCTGAAGTGCTGGATACCAAAAAAAAACCACGTCAAAATAATTATTTTTCAGGAGTAACAGTGTTGCAAGTTTTTAGAGCTACAAAGCCATTCCTTCAGGTATTATGACAAAAAAATGCAGAAAATAGAAAATGTATATTTTGCCGTTTTTATCATTTTTCCTGCCTTAACCACTTCAGCCCCAGCAGATTTGGATGCACCCAAACAAAATTGATATCCTTTTTTTCCCACAAATAGAGCTTTCTTTTGGTGGTATTTGATCGCCTCTGCGGTTTTTATTTTTTTGCACTATAAACGAAAAAAAGAGCGACAATTTTGAAAAAAAAACAATATTTTGTACTTTTTGCTATAATAAATATCCCCATTTTTTTTTTTTAAAAAAGCAAAATTTTTCTCAGTTTAGGTTGATATGTATTCTTCTACATATTTTTGGTAAAAAAAAATCGCAATAAGCGTATATTGATTGGTTTGTGCAAAAGTTATTGTGTCTACAAAATAGGGGATAGATTTATAGCATTTTTATTATTATTTTTTTTTTTACTAATAATGGTCGCTATTTGCGATTTTTATCAGGACTGCAACATTATGGTGGACACATCGGACACTTTTGACACATTTTTGGGACCATTGGCATTTATACAGCGATCAGTGCTATAACAATGCACTGATTACTGTAAAAATGTCACTGGCAGGGAAGGGTTTAACACTAGGGGGCGATCAAGGGGTTAACAGTGTTCCCTCAGTGTGTTTCTAACTGTAGGGGAAGGGGACTGACCTAGAGGAAGTGACAGATTGTGGTTCCTAGCTAATAGGAACTCACACTCTGCTACACCTCACAGAAGAGAACAGGGATTTGTGTGTTTACACCCACATGTCCCTGTTCTGCATCTCGTGCCCACGATCGCTCGCAGCCGGTAGTTATCGCGACCATCGGGCACAACCATCGGCACCCCCACTGTGCAGTGGGCGCACGCGCCTGCTATACCGATCCCGCAAACCGACATATAGCTACGACAGGTCATGGGATCGTGGAGACCTGCCGCAGTAAATTGACAGCCGTTGGTCGACAATCAGTTAACACCCGAAGAAGGGGCTTTATAGTTCTAAAAGCCTGTTTTTAAATATTTTAGTTAGCTGCTAAAAGGCATCATTTTGACTGTTTTGCCTTCTCTACCTCTGTCCTTATTCCTGGCTAGCCTGGTTGCTTTTTGAGTTGATGAAGCTACACAACAACATAAGGAAAGGAGTCAGTTTATCTAATACTACAGATCTAGACATGGTGTTTGCCTTCTTCTAATGATCCCCATATAACAACTGTAATTGGCATTCACTATTGGTAATGAATGAAGGATGGCTTTAGCTGCAACTGGCAGCCAGTTAAAGACAGTTGCATGGGGAGTCCTTCCTGTATAGACACACAGGTTAAATGGGAAAATTGGCTGACTGAGTATACTTTTCTTTTGTCCTCCAAAGAATTTTAATTTTTTTCTAACCCAGTTCTCACCTGTACATTCTACCCAATTTAGAATTTTGGACTAAATGGACCTTTAAAATCTTCGGTATCAAGTGCTGAGGATGAACAATGGAAGCGAATACGAAGTGTGCTGTCGCCTACATTCACCAGCGGAAAACTGAAACAGGTGAGTCTTGTCTGTATACATAATATATATATAATTCACCACATCTTTACTACTGAAATCAGAAAAATAGCAGTGCAACAATTATGTTCTTAGCAGTGCAACAATTATGTTCTCACAGGCAACCTGTGACAAAGCTATAATATTAGGAATGGCTCCGTTAGGCTAGGTTTAGACCTGTGTCTAAACCGCCACTCCGCAATCCATGTTCAGATTGCCTTTCAGAGCCATTTGACTGCCTCCGCACTGACTGTATTAACCCCATAATTGCAGCACAAATGCACCACAACCACGTACATTGCACACTGTTACAGGGCATTTATGGCTCTCCTCATTCACATCTTGTCATCTCCACAGATGTTCCCAATAATTAAAACTTATGGAGCCCTTTTAGTGAAGAATGTCCAGAAGAAAGTTGATAACAAGGAATTTTTAAACATGAAGGAGTAAGTATGTGGTGTATGAATTATTGGTAACCAATCTAACAGAATGCTGTTTGCAAAAAGGAGTAGATATCCATTTGTAGAAAATCGATGACAACGAAAAGTAGGGGTGCACCGAATGGGTTTTTTGGTGCCGAAACCGATACCGAAAATGAAAAATACACTAGGCCGAAAACCGAAACCGATACCGAAACAGCACCGATACTGAAAATGACTGTTTTTAAAAAATATTTTCATACAGCAGATGGTCAGAGACTGCAGGCATGGTACAGGAGATGGTCAGAGACTGCAGGCATGATACAGGAGATGGTCAGAGACTGCAGGCATGGTACAGGAGATGGTCAGAGACTGCAGGCAAGGTACAGGAGATGGTCAGAGACTGCAAGCATGGTACAGGAGATGGTCAGAGACTGCAGGCATGGTACAGGAGATGGTCAGAGACTGCAGGCATGGTACAGGAGATGGTCAGAGACTGCAGGCATGGTACAGGAGATGGTCAGAGACTGCAGGCATGATACAGGAGATGGTCAGAGACTGCAGGCATGATACAGGAGATGGTCAGAGACTGCAGGCGTGGTACAGGAGATGGTCAGAGACTGCAGGCATGGTACAGGAGATGGTCAGAGACTGCAGGCATGGTACAGGAGATGGTCAGAGACTGCAGGCATGGTACAGGAGATGGTCAGAGACTGCAGGCATGTTACAGGAGATGGTCAGAGACTGCAGGCATGGTACAGGAGATGGTCAGGGACTGCAGGTATGATGCAGGAGATGGTCAGAGACTGCAGGCATGGTACAGGAGATGGTCAGAGACTGCAGGCACGGTACAGGAGATGGTCAGAGACTGCAGGCATGGTACAGGAGATCAAAGCAGCCTCACCAGTTCCCCTCAGATGCAGCCTGCCTGATAAAAATACATGCACAGTGTTTTCCATGTATTCCAATGGCTTTAGTTCACACCATGCAGTCAGTTTCCGGTGCGGAAATTGACTGCATGGTGTGAACTAGAGCCATTGGAATACATGGAAAACACTGTGCATGCATTTTGTGCAAAAAAAAAAAAAAAAGCACACGTAACTGCATCTGGTGTGAACTGGCCCCAAGCAAGCTACCTGGTTCCGTTCCAACAGACTTCTATTGGGAATGATCATATCGTTACCTCTACTAGCAAATACTTAACCCTTCCCCATTCTATCACATGGCGATAAAAACTTAGCTGGCTCAAAATCAAGATTTTTTTTTTTTATATGGCCAATAAAGGGAGTACAGCCTTTGTCCTGTGACCTGGTTTATATAGCATGGCTACATTCACACAAGTGGCCAGAGGTAGATAGTTTCAGAGGCAAACAAATGACTTTTGGATGCAGCAGCACTGTGGGCACAAAAAACTTGTGATTTAGCTGCGGACAAAACTCTGCAATGCTTGCCCTGGGCACACTCTTTCCCCCTCATGCAGCTTGCCAGTGTCTAAATGCAGCCTTACCCATGCCCGGATCAGAGCGGTGATCTCTGTGTGTCACGGAGCTGTGCATTGAAAAAATTGTGTTTTCGGCAAATTGCTGAAAGGAAAATCTTGCCAATAAAGGGGCCAAAAATGGGGGTGGGGCCTGTGCGGGCCTCCGCCCCCTGGTGCCGCCCATTGCAGGGGTGTTTTCCTGGCTCGTCCCCTTCCTCCCTCCTCCTTTCCTCCCACCCGACAGTGCGGTGATCTCCGTGTGTCACGGAGCTGTGCATTGAATTGCCCGGGCGGCTGCAGTAACAATGTCCCGCCTCCTGTAATCATGTCAGGCTGATTCAATGTCCCGCCATTGGATCAGTGTACCGCCTGTCACAGGAGGCGGGACAATGTTAATGCAGCCGCCCGGGCAATTCAATGCACAGCTCCGTGACACACGGAGATCACCGCACTGTCGGGTGAGAGGAAAGGAGGAGGGAGGACGGGGACGAGCCAGGAAAACACCCCTGCAATGGGCGGCACCAGGGGGCGGAGGCACGCACAGGCCCCGCCCCCATTTTTGGCCCCTTTATTGGCAAGATTTTCCTTTCGGCAATTTCCCGAAAACACAATTTTCGGCCGATATGTTTCGGCGGCCAAAACTAAAAGTTCATTTTGATTAAATGAAATCAAACACACTCATTGGTAATATGACTTGGTACTTATTTGCAGTTGTTTTTTTAAGAATAAATAGTTAGAATCAGTTTACATTGAATTGCAATTTGTCAAACAAATATTTTGTTCTAGACTGGATGGTGTTAGTATCTATTTTATGCAGCTTTGCTTGAGTTGCGTTATTATTGGCTAGAATGATGGATGGGAAAGAAGTGTATACACATGGGGCTAATGTAGTATTTTAATTTTTTAACACAGTCAGTATAATTCTGTAGGAATATAGGATTTTAGGAATATAGGATAGGAGTGACAATGGTTGATATCATATGGGCTATTTTTTGATTACTAATGCTTTGATATTTGTGTCAGCATCTTTGGAAGCTACGCCATGGACATTGTTCTAAGTACATCATTCAGTGTGAATGTGGATTCACAGAACAATCCCAACGATCCATTTGTGGCCAATGCCAGGAAGCTTTTCGAATTCTCCTTTTTCAATCCATTGTTCTTAACTACAGGTAAGCTATTCAGTCTCCTACTTAGTACTTACAAATATGTATTATCTAAGGCTGCAATCCTATATATTAGCAGGCATTTGGTCCATTTTGCAGAACATTTAACCATTAATTATATCTATGTTTTTTTCTTGCAGTGCTATGTCCATTCCTTATACCTATATTGGACAAACTGAATTTCTGCTTCCTTCCTTTAAGTGTTCTCAACTTTTTCCAAGATGCCATTAAAAGTATCAAGAAAGACAGGCAGAAGGGTATTAATTCGGTAAGTAAACTTGTAGTTTTACTTAGTTTGTGTTATAAAATATTGCAAATAGGTCATTTTTCTCCTTCATTGATGTGCGCTGATGAGACTGCACTTATGGGCACTAATAGGCAGCACCAGTAGGCTGCACTGATGAGGTAGCACTGATGAGGAGACACTGGTGGGCACTGATGGGGAGGCACTGATGAGGCTGTACTGATATACGGCACTGATGGGTATTTATTGACAGCACTGATGGGAACTAATTGGTAGAACTGATGGGCACGGTTTAGCACCACTGATGGGCACTGATTGTCAGCACTCATGGGCACTGTTGGGGCTGCACTGATCATCAGGACACTGATGATCAGTGCCTTGATTATCAGTGTAGATGTCCTCTTTCACACTGGAAGGTTACTGGAATGCTAATAAGTGTGTTTACATTGTGATCAGCTGTGGTTGGACACAGCTGATCACATGGTAAAGGGCGGCTATGATTGGCCCTTAACTCCAAACTGTGCCCAAAGGACACAGTGATCACAGAGCATGCCAGATGCGCGCCGCAGCGAGGGTCGTGGTTCTGGAAGGACATCTATAGACGCCCTCCCAGAAATGGACGACCTTTCAGCTATAGCACAGTCAGCAAGCAGTTATTTAGCTGGGGGAGGAGGAGGCCTTTTTAAGATGTGAAAAAATCAAGTTGGCTGTATGTATCACTGGACTGTTCTTTTAAATAATAATAGTAGAAGAACAAGGATGCCGTTTTGTATTCATCTTCTATTTGCACAGTGAATTATTTCTGAATATTTAAAAATTAGTATTTTTGCTAATACTTCCATTAGTGATTGCAGTCTGCATATCTGTACATGTTCAAAAGAAATTAGGTACAGCTATTGCATTCTCAAAAGAGTCTTATCATGGGAAAATGTTGGAATCTCTTGGCAGAACACCATTTGTACATGAGAGATATAAGTGATTTGATGGCTTTTGTATGTATGCTCATATGAGTTACATACATACAATATCTCACAAAAGTGAGTACACCCCTCACATTTTTGTAAATATTTTATTATATCTTTTCATGTGACAACATTGAAGAAATGACACTTTGTTACAATGTAAAGTAGTGGGTGTACTGCTTGTATAAAAGTGTAAATTTTCGGTCCCCTCAAAATAACTTGACACACAGCCATTAATGTCTAAACCGCTGGCAACAAAAGTGAGTACACCCCTAAGTGAAAATGTCCAAATTGGGCCCAATTAGCTATTTTCCCGCCCTGGTACTATGTGACTTGTTAGTGTTGCAAGGTCTCAGGTGTGAATGGGGAGCAGGTGTGTTAAATGTGGTGTTATCACTCTCACTCTCTTATACTGGTCACTGGAAGGTCAATATGGCACCTCATGACAAAGAACTCTGTGAGGATCGAAAAAAAAGAATGTTTGCTCTACATAAAGATGGCCTAGGCTATAAGAAGATTGCCAAGACCCTGAAACTGAGCTGCAGCACAGTGGCCAAGACCTTACAGTGGTTTAACAGGACAGGTTCCACTCAGAACAGGCCTCGCCATGGTCAACCAAAGAAATGAAGTGCACATGCTCAGCATTATATCCAGAGGTTGTCTTTGGGAAATAGACGTATGAGTGCTGCCAGCATTGCTGCAGAGGTTGAAGGGGTGAGTCGGCATTTCAGTGCTCAGACCATACGCCACCTACTGCATCAAATTGGTCTGCATGGTGGTTGTCCCAGAAGGAAGCCTCTTCTAAAGATGATGCACAAGAAAGTCTGCAAACAGTTTGCTGAAGACAAGCAGACTAAGGACATGGATTACTGGAACCATACCCTGTGGTCTGATGAGACCAAGATAAACTTATTTGGTTCAGATGGTGTCAAGCATGTGTGGTGGCAACCAGGTGAGGAGTACAAAGTCAAGTGTTTCTTGCCTTCAGTCAAGCATGGTGGTGGGAGTGTTATAGCCTGGGGCTGAATGAGTGCTGCCGACACTGGGGAGCTACAGTTCATTGAGGGAACCATGAATGCCAACATGTAATGTGACATAATGAAGTAGAGCATGATCCCCTCCCTTCAGAGACTGGGCCACAGGGCAGTATTCTAACATGATAACGACCCCAAACACACCTCCAAGATGACCACTGGCTTGCTAAAGAAGCTGAGGGTAAAGGTGGTGGACTGGCCAAGCATGTATCCAGACCTAAAACCCTATTGAGCATCTGTGGAGCATCCTCAAATAGAAGGTGGAGGAGTGCAAGGTCTTTAACATCCACCAGCTCCGTGATGTTGTCATGAATGAGTTGAAGAGGACTCCAGTGGCAACCTGTGCAGGTCTGGTGAACTCCATGCCCAAGAGGGTTAAGGCAGTGCTGGAAAATAATGGTGGCCACACAAAATAATGACACTTTGGGCCCAATTTGGACATTTTCATTTAGGGGTATACTCACTTTTGTTGCCAGTGGTTTGGACATAAATGGCAAGTGAGTGTGTTGAGTTATTTTTAGGTGACAGCAAATTTACACTGTTATACAAGCTGTACACTCACTACTTTACATTGTAGCAAAGTGTAATTTCTTCCATGTTGTCACTAGGGATGAGCCGAACAGAACATTCAAACGGACTGAAAATTCGTACGAACTTTAGAACCCTATTAAAGTCTATGGGACTTGAACGTTCAAAATCAAAAGTGCTAATTTTAAAGGCTAATATGCAAGATATGCAACAGACAACACCAGCAATGAGGGGTATCTTCAGGTTTATACTGTGCTGGAGGCACACAACACCCACTTTAACTCTTGCAGAGGCCTGTATTAGAGAACACCAGCAATAAAGGGTAGATACAGGTGTATACTGCGCTGGAGGCACACAACACCCACTAACTCCTGCAGATGGCTGTATTAGAGAGCAACAGCAATAAAGGGTAGATACAGGTGTATACTGCTCTGGAGGCACACAACACCCACTAACTCCTGCAGATGGCTGAGAAAAGAACACACTGTCCCTGCCTATCTTGCTCTTTCCCTGCACGCCAACACACTACACAAGGCTGCCACGCTGGCGGCCTTATATAGTGTGAGGCGTGTACTAAACCCCCTGAGCTATAATTGGCCACAGGCATCCTGCCTGTGGCCAATTATGGCTCTCCTCGCTGCCGGCGCTGTGATTGGCCAAGCATGCGTGGTCACAGTGCATGCTTGGCCAATCATGAGCCAGCAATGCACTACGATGGCGTAGTGCATTGTGGGCCACACGAATTTGGTGCGAACGGTCCACAAAGTTCTGAATTTGCCGAACAGACGAACGGCTGATGTTCGAGTCGAACATGCGTTCGAATCGAACACCGAGCTCATCCCTAGTTGTCACATGAAAAAATATAATAAAATATTTACAAAAATTTGAGGGGTGTACTCACTTTTGGGAGATACTGTATGTATTTAGGATGGGAGTTTTTTTTTTTTTTGTCAACATCTTAACTGCTATCCAAAAGCTATGGCTACCTCCTTGGCCATAGATGTACAGTTATGAAAAACAACGCATCTTCCAGTAGGTCATCGAGTGCCAGTACCTGCTATGTTTCTCAATGACAACGAACGTGTAGTATTTTGATCTTTCCTTCTTCTGCCCTCTGACTACAATCCCACTCATAGAAAGATTTGCTGCAGGTGAGAAAATGTCTGTATGAATTAATGAGCACCGTTGACAGCAATTACTGCTCTCAGCATCACAGAGGTCTATATTTTCAGAAATGATTCTCAAATCAGTAGCCTCATTTATATTTGGGTGATCCTTAAATTGCTGTTCTTCAAGTCATAAAATAACTTTTCTATGAGTGTGATATAAAATATCAGCTCACTATTATCTTATTTTCTTTTCCTTAGGACCGAGTGGATTTTCTGCAACTCATGGTTGATTCTCAGACCAAAGATAGGACATCATCAGAAGAGGAGTCTCATGGGTACAAAGGTAAAACAAATTATATAAGATTTTGAGAACTAGAAGCATCACAGACTGGAGTTAACTATACATTTTCTGCAACAGGAATGCAATTTTCATTAGATAGTAGGTCTTCACAACAAATCTAGTTGAGGAACATCAAACAACTGCAATTATGCATTAAACTAAAAAAAATGAGATGGAATGAAGTGGCATTTTTTTCAGCGAGACAAACTCTAGCATCCACTTCCTGGCCTGATGCATACTTGCCAACAGTCCCGATTTCCCAGGGACAATCCCGGTTTTTGGAACCCTCGTCCCGATCGGAATTCCGGGATTTGGCTTTTGCCCCAGGAATCAAGACTGTTTTTGACAAAGACCCCAGCGGGCTACAAAAAGATGGTTGCCGCCGCAAAGGTCTTTTTCCCCCATGTGTTTAGTGGAGAGGGGAGGGGCCCCTGAGCCGTGCAGCCAATTGGCTACTCTCTTCAGTGTACAAGTAGACAATTATCTTGTACACTGAAGCTGATTGGTTGCACGGATCTGAGACCCCTCCCCTCTCCACTGAACATACGGGGAAACAAGAAATCATGGAGCTGTCGACAAACCTCCACCCGTGTGTCTGACGAGTAGGAACACTTATGTAAGGACTGGGGCTCTGCTGGGGACATTGATGTAAGGACTGGGCTCTGCTGAGGACACTGATGCAAGGACTAGGCTCTTCTGGAGACACTGATGCAAGGACTGGGCTCTGCTGGGGACACTGATGTAAGGACTGGGCTCTGCTGGGGACACTGATGTAAGGACTGGGCTCTGCTGGGGACACTGGTGTAAGCACTGGGCTCTGCTGGGGACACTGATGTAAGGACTGGGCTCTGCTGGGGACACTGATGTAAGGACTGGGCTCTGCTGGGGACACTGATGTAAGGACTGGGCTCTGCTGGGGACACTGATGTAAGGACTGAGCTCTGCTGGGGACACTGATGTAAGGACTGTGCTCTGCTGGGGACACTAGTGTAAGGACTGGGCTCTGCTGGGGACACTGATCTAGAGATAGGACTCTGCTGGGGACACTGATGTAAGGACTGGACTCTGCCGGGGACACTGATGTAAAGACAGCTCTGCTGGGTGCACCTGATGGAAGGACGGACTCTGCTGGGGGCACCTGATGTAAAGATCATCATTCATTTACTTTCACTTTTAATGATAATGGTATAAAGGACAAATAGAGAGAATCTCTCTAACAGGGACTCAGACAGCAATAAAAACCAAAAGTGGTACTTCCGCTCATTTTACTCCTCCTCCCCTCCGGTGCCACATTTGGCACCTTTCGGGGGGAGGGGGGTCAGCATACAGTACTTATCTTTCAAAGGTATGCTTTCCCCACTTCCAGGATCCTCAGCCATGGGTATTGACGTCACCGCCCGGGCTCCTTCCTCCTCCCATCTCCTCCCCCTGTCGTCAGTAGGAGAGAGGAGCGGAGCCTCACACATGCGCAGTAGGATTCCCGGCGTGAAGCCAAAAGGCTACACTGTCGGGTTCCCTTTCTCGCAATGGAGGCGGCAGCACCCGACAGCTGATGGAAACCTCAGCTGGGGTGCCGACATCACTGGACTCCAGGACAAGTAAGTGCCAGATTATTAAAAGTCAGCAGCTGCAGTATTTTTGCAGCAGTCGGTGGACCTCCAATTTCATTCATTTTCAATATTCAAAACAAACTCCCCCATCCATCTATGTCTCTAGGCTTTATTTTGTTGAGAAATCACTTTGAAATATACCCCTAGCATTTCTAGCAGTGGCCATTTTGAGTGCTGATTATTCATGTAGCATTTACTTCCTGGAATCCATCTCCCCTTAGCTCAAGGTGCACTTAGCAGAGAAAACCCCTCCTCCCCTCCTGACGGCTCTGGGGATGAATGACATAATTTGCCTAGGCCTGGAAACCAGAAAGTAACTGAAGAAATGTAAAAAAAAGATTAAAACAAGAAAATATAATATACTTTCCTATCTATTTACTAATGCACGAAGCACGAAGATTAAAATAGTCTACGTTGATTAAGAGGATGAATTTATACTTTAACTAGCGTACTTGTGAAGACCTTCTAGCCGGTTATTATTTCCTTACTTTTACCTTGGGCATTTCTTAATAACTAAGTGTGAAATACACAAATGTTTAATAGGTTTATTTTGAAATTTACACTTGAAAATATATATTAAAACATATACCAGGTGTCTCCAAACTTTCAAAACAAAGGGCCAGTTTACTGCCCTTCAAACATTAGGGGGCCGAACTGTGGCCAGTTGGAAAAGAAAATGCCCTGGCATCGGTGGGAGTAAACAATGCCATGGGTTTGGTGATCAGTGGGAGTAAAAAAAAAGGCACCGTGGGTGTCAGTGGGAGGAATAGTGTCCCATCATTGATATCATCAAATTCAATGCAGAGCCCATAAACAAGCATTTCATTCTTGCAGTTTTGGGACAGCTCCTCTGTAAGGGAGGATTGTTGTTTTCACTGGAGATAGGCTTTAAATAATTCATGGAGACTTTTAAGGTACCATAAGATTATACAAACCAGTATATAAAATTTTCTTAAAATAGTAATTTATTCATACAGTTAATGGCAGAAGTAAAAGCTGGTTTGCAGTAGGCTTTGAGTACAAACTCTGTGTTTAGGTTGCAGGTACAAGGGGGTTTCAGAACAAGCTGTTCTGTAGGTCTACAGAAGCAGATCCACGCAGATATCTAATGCACAATTTTCACTCTTTCCTTTCTAATTCCTTTGCATCAACATGTAAACTGAAAAGTGTCAAGCCCTCCTTGTATTTGCAGTTACAATTTAATATTGCATCTATGATTACCAGGTAACACTGTTCTTTTTTCACAGAACTGACGGACAGTGAGATCATGGCCCAGGGACTTATCTTCATCATGGCAGGCTATGATACAACTAGCAATACCCTTATGTTCATGGCCTACCTCCTCGCAACACACCCTGATGTCCAAACTAAGCTGCAAGAGGAAATTGAGACCCATTTACCTAACAAGGTAAACCAGTAGTAGGCAACCTTTGGAGCACAGTGTGCCGAAAAATATTTTCAAAGAAATTGAGCGTGCCCATTTTATAACAAAAAAAGTCAACTTCACACTTTCAATCACAAAAAGGATATTTTATAAAGTAAATGCTGTAAACTACTTAAGTAGTAGTGAGAAATTAACATCCTGCACTCACGCCTCAGATCAGTCCCAATTCTTGCAACTCCACACTTCAGACGAGCCCCAATTTATGCACCTTCACACCTCAGATCACTGCCCCCCCCCCCCCCCCCTGCAAATCTGTTTCACCACTGTACCCAGTAGTGTATTTAGGTTTTGTGCTTCCCTAGGCATGACTAAACTCGTGCACCCCCTAATTTAAATATGACCCACCCCTTCCTGTCAAGGCCATGCCCCTTGCTGTTTAAGAACCACCCTGAAATTTTCAAGTGGGGACACTAGTTCTGAGGGCATGGGGGGCAATGGATTCCCTTAATTTGCATAGATTTCCTCTCACTTCCTGTTTTGCTATGGGGCAGGAAGTGAAAGAAAATCTCTGCAATGGGACAGGGATAGTAAAAAATAAACTGACAGGGGCTATAACCCTCCCTTATTCTATCCAAAATGAAAAAAAAGTGTTGCCTATAGTTCTACTTTAAGCACAAATTTCTTATAATTTTATGGAGAGGACTAAGATATAACTATGCCAATGGTGCAGCAGAAAACATATAGCACAGTGAGGAAGGTTTGTGGTCCAGGATGATAGGACAGTCAAAATTAGAAGCGACACAGTAGCAGAATGCCGACCGCCCGCATACCGGAAGCAGTGTGGCCGCAGTGTGGCCGCTTTATGGGGGCGCTAGACTAATTTGCCTCTCAGCCCAGTCTGCCCCATAAGACTGGTGCTACACTAACAGTGTAGCGCAAGCCAACAGGGACTCTTTCCATGCTGCCTCCCTGCAAAGTGCTGCCCTAGGCCTGGGCCTTGACTGAAGCAACTTCTTATCTTTCCTAACAGTGAACTTATCTGCTCATCAGCCCCACCACTGTAACCCGCTTTCTCATCTGCCCCACCAATACACCTCCTGCACATCTGCCCCACTACTGTACCTCCTGCACATCTGTCCCACCTCTGTTCCCCCTGCTCATCTGTCCCACCTATGTACCTCCTTTCTCCTCTGCCCCGCCACTGTACCCCCTGTACATCTGCCCCACCTCTGTGCTCCCTGCTCTTTTGCCCAACCACTGTAACCCCCTGCTCATCTGTCCCACCAATGCACTCCCTTTCACATCTGCCCCACCGCTGTACCCCCCTGCTCTTTTGCCCTACCACTGAATCCCCTTATCATCTGGCCAAACAGTAAAAGTTGGGTGTGATTTTCATTGCTCTGAATTCTAGCGCTGGTTTAAAAGGGACACAGAGTGCAGGGGTTCAGTAGTAAGTGACACAAAGGTTCAGGAATAATTTCAACAAAGTTCCCAGAAGCTCAACAGTAATTCCACAAACTGTCACCTGATTGTGGTTTTCTCAATCACAGTGAAATCCCTTCTTTCTGAGATAGGTAGTGGCAACCAAGTGAGCCATCTTCATCCCAGATGGTGGATGGGGCTAACAGGACTGTGATTGGCTTTAGCAGTGGCCAATGATAGTTATCCTCCTCCTGGAAACAGGGACTGCCCCCCCCCCCCCCACTCCAGCAGAACTGCACCCAATCTCTTCCCCACCACAAAAGCTGACGCTCGCAGTTAAAGCAAAGTTAGAGAACCAATGTTCCCCATCTTTTACAATTGCCTCAGTGCAGGCACGGCGTGGGGAATTCTGGCACCAGTGTCAGAATTTTTTCTTTTTTTTAAATACACTAAAGTGTGTGTTCCAAAGAAAAGACACAGGATTACATCCTGTGTTTGGAAAAAAATAATAATAATTACAGTATCTCACAAAAGTGAGTACACCCCTCACATTTTTGTAAATATTTTATCTATTTTCATGTGACAACACTGAAGAAATGACACTTTGCTACAATGTAAAGTAGTGAATGTACAGCTTGTATAACGGTGTAAATAACGGTGTAAATTTGCTGTCCCCTCAATATAACACAAAACGCAACCATTAATGTCTAAGTGAAAATGTCCAAATTGGGCCCAATTATAAATTTTTCCTCATGTTATGTGACTCGTTAGTGTTACAAGGTCTCCAGTGTGAATGGGGAGCAGATGTGATAAATTTGGTGTTATCGCTCTCACTCTCTCATACTGGTTACTGGAAGTTCAACATAACACCTTATGGCAAAGAACTCTCTGAGGATCTGAAAAAAAGAATTGTTGCTCTACATAAAGATGGCCTAGGCTAGTGATGGTGAACCTTGGCACCCCAGATGTTTTGGAACTACATTTCCCATGACGCTCGTCTTCACTGCAGAGTCCATGAGCATCATAGGAAATGTAGTTCCAAAACATCTGGGGTGCCAAGGTTCGCCATCACTGGCCTAGGCTATAAGAAGATTGCCAAGACCCTGAAACTGAGCTGCAGCACAGTGGTCAAGACCATACAGCGGTTTAACAGGACAGGTTCCACTCAGAACAGGTCTTGCCATAGTCGACCAAAGAAGTTGAGTGCACATGCTCAGCATCATATCCAGAGGTTGTCTTTGGGAAATAGACGTATGGGTGCTGCCAGCATTGCTGCAGAGGTTGAAGGGGTGGGAGATCAGCCTGTCAGTGCTCAGACCATACGCTGCACCCTGCATCAAATTGGTCTGCATGGCTGTCCTCCCAGAGGGAAGCCTCTTCTAAAGATGAAAAATAGTAAAATTTTAAAAACTGCACTATCCTAAAAAATGTAAACTAATAAAAAAAGGCTGCAGTTTGGGTGGGATAAACACAGCAAACAATATAAATAAGAAACAAACTGCGCCCGTACTGAGTCCAACCAGATCCAGCTGACCTGAAGGTAAATATCATCCAAATTGGGTATTAAACACAATGAATTTGAACCATTACAGTCTCTGAACAAAGCATGTGTCCAAATAGATGGTCAAATAGAAACAGCTCTGTGATCCACAATTTGAATGTGAAGAACCGCCACCACATGGAAAGCCGCTACCAGAGGGCCAACCCACACCATCGTTCTGCTATAACTCAGCCACGGCCTCTGACATCTGGATAGAAGATCCCAGGGATGCCTCTCAGATACTGCAGGGTACTAGGCTTTCTCCATAGAATGTACAGTCCGTGACATCATACATCATATGGAAAAGAGGAGGACCATAGCATAATTCCTTAATGCAGGACAATTTATTATAAAAAATACTGGTGCTTACAAACATTAGTAGTTTAAAAGCATGTAAAAAAATCTAAAGATAATGCAGAAGAAAGCCTGCAAACAGTTTCCTGAAAACAAGTAGACTAAGGACATGGATTACTGGAACCATGTCCTGTGTTCTGATGAGACCAAGATAAACATATTTGGTGCAGATGGTGTCAAGAGTGTGTGGCAGCAACCAGGTGAGGAGTACAAGTTTGTCTTGCCTACAGTCAATCCTGGTGGTGGAAGTGTCATGGTCTGGGGCTGCCTGAGTGCTGTCAGCACTGGAGAGCTACAGTTCATTGAGGGAACCATGAATGCCAACACGTACTGTGATATACTGAAGCAGAGCATGATCCCCTCCCTTTGGAGACTGGGTTGCCGGGCAGTATTCCAACATGATAACGACCCCAAACACACCTCCTAGATTCTGCCTTGCTAAAGAAGCTGAGGGTCCCCAGACCTAAACCCTATTGAGCATCTGTGGGGCATCCTCAAATGGAAGGTGGAGGAGCGCAAGGTCTCTAAAATCCACTAAAATATCTAAAATGATGTTGTCATGGAGGAGTGGAAGAGGACTCCATTGACAACCTTTGAAGCTCTGGTGAACTCCATGCCCAAGAGGGTTAAGACGGAGCTGAAAAATAATTGTGGCCACAGAAAATATTGACACTTTGGGACCAATTTGGACATTTTCACTTTGGGGTGTACTCACTTTTGTTGCCAGCAGTTTAGACATTAATTGTTGTGTGTTAAGTTATTTTGAGGGGACAGCAAAATTACACTGTTATACAAGCTGTACACTCACTACTTTACATTGTAGCAAAGTGTCATTTCTTCAGTGTTGTCACATGAAAAGATATACTAGAATATTTACAAAAATGTGAGGGGTGTACTCACTTTTTTGAGACACTGTATATAAAATAGAGATCAGACATATTGTAATGTTTATGTGCAGATTTTTGCTTCTAGTGGTTTAGGACAGATTAATCTACTAAACGACGACTTGTCAGCAACTCTGTAAATGGTTACTTAGATGCGATAATCAATTATCTACAGTTAAGCTAGCCATAGGTGGATCGAAATTTGGCTGGTTCGGCAGGGACCAGCGAAATTTTGATTCATGTATGGCCACCCCCGTTTGACAGAAGTTGACTGTTAGATTGACTTTTGTTGAACAGGAATGTTGGAAAACTTTTGTCGATCTGCTGCAGCCACTGATCAGTGTATTCTGACAGTGGAACAGTACCGCTGTCAGAATCCAATGTCTCAGCTGGGAGGATTCCTTTATCCTCGTCTTATGTGGATGGAGGAATACGTTCTTTTTTTAAAATCAGCCCTCTGGCTGATTGAAAAAAAAATAGGCATCTATGGCCAGTTTTAAGCTTGCCATACAATTTTGCCATGAATTTTGTCTGATTACAAATTTTGCTCAGTGGGTGGCCCTGTTGGCTGCCTCGTGCCTGTTATCCCTTGATTGGGATAGTGACCTAGTGGAAAATTGTCATGCAAAAGTGAATGCATTCAATCAGATGCAGTGGCGCTTTTTGTATTTTAACAGCCAGCAGGACCGACCATAAAAATACAGTAGGCACTGCAAGATATTTCTTCTGCATGCCGGGGGGGGGGCTGAATGAATAAAAAAACTATCAGTGTAGCCTCAGCAGATGAATTTCAATAGACTTGCACTGACAGAGGAAAAGTATATTGTGACCATCATGTAGCTCTCCTATAGAAGCAGGATCTAAAAGTAGAGACTCTAGTGCAGCTGCACAAACATGGGAGTCAATGAACAAACGTGCACAGAGGTAGGAATTTAAAAGGTTTTAATTATTATATACGGTCATTTAAAGCATTGTTAAATTTGAATACAGTTCTACTGTGTTCCCACTAAGTCTTTATTAGCATCCTTTAGTTCTACTTTAAGCTGATATATAACCAATACTATGTTGGAATTAATGTCCTGGCACATTAAGAATGTTTTATTTTTTATACAGGCTCCTCCCACTTATGAAGCTGTGATGCAGATGGAATATTTGGACATGGTGATTTATGAAACTCTGCGAATGTACCCTGCAACTGGGAGACTTGAAAGAGTTTGTAAGAAAACAATAGAGATCAATGGAGTAACCATCCCAGAGGGAGTTGTTACTGTGATCCCAATTTATGTTTTACACCGGGACCCTTCACTGTGGGCCGAGCCAGAGGAGTTCCGACCTGAAAGGTAACCTATTTTTTCTACATATACTGGAACTGAAAGCAGGGGTAGGGAACCTCGGTTTTCCAGCTGTTTTGAAACTACAAATCCCATCATGTCTCAGACTCTAGGAGTCCAGTCTGTGATTGTTAGGGTATTGCAATGTCTCATGGGACTTGTAGTTTCAAAACAGCTGGAGAGCCGAGGTTCCCTACCCCTGCTTTAAAGCATGTGTAGCGGTACCCCCGTAGGGGCTGCTGAAAATTGTGGTTTGTCTGTCACCCTGCCCAGCCCTGCATTCACTCTCAGGCACTCCGAGACATAAAGCAATCAGTGAACTTTGTTTTTTTTTTTTGTTTTATTGAGGGGTATAGCTTGGATGGGGATGGGAGCTATGGGATGCCCAGCATGGATAAATAGAAACAGCAATTGGTTGTGGGACAACTGTGTACACTATTGTGGAAAGTTATGAGCTTTGCCTGTAAGCAAATAATTCAGTTGCTCTGAAAAGCACAATTATCGCTTTCTTTTATAATGCCCTGAAAGCACGTTGTTATATCTCCAAGTAACACAGACAGATGCTGGTATTAGGTTGAGCCTAGTCAAAAAATCCTTCTGAATAGGACCTGCTCTCTTTATTTATACTGTAAAACATGAATAACAAAGGAAGGTGGTGGCTTCACAATCAGCCAATCAGACACTTGTATTCCTTCAAAAGAACCAATCAGACACATGTATATATTCAAATAGATATGCAGTAGTGGCGTGTGCAGAGCCATGTGGACAGTTTCCTGAACACTACAAGTAGGTTAATTGGCTTCTGTCCAAAATTGGCCCTAGTATATAAATGGAGACCTTGGATTGTGGGGTCCTTGAGGGGAGGGACCAATGTGAGTGTGCAATATACAGGGATAGGGACAATTGTAGACACTCACTCAGGTTGAACTGGATGGACTGGTGTCTTTATTCAACCTTACTAACTATGTAACAATGTAACTACAAGCATGGCTCTGATCATGACCGTGTGCACATTCCCACCGCTATCATTGGTGCGAACCATAATCTACCATGGCTCAGCAAGTCATAATTTTGTACGATTATGCTATTGGTCTCATGCACGCAGATCTGTTTGCTAGGAGCATAGATTCAGTCGCCATGAGTTGGCCAGTCTCCTGGTGAGGTATAAGTGAACATCCCTTAAAGGGCAAACATCTGCCATGCCAATGGGAAGGTTTCTGCAACTAACGGTCCTCCACCAACATCTGTATGTGCCAATACGCATGAGCGGATTGGAGCAAAACTGTCACTGGGGGACATCTGACAACATACATTAATAAAAATTTCCACAACACTCCCCGTGCATAATTCTTCAGCTTCCTCCCGCACAAACTTGCTTTAAGCTCATCACTCCTCATTCCACCAGCACATCACTTGCTGCAGACTGTTACTTCTAGTCACCTTCAGCACATCACTTGGTTCCCCAGGAACAACTAACACTATTTGTTGGTTAGGCCTGACACCGATTCAGCCAGGCCTCAGCAACTGCCCTTTGCAGCTTGGGACCGTGGGCCCTATTGATGTAGCAGAAAGGTCCTTGTGCTAGCTTCCCTACTATGGCTACTGATCCCAGTTAGTCCTCTTGAAGCCCTGCCAGCCTGGCTGAAGCTGCCTCTTTCCACTGCCCCTTCCACCACAGTCCACACTTCACATTGGGATTCGGTCAGGGCTCCTCAAACACCCCAGGTGGCTCCACCTCTCCCCCCACGTCTCCTTCCAGAAAACGCTAGAAGCTTCTGGAAAGAAATAGGAGGTCCCTATGACACCACCTGGGAGTCACTCAGCCCATCCCATAGCTACTCCCAGCCCAAAATGAAAACAAACAGGCCTAGCAAACATTTATTAAATGTATCTATCATCTGTAGCACACTACTAGAGGGTGCTACACATGTTTTTAGATTCCTTTAAACAACATTAAAGTAGTTATCCAGGAGAGAATAAAATAAACTCAACTTATCATTCTAAGCCTAGCTTTACTCTGGTGCAGTGTGGGGAACTGCATGTGAATCAGACAGGAATCACACCACATTCCTGTTCAAATCACATGCGATTCTTTTCAGTGCAATTTGAGCGCATTTATTTTGATTGGCTCAAATCGCACTGCATCCACACCAAAATGATCACACCCATGCGATCCGATTCAGGCAATCGCACAGCATTTTGTGAGCCCGGACTGGCTACTGCCATGGGGGACATGTACCAATGCAAAAAAACTTTTAAAAGAGATAGTTTTTAAAGGAGCAGTGATTCTAATGATGCTTAAAGTGTAACAATAAAAATGAAAAATTCCTTTAAATAAGGGGCCCGGGGGTCCCATTAGTCTGCCTGTAAACTGGTGCATTTGTACCGTGTATAGAACCTGCTGCAGCAAAACTGACATTTTAAAAGAAAAAAAAAGAAAAATTAAATTGATTTTCCCTGCAGGCTTGTGACCGCAGGCCACACCCGCCCACTGCCATATTCCCCAGACACAACCATTTAAAAATACACACGAAAATAGGATTTTGGCAAAAAATGGCCGCAGCACTTTATTGGTTTATAATTTTCATAACCAAAATATATCAATCACTACTTGCATAAAATAAAACATTAAGCAGGCTCTGCTCAGTTATCAGAACTCGAGCAGGGGAGGAAGATTTTCCTTCCATAGTCCTGGACACCGCAGAGGAAGTACAAACCTCTGCAGCTTCCCTATAAAGTCCCATGGAACTCCAGAACCTTCCATCAATTCCCATTGGACCATTCTGGATCCCTTCCAAACTACATTTAAAGGGACAGTGCCCCAAACCATTTCACCTAATAATACCTAACAAATGAGTAACACCACATCAAACAGGGCTGGTTGGCCACCATTCCAAGAAAATGGGCCCAAAGGATGTCCCCCCTTTATCATGTGACTGCATGCCACACCCGCCCACCACCATATTCCCCAGATACAACCATATAAAAATGCACACAAAAATAGGATTTTGGCAAAAATGGCCACGGCACTTTATTGGTTTATAATTTTCATAACCAAAATATATCAATCAATACTTGCATAAAATAAAACATCAAGCAGGCTCTGCTCAGTTATTAGAACTCGAGCAGCTCAAACTTTAATATAACAAGAAAACGTCCCCACCAGCTGGACTTGAATAACAAGCCCAGCCTACCCCACAGACGTGGCCATCTCAATGTTCCATTGCAGCCCCAGATTGAAGATATCGGCACCAACATCCAAAAGGTAGACCCCCATCTTGCCTATATAGACCCGAGAACCCACACTCAAGTTCCACGTGCCAATATGCAAAACTCCCTAACAAGGGGAGGTACTTCGCAACAACCCAATTGACCCTCTTCCTCATTTTCTCCATCACTTTTTGCATAGGGGAAGACAGCCAAGCCAAGCGGGAAACTATCTCCAAGAAAATAATGGTTGTACCCAGGGAGCTTAAATTAAAATGATAAAGATCCCTCTTGATTATAGACAACAAATCCAAAGTATGCATGCTACCCAAATCATTATCTCCCAGATGAACTATAAGTATGGAGGGTGGTGGCCAAATCTGGTACAATTGGGACAGATGGAAATATATCTGATGCCACTTCAGGCCTCTCACACCCTTCCAGAACAGAGCGAAGGATTCTGGCAATAAAGACAAGTTCACGGAGTACCTGCATTGAATCTCATTCAAAATTGTGTATTCGGCACTGTATAAAGCACTAAATAAATTTCATGTAATGCTGTGTTAAACACTGCACTACACTAACACACTACAAAGACAAAGACACTACACTATACTGACACACTATACTCACACACTACACCAACACTCTACACTCAGAGCCAAATGTTATGTAAAGCTGTGTTAAACAATGCACTAACACACTACACTGACACACTTTACTAACACAACACTAACACTCTACACTCAGTAACAATAAGTGAACACACTAACTCGCTAGTAGCAAACTGAGCCCTGCTCTATCTATCTCCACTCCAACACAATGCAAAAGCTTCCTTTGGGAAGTTACCTTTTATAGTGTGGGGTGGGACTATAAGCACTGAGCTGTGACTGGACAAAGTCATTATAACTTTATCCAATCAGGGCCCTGACAATTTTCAAGTGCTCTAATTGGTAAGGCTTCATCCAATTAGGGCCCTAGAATGCACTGTGAAGCTTGCAGTGCATTATGGGGCACTCGGTGGGCGAACAGCTTGTTGAGCTACCCACAAATTTGGGTGTTCGCCGATTGGACGATTAGCTGGTGTTCGGGCCGAACTTTTGCTCTGCTTGAACCATTTGGCGAACACTAGTCACCAAGCAAGAGAGTAGAGCAGACCATAGATGAGTCATTTTTTCGTTCAGCCAGAGGGTGATGTGGATCATTCAGAATTGTTTTTTTACATTTAGGGATTTTCATTTTTAGTTGTATCAATTCCACTGAGATTTTAAGGACATGGGTCTGTATCTATATGCAAGGACCCCACCATATTTTCAGGGCCACAGAGAGACATTGATAAGGTACTAATGCTTTTTTTATCTTATTTTTTTTAGATTCAGTAAGGAGAATAAAGAAACCCAAGACCCTTACACTTTTCTTCCTTTTGGATTTGGCCCCCGCAACTGCATTGGGATGAGATTTGCTATGGTCAACATGAAGGCAGCCATCATTCTGCTCCTACAGAACTTCAACTTCCGAACCTGCAAGGATACTCCAGTAAGAAATCACTTATCTTTACAATAAAAGTAAATTCTGCAAATTAAAATTACCATTAGAGGTTTCTAATTTACCTAGTTGCAGCCAAAAGATCACCTTGGTGTCACTTTTCTGAAACAGTGATACTTACTGAGTGGTGATTTCTATATGGACAACAGCCTTTTTAATGAAATTGGTGGAGATATTTTATATTTTTGATTAAGGTTAAGTGAATTTGTGCAATAAATACTTTATATATATTTTTGGAAAATGTGCCTGTTCCTCAGTGAAGAATTGCTTTGGGGAATTTTTCTTCAAATTCCTCCTTTTTCTTGTATGCTCTGTCAATTGAGAGGAACATACCCCAGACTCCACATGGAGATTTTTTTCTGTGGTGAGAGCATTTGTGAGCCATTATTAGGATTTGCTAGTCATAGCTTTCTCCTTTTGGCCCTGATTACTAATTGATAGAGGTAGAGCCACAGGGGTTGATTTACTAAAGGCAAATAGACTTTGCACTTGGCAAAGTGCAGTTCCCTTTGCAAGTGCAAGTGCTCCAGAGATTAGTAAATGAGCAGAAACTCTGATGACTTCCATCATCCAATCATGTGCAAGCAAAAATTCATTTTTTTTCATTTTCCTTGCACGTGATTGGGTATCCTTTGAAAAGTGGAGCCTTACCTCATTTACTTAGTTCTGGAGCAACTGCACTTTGCAAAGTGAAAAGTATATTTGCTTTTAGTAAATCAACTCCTCAGTGTCATTTTTATCTTTTTCTTTTTTGCATAGCCTTTTAAATCCCATAGAAGAAATACAAGACCATGAAATATTAGAATTTACTTTACCTGTTCTGTTAATTCTGCCACTTGTATTACAGATCCCCATGAAAATTGACAGCATAGGGTTCATAAAGTCAGCAAAACCTGTTATACTTAATCTGGTGCCCAGAGAAGACCATAAGACAGGAAAATAGATCCGGAAGATAACAAAGAATGAATGACGTGTCTCGGATGAACATTTTGGATATCAGCGCAACATATAATACCTTTTTATATCAGATATAATACTGAGATAAAAAACATTCATTAGTCAAGCTCATTTCATTAACCAGACTAACAGTATATGTATTGGTTAAGGTCTAACAGCTGGTTATTGTGTGCATTGTATTGTCACTTCCCTGGCTACTTACAGATGTAAACATATTGGGGGTTGATTTACGAAAGGCAAATCCACTTTGCACTGACTGTGCACTTGGAAGTGTAGTCGCTCTAAATCTAAGGGGTAGATCTGAAATGAGGGGAAGCTCTGCTGATGTTTCATCCAATCATGTGCAAGCTAAAATGCTGTTTTTTTTTATTTTCCTTGCATGTCCCCCTCGTATCTACAGCGACTTCAGTTCCAAGTGCACTTTCAGTGCAAAGTGGATTTTCCTTTAGTAAATAACCCCCATTGCCTCATACCAATATAATAAAAAGAAATAAAGAGCACATTACACGAGTTTGAGTGTTGTGGGTTTTTTTGGTGGCTAATACAGTGGCTGGATTTGGTTTTAGACATTTGTGTTTAGAAATAATATATTGTATTGATATTCACTTTAATTAATCAAGAAATTCATGTACACTTTGAATACTCAATTCATGGACAGATGAAATAAGTAAACAGGAGTTAGCTTTTCACATGATTGGGTAATGGTAAAAGTAAACATTTACACAAGTTACAGTGTGAATATTCTCAACTTCTCTTGTTTAACCGCTTCAGCCCTGGAAGATTTTACCCCCTTCCTGACCAGAGCACTTTTTGCGATTCGGCACTGCGTCGCTTTAACTGGCAATTGCATGGTCGTGTGACGTTGCACCCAAACAATGTTGACGTCCTTTTTTTCCCACAAATAGAGCTTTCTTTTGGTGGTTTTTGATCACGTCTGTGATTTTTTTTCTTTGCGCTATAAACAAAAAAAAGCGACAATTTTGAAAAAAATTTACTTTTTATTATAATAAATATCCCCCAAAATATAAAAAAAAGTATTTTTTTCCTCAGTTTAGGCCGATATGTATTCTTCTACATATTTTTGGTAAAAACAAAAAAAAGCGTATATTTGCCCACTGCTGCCATTGTATATCGGTGTGCAGAGGTCGGCAAGTGGTTAAAGTGTCCACCTTTACAGAAAATCTGTAAGGTGAATTTACACTGGACCCCCTCCCCATTCCCCTTGGTCCTGCTATACTGGAGTCCCGTGATTCCCCATTGTGAGACACCGGGGCGTCGCTTTACCCGTCTGGGGATTTGAAATCCTCCTGGCTTTCTCTTCTCCAGAGCTGACAGACAGGGCTGTACCAAGGGGTTGGAGAGACCGCTGCAGGCAGGGGGGGGCGCAAGTGGCCAGTGTTCTACTGGTGCCACACTAGTCCCAACTCCCGCAGAGGCTGCCTGCTGCACTGGCTCCTAACTCTCAGCCAGTGGCGTAATGCAGGGGTAGCTGGGGGGTGCAGAAATCAGTGCCATGCTGCCCCTTCCAGAACACCAGTGGTTCCATCCACCTGCTCCTCTTCTCCCCCGCCTCCCCGCCCCCTCCTTTCATGTCCCTGGTCTCGGTGTGCTGACAGTGCGGTGACAGCTGGCTCTCGAAATGTGGCCGTCCTGTCCTGTAAGCTGGAAAGAGATGATCCCCACAGGGCTCTTTCCACTTCCAGCAGCAGTATGCCAGAGCTTGCCTGCTTATACACACATTTGGATTCCGACAGCCACAAGAGAAACCTCTGACTGAGAGCCCCCGGGGACTCCTTTCTCTCTCTGCTCTCTATATCTATCTCTCTGCTCTCTATATCTCTGCTCTCTCTCTCCGCTCTCTCCCCCTCTGCTCTCTCTCTCCCTCCCTCTGCTCTCTCTCTCTCTCCCTTCCTCCCTCTGCTCTCTCTCTCCCTTCCTCCCTCTGCTCTCTCTCTCCCCCTTCCTCTGCTCTCTCTCTCCCCTCTCTACTCTCTCTCTCTCTCTCTCCCCTCTCTCCCTCCCTCTGCTCACTCTCTCACTCCCTCTCTCACTCCCTCTGCTCACTCTCTCACTCCCTCTGCTCTCTCTCCCCTCTCTGCTCTCTCTCTCTCTCCCTCCGCTCTCCCTCCCTCTGCTCTCCCTCCCTCTGCTCTTTCTCTCTCTCTCTGCTCTCTCCCCCTGCTCTCTCTCTTTCCCCCTCTGCTCTCTCTCTCTCCCCCTGCTCTCTCTCTGCTCTCTCCGCCCTCTGCTCTCTCCGCCCTCTGCTGTCTCCCCCCTCTGCTCTCTCTCTCCCTCCCTCTGCTCTCTCTTTCTCTCCCTCCCTCTGCTCTCTCCCCCCTCTGCTCTCTCTCTCCCTAACTTTTGGGGGGGGGGGCAACATGCTGCACCAGTGAGTGTCTCCACCTGGCTCCGTCCTCCTAATTTTTATCTGTGTCCCCGTGCTTTGGCCACCATGTTTAATTTCAGGCTGGCCCTCGGGAGTCGTGTTGCAGGTCCGGGGAATTGGACATGGTCTGGGGAGAGGGAGCAGTCAGTAAGTCTGGTCAATGTGTAGTGTAGTGGTCAGGTCAGTGTGTGGTGGTCAGGTCAGTGTGTGGTGGTCTGATCAGTGTGTGTGGTGGTCTGGACAGTGTCTGGTGGTCTGGTCAGTGTGTGGTGGTCTAATCAGTGTGTGGTGGTCTGGTCAGTGTGTGGTGGTTTGGTCAGTGTGTGGTGGTCTGATCAGTGTGTGTGGTGGTCTGGTCAGTGTGTGGTCGTCTGGTCAGTGTGTGATGGTCAGGTCAGTGTGTGATGGTCAGGTCAGTGTGTGTGTGGTGGTCTGGTCAGTGTGTGTGTGGTCTGGTCAGTGTGTGTGTGGTCTGGTCAGTGTGTGGTGGTCAGGTCAGTATGTGGTGGTCTGGTCAGTGTGTGTGGTGGTCTGGTCAGTGTGTGTAGTGGTCTGGTCAGTGTGTGTAGTGGTCTGGTCAGTGTGTGGTGGTCTGGTCAGTGTGTGTGGTGGTCTGGTCAGTGTGTGTGGTGGTCTGGTCAGTGTGTGGTGGTCAGGTCAGTATGTGGTGGTCTGGTCAGTGTGTTTGGTGGTCTGGTCAGTGTGTGTGGTGGTCTGGTCAGTGTGTGTGGTGGTCTGGTCAGTGTGTGTGGTGGTCTGGTCAGTGTGTGTAGTGGTCTGGTCAGTGTGTGGTGGTCAGGTCAGTGTGTAGTGTAGTGTAGTAGTTAGTGTGTAGTGGTCTGGTCAGAGGCAGATTTGAGATAATTAAATACAAATGATTACTCTTAAAAATGGACTGCCAATGTATAATACAAAACAGATTACAGCGCACACATGCAAAAATTACATTTATCATGCAAGGCTAGTTAAAAACACCTGAACATATTCAAAAATACAGAGGGTGACAATGTATAATGGGGGGAGGGGGGGGGGGCGCCGATACGGATTCTCGCCAAGGGCACTGGAGACCCTAGGTACGCCTCTGCTGACAGAACAGGCTAGGCGGGTTCTGATTGGTCAGCGCTGTCCATGTCCGTACACGTTGAGAGGTACGGATAGGAGATTTAGTCTATTTCAAATCCTCGGTACCGGTGAAGCAGCAACTTGATGTCTCACAGCGGGAGATTCACGGGACTCTGGTATAGCCAGACCAGGGGGGGATAGGGAGGGGATCCAGTTTAAGTTCACCTTACAGATTTTCTGTAAAGGTGAATTTACCCTTTAAGTGAAAATGTATCCGTGATACACCACATAATAAAATCTATAAAGATATAGGACTGCAGTCAGATAATAAGTAAAATATGGCGGCCATTGTGCGCTCCCTTAGGGAACTCGTAATTTGGTATATAGGGGTCCAAAAGCATATCCCTCCCTCCGTGATCCCACTAAAGTAACCCTGAGAGTCTGGGTGGCAGCTAGAAACCGATTTATGAGTTGCAACCAGTGGTCTCCCTTCTGTCCATTATGGAGAAATCCTTCCCTCCCACAGTTTAGAACAATACCGAATGTACAGAATGCAGGGGACCGGAATATGTAATGTACAGAATGCAGGGTACAGGAGTATGTAATGCACAGAATGCAGGGGGCAGGAGTATGTAATGCACAGAATGCAGTGGATAGGAGTATATAATGCACAGAATGCGGGGGGCAGGAATATGTAATGCACAGAATGCAGGGGACATGAGTGTTATCCACAGAATGCAGGGAACATGAGTGTGCAATGCACAGAATGCAGGGGGCAGGATAATTATGCATAGAACGCAGGGGACAGGAGAGTGTAATGTACAGAATACAGGGAACAGAAGTGTGCAATGCACAGAATGCAGGGGGCAGGAGTGTTATGCATAGAATGCAGGGGACAGGAGAGTGTAATGTGCATGATGCAGGGAACAGGAGTGTGTAATGCACAGAATGCAGGGGGCAGGAGTATGTAAAGCACAGAATGCAGGGGAGAGGAGTGTGTAATGTACAGAATGCGGTGGACAGGAGTGTGTAATGTACAGAATGCATCGGACAGGAGTGTGTTATGCACAGAATGCATGGTACAGGAGTGTGTTATGCACAGAATGCATGGAACAGGAGTGTGTTATGCACATAATGCATGGGACAGGAGTGTGTAATGCACAGAATGCAGGTGATAGGAGTATGTAATGTACAGAATGCAGGGGACAGGAGCGTGTAATGCAAAAAATGCATGGGACAGGAGTGTGTAAAGCACAGAATGCAGGGTACAGGACTATGTAATGTACAGAATGCAGGGGAAGGATTGTGTAATGCACAGATTGCAGGGGACAGAAATATGTAATGCATAGTAAGAGTCAGGTGTAAAAAACCTTGCCAACCACTCCCTCATCTCCAACAAAAAAAACTTGCACTAATTCGCCCCAGTACAAATCCTCTTTCCCCCTCCCAGAACAAATGCTCCCATGAAAATCCCCCCCTCACAACACAAAGTTCCCCCTCACAGCAACAATACCCCAGCAATCCTCCCTCACTGCATAACCCACCCATTCCAGTAACCCCCCCTTCCAACCAAAACTCTCTGCCCCTCTTCAGAGCACAAGTCCCCCCAATCTCCATTTCTAGCACAAATCCTCTCCCCCACACGCTACTTTTTTCCCAGTGTCACTGTGCCCCCATCAGTGTACCATCCTGTCACTATGTGCCCCATCAGTGTACCCTCCTGTTGCTGTTGTTGACAGGGTTTGTCACAGTGTAAGGAGGGGCTCTCTGGGTACCCTGATGTAAGGCAAGGGCTCTTTGTGGACCCTGATGTAAGGAGAAGCTTTCTGGGGACCCTGATGTAAGGGGGCTCTCTGGGGACCCTGATGTAAGGGGGGCTCTCTGGGGACCCTGATGTAGGAGGGGCTCTCTGGGGAGCCTGCTGTAAGGAAGGGGCTCTCTGGGGACCCTGATGTAAGAGGGGACTCTCTGGGGACCCTGATGTAAGAGGGGACTCTCTGGGGACCCTGATGTAAGGAAGGGGCTCACTGGGGACCCTGATGTAAGGAAAGGGCTCTCTGTGGACCCCGATGTAAAGAGGGCTCTCTGGGGACCCTGATTTAAGGAAGGGGCTCTCTGGGGACCCTGATGTAAGGGGGGCTCTCTGGAGAGCCTGATGTAAGGGGGCCTCTCTGGGGACTCTGATGTAAGGGGGGGCTCTCTGGGGACCCTGATGTAAGGGGGGCTCTCTGGGGACCCTGATGTAAAGAGGGGTTCTCTGGGAACCTTGATGTAAGGGGAGGCTCTCTGGGGCCCCCGATGTAAGGAACGGGCTCTCTGGGGACCTGATGTAAGGAAAGGGCTCTCTGGGGACCCCAATGTAAAGGGGGCTCTCTGGGGACCCCAATGTAAGGAAGGGGTTCTCTGGGGACCCTGATGTAAGGGGGGCTCTCTGGGGAGCCTGATGTAAGGGGGGCTCTCTGGGGACCCTGATGTAAGGGGAGCTCTCTGGGGACCCTGATATAGGGGGGGCTCTCTGGGGACCCTGATGTAAGAGGGGGCTCTCTAGGGACTCTGATGTAAGGGGGGTTCTTTGGGGACCCTGATGTAAGGGGGGCTCTCTGGGGACCCTGATGTAAGAGGGCCTCTCTGGGGAGCCTGCTGTAAGGAAGGGGCTCTCTTGGGACCCTGATGTAAAAGGGGACTCTCTGGGGACCCTGATGTAAGAGGGGACTCTCTGGGGACACTGATGTAAGGAAGGGGCTCACTGGGGACCCTGTTGTAAGGAAAGGGCTCTCTGTGGACCCCCCGATGTAAAGAGGGCTCTCTGGGGACCCTGATGTAAGGAAGGGGCTCTCTGGGGACCCTGATGTAAGGAAGGGGCTCTCTGGGGACCCTGATGTAAGGGGGGCTCTCTGGGGACCCTGATGTAAGGGGGGCTCTCTGGAGAGCCTGATGTAAGGGGGGCTCTCTGGAGAGCCTGATGTAAGGGGGCCTCTCTGGGGACCCTGATGTAAGGGGGCTCTCTGGGGACCCTGATGTAGAGGGGTTCTCTGGGAACCTTGATGTAAGGGGAGGCTCTCTGGGACCCCTGATGTAAGGAAGGGGCTCTCTGGGGACCCCGATGTAAGGAAAGGGCTCTCTGGGGACCCCAATGTAAAGGGGGCTCTCTGGGGACCCCATGTAAGGAAGGGGCTCTCTGGGGACCCTGATGTAAGGAGAGGCTCTCTGGGGACCCTGATGTTAGGTGGTGCTCTTTGGGGACCCTGATGTAAGGGGGGCTCTCTGGAGAGCCTGATGTAAGGGGGCCTCTCTGGGAACCCTGATGTAAGGGGAGGCTCTCTGGGGCCCCCGATGTAAGGAACGGGCTCTCTGGGGACCTGATGTAAGGAAAGGGCTCTCTGGGGACCCCAATGTAAAGGGGGCTCTCTGGGGACCCCAATGTAAGGAAGGGATTCTCTGGGGACCCTGATGTAAGGGGGGCTCTCTGGGGAGCCTGATGTAAGGGGGCTCTCTGGGGAGCCTGATGTAAGGGGGGCTCTCTAAGGACCCTGATGTAAGAGGGGCTCTCTGGGGAGCCTGATGTAAGGCGGGCTCTCTGGGGACCCTGATGTAAGAGGGGGCTCTCTAGGGACTCTGATGTAAGGGGGGCTCTCTGGGGACCCTGATGTAAGGGGGGCTCTCTGGGGACCCTGATGTAAGAGGGGGCTCTCTAGGGACTCTGATGTAAGGGTGGTTCTCTGGGGACCCTGATGTAAGAGGGCCTCTCTGGGGAGCCTACTGTAAGGAAGGGGCTCTCTGGGGACTCTTATGTAAGAGGGGACTCTCTGGGGACCCTGATGTAAGAGGGGACTCAATGGGGACCCTGATGTAAGGAAGGGGCTCACTGTGGACCCTGTTGTAAGGAAAGGGCTCTCTGTGGACCCCGATGTAAAGAGGGCTCTCTGGGGACCCCATGTAAGGAAGGGGCTCTCTGGGGACCCTGATGTAAGGAGAGGCTCTCTGGGGACCCTGATGTTAGGTGGTGCTCTCTGGGGACCCTGATGTAAGGAGGGCTCTCTGGGGAGCCTGATGTAAGGGGGCTCTCTGGGGACCCTGATGTAAGAGGGGCTCTCTTGGGACCCTGATGTAAGGAAGGGGCTCTTTGGGGACCCTGATGTAAGGAGAGGCTCTCTGGGAACCCTGATGTAAGGGGGGCTCTCTGGGGACCCTGATGTAAGAGGGGCTCTCTGGGGACCCTGATGTAAGGAAGGGGCTCTCTGGGGACCCTGATGTAAGGGGGGCTCTCTGGGGACCCTGATGTAAGGGGGGCTCTCTGGAGAGCCTGATGTAAGGGGGCCTCTCTGGGGACCCTGATGTAAGGGGGGGGCTCTCTGGGGACCCTGATGTAAGGGGGCTCTCCGGGGACCCTGATGTAAAGAGGGGTTCTCTGGGAACCTTGATGTAAGGGGAGGCTCTCTGGGACCCCCGATGTAAGGAAGGGGCTCTCTGGGGACCCTGATGTAAGGAAAGGGCTCTCTGGGGACCCCAATGTAAAGGGGGCTCTCTGGGGACCCCATGTAAGGAAGGGGCTCTCTGGGGACCCTGATGTAAGGAGAGGCTCTCTGGGGACCCTGATGTTAGGTGGTGCTCTCTGGGGACCCTGATGTAAGGGGGGCTCTCTGGGGAGCCTGATGTAAGGGGGGCTCTCTGGGGACCCTGATGTAAGAGGGGCTCTCTGGGGAGCCTGATGTAAGGGGGGCTCTCTGGGGACCATGATGTAAAAGGGGCTCTCTAGGGACCCTGATGTAGGGGGGCTCTCTGGGGACCCTGATGTAAGGAAGGGGCTCTTTGGGGACCCTGATGTAAGGAGAGGCTCTCTGGGAACCCTGATGTAAGGGGGGCTCTCTGGGGACCCTGATGTAAGAGGGGCTCTCTGGGGAGCCTGCTGTAAGGAAGGGGCTCTCTGGGGACCCTGATGTAAGAGGGGACTCTCTGTGGACCCTGATGTAAGGGGGGCTCTCTGGAGAGCCTGATGTAAGGGGGCCTCTCCGGGGACCCTGATGTAAGGGGGGGCTCTCTGGGGACCCTGATGTAAGGGGGCTCTCTGGGGACCCTGATGTAAAGAGGGGTTCTCTGGGGACCCTGATGTAAAAGGGGCTCTCTAGGGACCCTGATGTAAGGGGGGCTCACTGGGGACCCTGATGTAAGGAAGGGGCTCTCTGGGGACCCTGATGTAAGGAGAGGCTCTCTGGGAACCCTGATGTAAGGAGGGCTCTCTGGGGACCCTGATGTAAGAGGGGCTCTCTGGGGAGCCTGCTGTAAGGAAGGGGCTCTCTGGGGACCCTGATCAAATTCTTAGTAAGGCAGAATTAAAGTTCAGTCAGGCAATGAGGCCCAGTGTTTAACCGGTTCCCGACCAGCGCACGACGATGTACGTCGACAGAATGGCACGGGCAGGCATATTGGCGTACAGGTACGTCCAATATTCAATGCCGCCCTGCCATCGGGAGCGTGCCACCGGCGGCGCGCTCCCGCGCTGGTCGGGACCCCCGTGAGTCCGGTCGCGGGACCCGCGGACTCAATCGCGGCGGGCATCCCCGGGATCGTCTCACGGGACGGCTGAATGGAGGAAATGCCGTGTAAACAGCATTTCTCCATTCTGCCTAGCAACTAGTGATGCTGATCTCTGTTCCATGTGATTGGAGCAGAGATCAGTGTTCACTAAATGAAAGCCCAACCCCCCCCCACAGTTAGTAACACACCCCTAGGAACACTTAACCCCTACACTGCCACCCACTGGTTAACCCTTTCACTGCCAGTGTCATTTACACAGGAATCACTGCATTTATATAGCAGTGATTACTGTATAAATGACAATGGTCCCAAAAATGTGTCAAAAATGATGGATGGGTCCCCCACAATGTCGCAGTCACAATAAAAATCGCTGATCTCCGCCATTACTAGTAAAAAAAAAAAAAAAAATATTAATAAAAATGCTATAAAACTATCCCTATTTTGTAAACGCTATAAATTTTGCGCAAACCAATCAATAATCGCTTATTGCGATTTTTTTTACCAAAAATATGTAGAAGAATACGTATCGGCCTAAACTGAGGGAAAAAAATGTTTTTTTATATATTTTTGGGGGATATTTATTATAACAAAAAGTCAAAAATAATGCGTTTTTTTCAAAATTGTCGCTCTATTTTTGTTTATAGCGCAAAAAATAAAAACAGCAGGGGTGATCAAATACCACCAAAAGAAAGCTCTATTTGTGGGAAAAAAAGGACGTCAATTTTGTTTGGGAGCCACGTCGCACGACCGCGCAATTGTCAGTTAAAGCGACGCAGTGCCGAATCGCAAAAAGTGGTCTGGTCTTTGACCAGCAAAATGGTCTGGTCTGTAAGTGGTTAAGAGTGGAGTCTTTGCAGTTACCAGAGGGTATGAAGAGGAGTCAGGTGGGAAAATCGCAGACAGGCAGAGCGACTTTTTGTTGCAGGGAAGATCAGTGCAGTTACCTGAAAGAGTGGAGCAGAGAAGGCATGGTGAGGAGACGGTAAAGATGACAGGTGGTCTTGTTAGAAGAAGAAGTGCCCATGTACAAGTGCCAAACACTTGTTGCCGGCGTGACACTTTGTGCAGGAGTGACCAGCCTAAACCCTCGCCCAAAAATGATAATAATTAAAAAAAAATTATATTAATAAGCATGTATAAAAATATATATTTATAAATACATTTCATGAATAAATATATAATATAATAAATAAGGGTTGTATAAAAAAATAATAATAGATAAAATAGTTAATAAATATAAAAATCACTATAAATAAGGGTGTATAAAATAATGAATAAAAATAAATAAGGGCGAGCAATTGATAATAGCCAAATACCTCCTGGGTGCTCTACTTCTATGTGCTTTCTATGCAAATTCAGTAACTTTTTGTTTATTGCCAATGTTGTCATTTTCTTTTTGTGTGTTTATGTAAAAAACTTAAACACGTTTCAAAAAATAAAAATAAATAAAGGTGTCTAAACACAAAAAAAGAAAAAGTATTAAATATAAAAAAATAAAATAAGGGTGTGTGTAAATAAAACAATCACTCACATATAAAAACAAATATAAATAAGAGTGCATAAAAATAATAAATATAATAATTAGTAAATATAGAAATAAAAATGTAAATAAAGGGGTATAAAATAATAAATAAAAACCTTAAATATATTTTTTTTTATTTATTTTATATTATATATATTATATTTATTTAGGTTTTTTTATTGCCAATGATAACATTAGCATATAAAATAACATTGACATATAAAATAATAAAAACCTTAAATATAATATTTTTTATTTTCTATTTATTATATATTATATGTATTATATTTATGGTTTTTATTTATTTAAATTTTTTTAATTTTTATTATTATTATTATTATTCAGGCTGCTCTACAATAAAAATATAAATAAAGGGATATAGAATAATAAATAAATTAATTTTAATTATATTTATTTTATATTATATTTATGGTTTTTATACCCCTTTATTTAAATTTTTATTGTATATATATATATATATATATATATATATACTACTCTCTGTATCTAGAAGCTGGATTCTCAGTGATGTCACCAGCTCAGCACTGCCATCTACAGGCATCACTGAGAATTACACCCACACGCTGCTGCGCTGAAGGAGCGCTCTCTGCTCTACCACACCTGCGCACAAGCTGTAGCTGGCTCTGCCGATGCCTGACTCGGAAGGACCCCGTTGCGCAGTACAGGGGACAAGGAGAAGCTGAACATCTCCGAAGAAGAACGGGCCTGCGCACTGAGTCCAGGTTGAAGCCCCACCATCCAAGTGGACATAGGGTTGCTCATAGTAACAGGGCCCCTCGTGGGCTCGCTTCGCTCTCCACGCTTCGCTCGCCACGCTTCGAGCACGGCCTCGCTTCGCTCGGCTCTTTTATATTCTAACTCTATGTCCGCTTGGATGATGGGGCTTGAACCTGGACACAGTGCGCAGGCGCCGTTTATCTTCGGAGATGTTTGGCTTCTCCTTGTCCCTATCACTGGCTGACTGACACTATCTGATCAGACACCTACACCACATTCAAAATGCACTGCAGTTGCGATTTGCAGCGGGGTGTTAATGTTATGTCAACAAATGCAGGTCGCACACGCAGGGTGCTTGCCTGCACCAGACCACGTGGTACAGAAGTACTATGCCATCCGGTTGCTGTGTGTTTCCCTTAAAGGAGTGCATGCACTGCTTGGGATCGCTTTTAACCCTTTCTTTGCCCGGTAGTGGGCCGAAAAGCTAGATGCTGAAAAGCGCAGCTAAAACTACGGTAAAGAGCTACAGTGGAGTGTAGCGGAGCGGCTACAGTGTGAAAGTAGCCTAAGTGTCAGATTGACCGTGCGCTAAGGGTGTCCCACTATAAGTCGTTGATCGCCACCATTACTAGTATAAAAAATAAATAAATAAATATAAATTCCAGTATATATCCCATAATTTGTAGACGCTATAACTTTCACACAAACCATTCAAAAAATAAATTATTTTTTTTACCAAAAATATTTAACAGGATGCATTTTGGCCAAAATGTAAGAAGAAATTACATTTTTTTTTAATCGGATATGTTTTATAGCAGAAAGTAAAAAAAATAAATTTTTTTGCTTTTTTTGGGTCTTTTTTTGCGTTTATATAATACAAAATAAATAAAAAAAAATTTTGGGGTAAAGTGTTGCATGACCGCGCAATTGGCAGTTAACCACTTCAGCTCTGGAATAATTTACCCCCTTCCTGAGCAGAGCACTTTTTGCGATTCAGCACTGCATCGCTTTAACTGACAGTTGCACAGTCATGCGACGTGACTCCCAAGCAAAATTGACATCCTTTTTTCCCCACAAATAGAGCTTTCTTTTGGTAGTATTTGATCACCTCTGCGGTTTTTATTTTATGCGCTATAAACAAAAGAATAGCGACAATTTTGAAACAAAAACGCATTATTTTTTAATTTTGCTATAATAAATGTCCCCAAAAAATATTTAAAAAAAATTTTTTTTCCTCAGTTTAGGTCGATACGTATTCTTCTACATATTTTTGGTATAAAAAATCGCAATAAGCGTTTATTGATTGGTTTGCGCAAAAGTTATAACGTCTACAAAATTGGGGATAGTTTTATGGCATTTTTATTGATCATTTTTTTTACTAGTAATGGCGGCGATCAGCAATTTTTATCGTGACTGCGACATTATGGCGGACACATCGGACAATTTGACACATTTTTGGGACCATTGGCATTTATACAGCGATCAGTGCTATAACAAAGCACTGATTACTGTAAAAATGTCACTGGCAGGGAAGGGTTTAACACTAGGGGGCGATCAAGGGGTTAACTGTGTTCCCTCAGTGTGTTTCTAACTGTAGGGGAAGGGGACTGACCTAGAGGAAGTGACAGATTGTGGTTCCTAGCTAATAGGAACTCACACTCTGCTACACCTCACAGAAGAGAACAGGGATTTGTGTGTTTACACCCACATGTCCCTGTTCTGCATCTCGTGCCCACGATCGCTCGCAGCCGGTAGTTATCGCGACCATCGGGCACAACCATCGGCACCCCCACTGTGCAGTGGGCGCACGCGCCTGCTATACCGATCCCGCAAACCGACATATAGCTACGACAGGTCATGGGATCGTGGAGACCTGCCGCAGTAAATTGACAGCCGTTGGTCGACAATCAGTTAGCATTAATTAATACAGTAATGCTAAAAAATTGGTGACGCTGTAGGGGTTAAATTGGTGGCGCTGTAGGGGTTAAGTGTGTCCTAGGGAGTGATTCTAACTGTGGGGAGGAGAGGCTGTGTGTGACACGCCACTGATCACCGCTCCCAATTACAGGGAGAGCTGATCAGTGACAGTGTCACTAGGCAGAACGGGGAGACGCTTGTTTACATTAGCATCTCCCCGTTCTTCCTCACCATGAGACAATCGCAGGTATCCCCACGGACCCGCGGTTGCAGTCACGGAGCTTCCGGTGGGCGCGCACGTGAGCTGCTTCTTAAAGGGCAACATACAAGTACGTGATTCTGCCTGTACGTGTCCTTCTGCCACAGTATATCTGCATGAGGTGGTTGGGAATCGGTTAAAGTAGTGCAGTGCCACATAGCAAAAAATGGCCTGGTCCTGAAGGGGGGTAAATCTTCCAGAAGTTAAGTGGTTACGTGTATCTAGATCCAAAAGCGGGAGGAATAGTGATCGGTAGACCGACAGCAACCAGTAAAATGATGGGCCTCTCATAGACACAGGATTGTCAGCAGCTGCCAGGGCTGGACTGGGACAGAAATTTGGCCCTGGATTTCATCCAGACTGGCCCACTTACATTTTGAGTGTCCCATCAGCACTCCCTTACATCAGAGTGTCCCATCACCAGCCCCCTTACAACAGAGTGTCCCCTCAGCACCCCTTACATCACAGTGTCCCATTACCAGCCCCCTTACATCAGAGTGTCCCATCAGCACCCCCTTACACCAGAGTGTCCCATGGGCAGCCCCCTTTCATAAGAGTGTCCCATCAGCACCCTCTTACATCAGAGTGTCCCATCAGCACCCCCTTACAAATCAAGTGTCCCATCAGCACCCCCTTACATCAGAGTGTCCCATCAGCAGCCCCTTTACATCAGAGTGGCCCATCACCAGCCCCCTTAAATCAGAGTGGCCCATCACCAGCCCCCTTACATCAGAGTGGCCCATCACCAGCCCCCTTAAATCAGAGTGGCCCACTGAGCCATCGGCCCACCGGGAAACTCCCGGTAGTCCCGATGGCCAGTACATGCCTGGCAGCTGCTTACCCGATAGACTGCTCTGAAAGACAGTGGCCTGCCAGTAGAGTCAGGGGCCATACACATAAGATGGTCATCAGCTGCTTACCCGATAAACCATTTCAACAGACAGCAGCTGACCAGTAGAGTTAGAAGCCATAGACATTCCATTTTCATTTAATTGCCACCAATAGACTGGCTCTACAGACAAGAGCTATTCATTAGAGTCAGAAGCCAATTCCCATACATTAGACTGTTGCTACAGACAGCAGCCAGCTAGTAGGGTTAGGGGCCATAGACATGAGGATGTCACCTGATTCCTATCAGATAGGTTGGTCTTTCAGAGGCACGCTGGCCAGTAGGGTCAGGAGCCGCTCGTAGATGCTAGATTGTCACCAGCTTCCCACCCAGTACTAATACTGCAAGCAGCTGCTGGCCAGACGGGTTGGGGCCTCTCATAGACCTGACATTTTTACCCAGTTCTCACCCGACAGACTTTTGCCAAAGGCAGGGGTCAGTCAGAAAGGTCAGTGACAATAGACATAACAGGTCCGGATATAGGGGGTTGCTGGGGTGGGCTGTGCCTCCCCTAGATTTTAGCTGTGCCCCCTAGGGCTCTAAGTGTGCATTCATTGATTCATGAGTCACTCTGATGGGGACAGTTGGTGTAAGGGGGCACTCTGTTGGGGACAGTTGATGTAAGGGGGCACTCTGTTGGGGGCAGTCGATGTAAGGGGGCTCTCTGTTGGGGACAGTTGATGTAAGGGGGCACTCTGTTGGGGGCAGTCGATGTAAGGGGGCACTCTGTTGGGGACAGTTGATGTAAGGGGGCACTCTGATGGGAACAGTTGATGCAAGGGGGCAAATTGGGGACAGTTAATTCCAAGTGCTTCAATAATATAACAATAGGTGTTGCCAAAGAATTCTGTTAACACATTAAGGTGGGGGAGGGTGGGGTAGAGGAGGCCGAGCGGGGTTTTACAGGACGGTACATGAGCCTCTTTTAAGGTAAAAGCATCAGCATGTTATTCATAGTTACATTGGCCGAACCTGAAAAAGGGCAAGCATGTTTGGAAAAATGCACAAAATCGCCTCTTCACATGTTTTTATTCCCTTGAAATTAGCTTTTTTGGGCTAAAAATAATTAGAGTACGCTGAATGCTCAGATGGCCACAAAACTTAGCAAAAATGTCTGTAGAAATGCTGTACAAAAAAAGTAGTCTGCAAAACTACCCCCAGCGCAAGTGTGAACATTGCATAGCACAGCTTCTTTTAGTCTACACTCTGGATATATTTCTCTGTTTTTGTGCTTTGTATGAAAATCAAACACACTATCACTTCACACCTTCTGTATGCTGGGTGTAATTCTCAGTATCTGTTCTTATTCTGCAGGTAATGGTATAGACACCGCACTTCGCTTTTGCTCAGTATGCGGGGTGTAATCCTCAGTACACGGCTCAGGACACTGTTCTGTATTCTTATTCTTATTTAGTATGCTGAGTGTCAGGAACGTAATTAGGAATTTAAAGATTTGGAACTGAAAATGTATTATTTACCCATCACCAGCAGGGGTCAGTACTGCATACACAATTTATTGTTTACAAGTATTATTGTTCAAAAATAAATAAAACATGCAATACAAATATTCATTTATAAAATGTAAACTATCTTCAATAACAATTTGAATCCCACTCCTAAAAACTGCAAATATTATATTATACAAAAACATGTTATACGTGATAAATGTGTTATACATATCAATGTTTATCATCAATCCTAATCAGGCATCAGTGCAAAGTATTGCAAATAAATATAATATCAAAATATTATCTAAACGCAGAGGTATGTGTTATATGAAAGCAACAAATTTGTTGTAAAGCTGCATAATAAAAGAATAATAACTGAGATGAAGTCTGTGTCCCACTGTATTGTCCAGGATGCTCTACTCTGACTATTTACAGACACAATCCCACTACTGATCAGCATGGGGGTTTTGATTTGCTCTGTTGCCAATTTGAGCCAGTTTGCTCCTCCTTAGGACAACCTGGCTCCCTCCCCTAGAAACACTGTACTGATACTGAGCTTAGCATGGACACCTCATCAGCATAGTGCAGGGTAGATCAGAACTCCTGGTGTCAAGCAATCCAACAGCCATGATAGTAGCTGGGATTATAGCTGCACACCATTGCAACCAGCAAAGGACAGTGCTTGTTCTTGCTTGCTCTGCGATACTAGAAGCTGAAAGCTACATGATGTCAAATCCCCGCCTTCCAATATTAATATTGCTAATTGCAAGTGTGTCATTAACATTACAATAAACATGTTGGCAAAGTACAGCATGAATGAAAAAGTACAAATTCTATTAACACGTTGGGGTGAGGGAGGGTGGGGTAGAGGGAGCTGAGTGGGGATTCACAAGGACGTGAAATAATTGTGTAATCCTGAAAAGAAGGGGAAAAAAAGAAGGAGAGCTAATACAATGTCTCTAATTTCACCCTGGAACTGTCTACGAGTCAAAATTGTATAACCTCTAAGTGTAAAAAAATAAGGTATAAATAGATCAACAGAGTACCATCATCCAAATCGATTGAAATAAAGGAGACAGTGCCCAAATGGACCCTCAGAACAAAAAGGGAGTATGGACTATTGTGGTACAGATATAACTAATGTAGATTCATGTGGGTAAAAACGATATTGAATTTTATTAATACAAAAACAATATAAGATCAAACAAGATACATTATTGGATATATAAAAATGCATGGGGAACAATCGGGAAGTATCACCAGTATAATGGTCCCCAAGGGGGGAAGATCACATTGGGATAACTGTTCACAGATGACATATCTCAACTTGATTCATGGTCTCAATGCTGCTTCTTCAGGAGAAAATATGCAATATGTTTGGACAGCTAATTAACATTCAATGTAAATGTTGTACTGACCCCTGAAGGAGCGGCTGGTTTTATTGGGCTTATCGTTACCTTCTTGACCTCGTGTACGTCTAGGGGTTTCCCGAGGTAGATGGCCCAAAGAATTGCAGAAACTGACACTGAATCCACTTTTGGGATATTTATTTGACAACAAGTAGACAGAACAGTCTCTTAATGAAGGATAAAGGGTTAGGTCGGAAGTTCAGGTACTCTTGGAACTGCAAAAGATAGGAAGTCTCTCACTATAGATATCCAGAGAATTACCGCTCACAACTGGATTCTCACAGCTACCGGATAGACCTCCTCTCAGCCGATAGAGTGCTTGAGTAAAGCAAAGCTTCTGCTAGAGACTTGTATGTAGAACACTTAAACAAAGTCTCTGCCACAGAGTTGGATGTAACTGAAGGATGTAGATAAATTTAGAGAGCTATCATATGGTACCAGTATCTCGGAGCCAGTCCGGCGATACTGTATGAGTGTAGATTTGCTTGGTGTCTTTCAACTGAGCCTCCGGGCTCTTTCTGAGAAGCCAGCCTTCAGCCAGTTGCTGGGCCTCTCCACAGATGAGACAGCACCGAACCACCTTTGAATCCTCCTATCAGTTACTTTGCCTTAGCCAGCCCCGAGACTCGGAATTGGATGGATACACACCCCAGGCCATGAGGGCCATGGGGGCTGGTCAGGAGGACCAGGACCAAACAGACAGAAAGATCTTCTGGAACCCAGAAGCATGTGATGTCAGTACCTTAAGTACCCTCTCCCAGCATTCACAGCAAGATGACACTCCCACTGGGCTGGTTTCGAGAAAGAATGGCACTCAATGTGCCTAGCTAAACTGCAGTCTCACACTTGCCAGTAGTGACAGCGACACCTGTGGCCAAGCAGAACCCAGTGCAATGCAGCTAGACTGGCACTAAAACCATAATTTGGTATAATTTACCCTAAAACCCAACTGTGGCTTTAGGAATTTTAAATAGAAAAACCCACATAGCGAGTGCTTTTCAGGAGCCGGCGCTACATAAAATTAAACAAATCCATCAAAAATACAGAAACATAAGTAGGGGAAGGGAGAGCAGTGGTTCTTAACTGTGACCATGCCCAGCCAAGGTAACTGTGCCAATAAAAGTTCCCCTGTGGCGACCAGGGGTAGATGCAAAGTCTGGACGTATATCTAAATATAATGGGATAGTTGGAAAAAAATAAATAAAAAGATTGCTCATACAACATGAGATGAGAGAGAGAAGGAAAGAAGGAGATAAAAGAAAAAAGAAAAAGGAAAATAAAGGAGTATAATAAAAGAAGAGAAAGAAGGAAGTGGAAAGCAGTAAGAAAAAAGTAAAAAAAAAAAAGTAAAATAAATCCAGAATGAATAAAGCTAAAGAATGGGGAAGGAAACGAGGAGGAACAAAGAAAGGAGAGAAAAAGAAAAGAAGAAAAAGGGAGGGGGGAGGAAATAGAGGAGAGGAAGAGGGGGAGTGAAGGAGGGGGGTCTGAAAGGGAAGGGGATCTGGGAAGGAAGGAAGGGAGGGGAAGGGGGGAGAGCGGAGATGAGAGAGTGGAAACAGAGAAGAAATATGGGGGGGGGAGGGGAGGAAAAGGAAGGGGGAGCAAAGTAAAAAGCGAAAGAGCAAAGTTGTGTAGATAAACTAACCTTAAGGATAATAAAGCATGATAAGGATAAGGGGCAGGAATGAACTCAATATTAAGAGTCCACTCCTGCAAAGGACTGGCTGCCACATTGAGGGGGGGGGGTAATCAGAGCTGGTGGTCAAAGCCAGCTGCTGAAGAGGGAGATCCCCCAGTGAGGTTATCTATAAAAAAAGTTGTTGCCAGAATATGGTAAAAATATAGGGCTACCTGAGTCTACTCAGAGGCACAAGGTGAGGGCTTGGATATGGAAGATACTTACTTGGATATGAGAAGTACAGCCAGAGCCCCCTGGAATCCACACCCAGCAGCATCAAGAAGCAGGAGGATTCCCCGCTGACGTAAGTCCGCAGGGGAGGAGAAGAGAAGGAGAGAGCCAGCGGGTCAAGTGAGTGGCAATCGCTGCTCTGAGAACTGGTAAAGAACAGTTTATTTTTTATCAAACACAGGCACAAGGGCACATAGACGTATAAATAGGCAGGATGGCATAAACATTAACTGAAATTTCAGCAGAAAGATGGGAGGGGGGTGGCACTGACACAGGAGCAGACAGGCAGGGTGAGAGCGGTGTCAGGGCACAGCAGCCATTATACATTGTGGTCAGTTAACAGGGGGAGGGCAGAACCAGGCAGAATCAGTCAGGGTTTTTAGTTATTACAGGGGGCCAAATGACACAGCACAAGCACTGTGCTGTATACCATGCTTTCGGGGAACAGGATCGATATTATGGCCACAAAAATGTCTGTAAAAATGCTGTACCAAAAAAAAAGAAAAAAACACCCTCAGCTCAAATGTGGCTGCAAAGGTTGACAACATTTACATACATATTGACATTATGCAGTATTGCTTCTTTTATTATACACTCTGGATATAAGTCTCTGTTTTTGTGTTTTGTATGAAAATTGAACACACTCACATCACCTGCCCTGCCATCTAGTGTCATTATTGCTTATTGCAATAATTAATATAACAATAGGCGTTACCAAATAATTTAGTTAACACATGAAGCTGAGGGAGGGTGAGGGAGGGTGAGGTAGAGGGGGCTGAATGAGCTTTTAAAGGAAGGTACATGAGCTTTTTTTTAAGACCAAAATCATTGGCATGTTATTCATAGTTACATTGGTCGAACCTGAAAAAGTGCAAACATGCTTAAAAAAATGCTCAAAACTGCTCCCATCCCATGTTTTTATTCCCTGGTCATGAGCTTTTATAGGCAAAAAAGTATTAGGAGAATACGCTGAATGCTCAAATGGCCAAAAAATGGAACAAAAATGTCTGTAGAAACGTTGTACAAAAAAAGTAGCCTGCAGAACTACCCCTAGATCAAACGTGAATGGAAAGTTTGACAACATTTAAATAAATATTGACATCACATAGCAGAGCTTCTTTTATTATACACTCTGGATATAATTCTCTGTTTTTGTGCTTCGTACGGAAATCTAACACATTATCACTTCACATCCTCTGTATGCTGGGTGTAATTGTCAGTATCTGTTCTTATTCTGCAGGTATGGACACCGCACTTCTCTTGTTCGGTATGTGGGATGTAATCCTCAGTACACGGCTCTTACTGTTCCTATTCTGTATGCTGAGAGTCGGGGACATAAGTAGGAATTTGAAAGATCCGGTGAACCCCCTGGGCACCCTAATGCTGGCCATACACTATATGAAAAATCAGCCGAAATTCAGTAATTTTTTGTTCAGTTAATGGGCACAAAATTGATAATCGCTGAGACATTTTTGAGCTGAAAAAACAAAGGACAAGTTTGAAAATTTTCAGCTGAACGAACGGTAAATTGAAAGGTTATTGTGTTTCCTGTCCGAACTGTTTGCACTAGGTATATGTAAAAAAACTAACAAAAAATTGATTCATTTATGTCCACTATCATTTGCTCTCACGGCTGAATGTTCGTTTTTTAAGAAAATGGATTTGGCCAATTTTTCGTATGGTGTATGGCCAGCATAAGGAGTGCAACAATGCAATGTGCTTGGCACGTCACAATAATGGTCGGTGTGGTTAAATTGTCCTTACAATGGGAGGAGCTTAAAGTGGTATGGTTAAACCCTTTATGATCAAGGTCAAAACAAAACTTAAAGCGGAAATAAAGTTTCACTGTCACAAACAGAGAACAGGCAGGCTCTTTATTGCAGAAGAGACATGCAATGCACATGTGCAGCTCAGCTTACACCTCTGGCTTGGTCTCTGTGTGCTGGAATGACTGATTCCTGTGTATGCACAGGAGTGATGTCATACTACGCTGGCCCATGAAGAAAACTGAAGACCGGCACACAGCTGAAGATGCTGGCACTGTTGAGGGGCGGTGCCGCTGAAGCAAAGGTAAGTTTAGTTCTGTTTTAATGTGATTATAAAGTCTGGAAATCTTTTACCTTAATGCATTCCCTGCATAAAGCTAAAAAGTTTCCCAGTGTTTGTATCACCCAATCACCCAATTTTATACTTACCTATGTCCTTTCTCAATCCAGGTAAGCGTTTCCAGTCCGACAAGGTGCCCCCTGAGGTACAAAAATGTCCCTGGTTTCTTCTGGATACAAGATAGTGTTTCTTTCTTGTCCGCCAAACAGATTTTTTCCCTCCAACCTTCAACTCGTCGGGAAGCCCTGTTTGGGGCAGTACAGTACAGGCAGTACAGGACCTGCAGCTGCACGGGGTGATAATGCCTGTGCCAAAAGGTTTCAGGGATTCTACTCCAATCTTTTTGTAGTCCCAAAGAATAAAGGGGTCCGTCCGGTCCTGGATCTCAAGGCCCTCAACAGCTTTGTGAAAGTACAAAGGTTCAGGATGGAATCAGTTCGCTCAGTGGTCACTGCACTCCATCAGGGGGATTTCCTGGCGTCCCTGAACATCAAGGATGCATTGTAGCTGGCCAGCTAAAACCTGTCCTAGGTTGCTAATGTGATTTACATGCATATACAGATGGACCTGCTAATAACCTTAATACAGTTTATATGCTCACATGTGAGAGATATAAACAGAGTTATTTACTGTGACTTTATATATGAATGTCATATAACAGTTATATATTGTGTTCAAATAACCAAACAAGAAACATATGCCTTTTAAGATTCATTAAATGACAGTAATAGGTAAGCTCAAAAAACAGCAGAATTGAACCAGAAAGCATAGAGTTAAACTTTTGTGACTCATCGTGAGTTTTGGCCAATCACAGCCAATCTCACACTGATCAAGAGTCTTGGCCAATCACAGCCAGCCTTACACCTATTATTTTGTGTGCAAATTACCCAGCACATGGCTAGAACTCATTACACCAGAGAGAGGGGATCTGTACAGATTAACCCCCCTGACGGTATTCCCGAGTCTGACTCGGGGTGGATTTTTCATACCAAAAGCGGTATCCCCGAGTCAGACTCGGGACGGCATCGCTGGATCCAGGAGGAGGTTTACTTACCTTCTCCCTCGGATCCAGCGTTGTCTCCCCGCTGTACGAGCGAGCCGTGTCTCGCTCGATGCATTACATTGCCGATCTCCGTGCCCTGCGAGCGTTGCGACGCACGGGCACGGAGATCGGCGCCAAATTCAAAAAGTGAAACAAACAGTAAACATACAGTATAATGTAATCTTACAGATTACATTGCTGTATGTAAATATTTCACATTCCCTTTGTCCCTAGTGGTCTGCCCAGTGTCCTGCATGCAGTTTTATATAATAAAAACTGTTCTTTATGCCTGGAAACTGGAGATTGTCCATAGCAACCAAACTGTCATTTTACATCAAAAATTATTTTAGACCAGCTAGAAAACAGCGATAATAAATTAGAATCACTCGCAGAATTGAGCGATAGCGATTTGTGGGGAGATCCGTCATCAAATACTGAAAAGTAATGACAGTGACAATTCTGCAACTGAGCAAATTTCAGTGTTTTTGATTTGATAAAATTATTGAATAATTTTTATTATTGTTATATTATTATTTGGTACAATTATTTATAATTATTTATTATATTATAATTTATGATTTAATTTTTCAAACTTTATCATACCCGGGATGTCTGCTAGACTCTGGTTTGGACAGATTTAAGAGAGTTATTCCTAAGAATTACAGGACTACAATATAAAACGCCAAATTTTCATGCAAAATAATGGTACTGCTTTTAGCACCTAAAATCCGAAATAATCGTACCGCCAGGGAGGTTAAAGATCCAGCCAGAGTTCAGTTTTATGGAAGCAAGTGGCCAAAATAGGTATTTAATTCAGTTATATGTGTTACTATTGTTAAATAATGTGATTAGAACTGTATACTGAACTAGTTATGTGTTCACTTGTAGTTCCACCAGACAAACAAACAAGCATTATCAAACAAACAATCGAGCAAACAGACATCATAGCAAGCGTTCAAACAAAACTATTTCTTGAGCCTCAGATATACCTCTCAGAGAGATCATAAAGTGTCTAAAGTATTTAAAGTGAAAGTACAGATACTGAAGAGAGAACTATACCTACCATTTTATGTAGATTGAACAGTAGAACCGCTGTTTGTTATACTTTATTCAACACGTTTGTACATGCACTGCCTGCTGCTAAATTGTCAAGTGTTATATATGAAGAAAAGCTGCAGTTAATAAAGAAGATATCATAGAGGTTTGGTGTGTTCTTTAAACCTACTGCTTCCATAGAATAGTGCTAGAGGAATTATAGAGTAAGAAATAGTCCTGTTTGGACTAAAAGGTCAGAGATTAAAATTCTTCTAATACCACAGCGCATAAGGCACTTCATAGTGCCGTGCCTGCCACATGCATACTTGCATGTCCCCATATGCGTCAGCCATCAGAGGTTTCTGCGATTTGCGGTGGGACGAGCGCTACTAATTTGTAGCTCAAACTTTGGCCTAGCGTCAGCACCAAGGGTCTTCACCAAGGTGCTAGCCCCAATTCTGGCATTGCTAAGGCAACCAGAGATCACAATCATGGGTTAACTGGACGACCTTTAGACTTTTTAGCTTAATGCAGCGAATGCATTAAGGTAAAAGATTTCCAGACTTTATAATCTCTTTAAAACAGAACTTAACTTACCTTTGCTTGACGAAAAATCTGCTTCTAGGGGGAAAAGGAGGGCGTGGCTCCTTACCTTTCCTGGACAAAAAAAAAAGGGGGGGGGGGATTTTTGGTACTTTAAATGATAGTATAACACATGCCTCCATCCCTAATTCAAGTGAAAATTGGAAAGGTTAGGACTTTAAAATGAGACCATGGGCATTGTGGAGGTGATTTAGATAAAAATACATATTTATTAACCATAATGAAATGCATGACCACAATCAAATCAAAGACAGAAACCACATGTAAGAAAGACATTGTAATAAATATAATTTCATAAGTTTTTACACCAACATATGTATGTATATATGTAATACTGACATCAGAGGTACATCACATATATAACGACCTGCCGTCACATAGTGGTCTCAATTGATAGATTGTACATTAAAAAATGTCATATATATACATATCAAATAATTGCAGCACTTGCAAAGGGAATAAAAAATTTCATAAAAATAACACCATAGAACCATGATTAAGAGGTGAAAAGGTATCCAGAGTTGATAATGTATTGTAAGCGATAAGTCTGCATCCAAATTTCCGACGCGTTTCATGTAAATAACACTCATCAGGGGCGGATGCTCTAAAAGAGATGTAACAAAATATAATTACTCAAGTTGTACCTAATCATAAACAAGGAGAGCAGGTAAGCCCATTCTAAGTACTCACATAAAATGCAAATAAGGTGAAGCGGGTGTAAAGGCCAGGGCCAGCAGGAATGTCCGTGCCGGGAGCTGAGGTATAGTGGGGCTGTGCGCTAGCGGGGCGCATACAAAAAGCCCCCCCTAGAACATAGAAACTTGGGTTGATGGTATCCATGGTGAGACAAGAGGCTACGGCAGTAATAACTGCCTAAAAGTAAAAGGATATATAATCAATGTATCAAAATATACCAAAAAAATCTAAAGATAATATCTATCTATTGGTAATATTTGGAGATCGAAAAACTGTGTGAATGAAAAAAATAAAATAAATAATAATAAAAAAATATAAAAAAGAGTATAATCACATCCAAACACATAGTAAGTGTGGTGTGCGAAAAACAATAAGTAAAAAAAAAAAAAACACACACATTAAAAAGTCGTTACGGTTGCCTCCAAAACCAAGTAGATAACAGAAAACTGGCTAACAAAATAGTGGGTAATGAACCCTTATATTGACTTGCATAAAGCCCAAAAGAAAAATGGGGAAGATACAGATATAGTAAAATGTAGCATCTCTCATCCATGAAACCCAAACTATGGCAGGGGGGCAAGATATACCCAGCCCACACACGCGCACACCGCACCCACACCAGCGTCACACGAAGGCACGGCACCGAGTGGGGAGGGGCTCCAAAGCGGGTGGTATACACCGCTCGTTAGGAACACCTACATTCCCCACCTAAACTGGCTGAGGAAGAAAAAAGGTCATGCTCCACATCATGACGCAAATATTAGCGTCAGATGTGCAGTAGAGAGTGTAGCGCCGATGCTCCGTGGGTGCCTGCACCCCCCCCCCCCAATGCATACACTCCCACCTGCACAAATGGGGCGGGGGAGGAGAAACCCAGAGGGCATCGCAGATTGCGATTGCATATTCACGCTATAGTAAATTACCCCCCTGAGTGTCGGTGTAATTTACTACATGAAAATCCTGTTCAGACCAGTGCACAGCTTACCACCAGTAGCATTCATAGCTTAGTGCCTGCCAGGAGGATGTCCTTTGATTCTCCTTAACCAGGTGATTCATAAAAAAGGTGACTCATTCCAGGAAGCAAGGTATGACCTTAAATGTCCCCATTCTCTTTTGTTGTAAAGCATACACATACACAACTTAGTAGACTACTACTCCGTATTTCTTGTAAAGGTACTTAATAAAGGTGTAGAGTATGAAGAAACTTAAAGAGAGGCCTTTTGTCTTCGTATATAAAAAATATTTATTGTGTACAATAATCCTTATCTAAATGATAGAATAAGCAGCGCTGCTTATTCTATTGTTTATATAAGGATTATTGTACACATTTTTTTATAAAGTGGCGTAGTTAGTTTAAAGTTTTTGCTCATCGCAGTGGTTATACACAGTAGATGGGGAAAGAGTGAGTATCTTTGTTTTACAAGAAATATTTATTAGATCACTTGGATAAAATAACATGCATATGGATCCCCCTTTTATGAAAAAGAGATCCAATCTCATAAACTGAGCATACCTGTATATATTCAAATATAAAAAAAAAACATGTAGATATGTGCTGATATTTACCCAATGGGTAGCAAATATTGAAACACTGGCCCACCCAAACAGAATGATAAATCATATAAGATGATCCCCCTACAAGATACAATACCATAAAGAGAATTCAAACATAATATTGTAATTGTAACAATCGACCTTAGACAAATAGACTTGCCAATAATAGTCAACAATATGTTATGATTGATTCCACGAACAGTACGCTGCTTGGATGGAAAGGTAGCTTTTTGTTGAAGACCTAAACAATGTTCAAATAGAACTGCTTCAAGAGCAGGGCCGTTTAAAAAAAAAAAAAAGTCAGCAGCTGCAAACACTGCAGCTGCTGACTTAATAAGCACACCTACCTGTCCAGGGCGCCCGCGATGTCGGCCGCCCGAGGTCGACCCGTCCCTCGGCTCTCGGGTCCGGGCGCCGCCATTCCTTCTAAGGGAAACAGGCAGTGGAGCCTTACGGCTTCACTGCCCATTTCCTACTGCGCATGCGCGAGTGAACGGTTTCTGGAACACACAGTTCGCAGAACACAGCGCGATCCATTACCCAGAAGACAACACGACGAGGAGAGAAGACCAGAAGATCTCCGCGGAGGAGGAAGAGGAAGATTAGGATTATGTGCCTAGCAACAGGCATTTCTGGTAAGTAAAAAAAATATATATTTTTTTATTTTTATTTTTTCAGGGTGGCTCTCCACTTTCACTAGTATAAAATACATGTAAACATAACACCAACGTCATTTAAGCAGAAGAAAGGCAAAGCACAATATCACTGGAAATAGATATGTCATACAAAAGGTGTCCTTGAAATAAGATGATTCACCACAATATGAGACTACACATGGAAATCATTCTTGTTGCCCCTATGTGCTGCCAGTGCTAGAACCTGTATTGCACCCAAACTGCATATTTATGTAGCACTAACCCCCGAAGGAGCTGCTGAATTTTTCTGGGCTTACCAATTACCTCCTCCAGCTTGCACTTGTTGTCCTTGTCTAGGGGTTCCCAGGGTTGATGACCCAGTAACTGTAGAGACCGACACCTGAATTCCTTGTTAGGATTTTATATTTTGCATAAAACAGTTGAACAAACTCAGTCTCTAAGTTGGGAATAGAGAGTATCAGGGTAAAGTTTAGTTCAGGTGCTTGGATTGGCTGACTTCAATAAAAGTCTCTCTCTCTCTCTCTCTTTAACTGTTGAATAAATCCTTAAAGTGGCGTTGCCACCAAAAAAAAAAAATTGTTTAAAATTCTTTAAAAAAAGTAAAAAAAAAAAAGAAAATTGGAATTTTTTTTTTTTTTTTACTCACCTCGAAATACCTGTTGCTAGGGGGTCCCTCGTAGTCTGCCTTCTTCCTTGCCCAGGCTAGTGACATCACTTCCCCTCGTGCCGCACAGCCATCTGGGACCTGTCACGTGTCCCAGGTGACTGTGCGGCGTATCACGTCGCCCTGCGCCGCTCGCGCATGCGCAGTGGGTGCCTAGGCTGTGAAGCCACAGCCGGGTGCCCACAGTACGAATGACGGCACCGCGAGCAGAGCGGGGAACGGGAGGGAGCTTCGTTCCCCCGCATCGCTGGACCCTGGGACAGGTAAGTGTCCGATTATTAAAAGTCAGCAGCTGCAGTATTTGTAGCTGCTGACTTTTAATTTTTTTTTTCTAGGAGCACCCCACTTTAAGTTTGGGTTTAGCAGCCAACAGGTAATTCTAGCTTTTTCAAAGTCTCTCATACAGACTTGGTTGGAAACTTGGAAATGTAGTTACAATTGGAAGGATAGAAGTAGGAACCTTTCTTACTGTACCAGAATCTTTCAGACGGTACTGTAAGAATTGTGGATTCAATCAATGTCCATGGCAGCTCAGCTTCCAGGCTCTTACCAAGCAGCCAGTCTTGAGCGTGGCTCTCTTACTAAAGAGTCCTCCCCTGGTCGCGTGTAGAGTTGCTGGGCCTCTCCAAACCCGAGATGGCACTGGAACACCTTAGAATCCTCCTTCCAGTTACTGTGCCTCGAACTAGCCAGTTTTGAGGCTCGGAAACAGATGGATCTGCACCCCAGGGCCCCCGGGGCTGGTCAGGAGGACCAGGACCATGGAGTCAGCAATAGGGCTGAAATGATTAATCGATATTATCATTATTTTCATTATCGATTAGTTGGTCCGCACCATGTGATCCGCGGAGCAGGCCGCGGCCTTAGAAAAGGCCGCGGCTTCGGCCTAGCTTCGGAGCTGGCGGCCATCTTGGTACACCCGGTGGCGCCGAGCTGCGCGCTGACGTCACCCCCACCCCAGCGTGGCGTTCAGCCTGTGTCAGCCCAAGTGAATGAATTCTGGAGGAGTTCTTCTGTCCCCGCACATCCCCCGTCCTCTTCTTCTGTCCCCGCACATCCCTCATCCTCTTCTTCTGTCCCCGCACATCCCCCGTGGCGGGACTACCGGTCGGTTCTCCCTGCTGTCTGTCAGTGTTATTGTACAGTGCAGGATGAGTTCCTCAGTTCTCACATTGCTGGGGTCTGTGTATGGGGGGAGGGGGATTACTCTAACATTAACCCTTTCCATACAGCCTGCCTTGTCAAGTAGCAGAAGTTCAGCCCGCACAGACTTCACATCTTCCCTCCAACTTTCCTAAAAAGTCCTGAACTCTTCTGTCCCTGTGCGGTCTCCTTCTTCTGTCCCCACACATCCCCGTCCTCTTCTTCTGTCCCCGCACATCCCCGTCCTCTTCTTCTGTCCCCGCACATCCCCGTCCTCTTCTTCTGTCCCCGCACATCCCCGTCCTCTTCTTCTGTCCCTGCACATCCCCGTCCTCTTCTTCTGTCCCCGCACATCCCCGTCCTCTTCTTCTGTCCCCGCACATCCCCCGTCCTCTTCTTCTGTCCCCGCACATCCCCCGTCCTCTTCTTCTGTCCCCGCACATCCCCGTCCTCTTCTTCTGTCCCCGCACATCCCCCGTCCTCTTCTTCTGTCCCCGCACATCCCCCATCCTCTTCTTCTGTCCCCGTACATCCCCGTCCTCTTCTTCTGTCCCCGCACATCCCAGTCCTCTTCTTCTGTCCCCGCACATCCCCTGTCCTCTTCTTCTGTCCCCGCACATCCCCCGTCCTCTTCCTCTGTCCCCGCACATCCCCGTCCTCTTCTTCTGTCCCCGCACATCCCCCGTCCTCTTCTTCTGTCCCCGCACATCCCCCGTCCTCTTCTTCTGTCCCCGCACATCCCCGTCCTCTTCTTCTGTCCCCGCACATCCCCGTCCTCTTCTTCTGTCCCCGCACATCCCCCGTCCTCTTCTTCTGTCCCCGCACATCCCCGTGGCGGGACTACCGGTCGGTTCTCCCAGCTGTCTGTCAGTGTTATTGTACAGTGCAGGATGAGTTCCTCAGTCCTCACATTGCTGGGGTCTGTGTATGGGGGAGGGGGATTACTCTAACATTAACCCTTTCCTTACAGCCTGCCTTGTCAAGTAGCAGAAGTTCAGCCCGCACAGACTTCACATCTTCCCTCCAACTTTCCTAAAAAGTCCTGAATTCTTCTGTCCCTGTGCGGTCTCCTTCTTCTGTCCCCACACATCCCCGTCCTCTTCTTCTGTCCCCGCACATCCCCGTCCTCTTCTTCTGTCCCCGCACATCCCCGTCCTCTTCTTCTGTCTCCGCACATCCCCCGTCCTCTTCTTCTGTCCCCGCACATCCCCGTCCTCTTCTTCTGTCCCCGCACATCCCGGTCCTCTTCTTCTGTCCCCGCACATCCCCCGTCCTCTTCTTCTGTCCCCGCACATCCCCCGTCCTCTTCCTCTGTCCCCGCACATCCCCGTCCTCTTCCTCTGTCCCCGCACATCCCCGTCCTCTTCTTCTGTCCCCGCACATCCCCCGTCCTCTTCTGTCCCCGCACATCCCCCGTCCTCTTCTTCTGTCCCCGCACATCCCCGTCCTCTTCTTCTGTCCCCGCACATCCCCCGTCCTCTTCTTCTGTCCCCGCACATCCCCGTCCTCTTCTTCTGTCCCCGCACATCCCCGTCCTCTTCTTCTGTCCCCGCACATCCCCGTCCTCTTCTTCTGTCCCCACACATCCCCGTCCTCTTCTTCTGTCCCCGCACATCCCCGTCCTCTTCCTCTGTCCCCGCACATCCCCCGTCCTCTTCTTCTGTCCCCGCACATCCCCGTCCCCTTCTTCTGTCCCCGCACATCCCCGTACTCTTCTTCTGTCCCCGCACATCCCCGTCCTCTTCTTCTGTCCCCGCACATCCCCCGTCCTCTTCTTCTGTCCCCGCACATCCTGGTCCTCTTCTTCTGTCCCCGCACATCCTGGTCCTCTTCTTCTGTCCCCGCACATCCCCCGTCCTCTTCTTCTGTCCCCGCACATCCCCCGTCCTCTTCTTCTGTCCCCGCACATCCCCGTCCTCTTCTTCTGTCCCCGCACATCCCCCGTCCTCTTCTTCTGTCCCCGCACATCCCCCGTCCTCTTCTTCTGTCCCCGCACATCCCCCGTCCTCTTCTTCTGTCCCCGCACATCCCCGTCCTCTTCTTCTGTCCCCGCACATCCCCCGTCCCCTTCTTCTGTCCCCGCACATCCCCCGTCCTCTTCCTCTGTCCCCGCACATCCCCCGTCCTCTTCTTCGGTCCCCGCACATCCCCCGTCCTCTTCTTCTGTCCCCGCACATCCCCCGTCCTCTTCTTCTGTCCCCGCACATCCCCCGTCCTCTTCTTCTGTCCCCGCACATCCCCCGTCCTCTTCTTCTGTCCCCGCACATCCCCCGTCCTCTTCTTCTGTCCCCGCACATCCCCCGTCCTCTTCTTCTGTCCCCGCACATCCCCCGTCCTCTTCTTCTGTCCCCGCACATCCCCCGTCCTCTTCTTCTGTCCCCGCACATCCCCATCCTCTTCTTCTGTCCCCGCACATCCCTGTCCTCTTCTTCTGTCCCCGCACATCCCCCGTCCTCTTCTTCTGTCCCCGCACATCCCCCGTCCTCTTCTTCTGTCCCCGCTTTCCAGTGCTGCCGTGATTGGAGGTTGTGCTCTGCAAATGCGTGCATCCATCTCCCGGCTTCGGGGTGCCCTTCGCTCCATTTGGAGGAGTCGGCCGAGTCAGGTGTGGCGGGTCCGGACTGAGACTCCGCCCCACACCACCCCGGCACACCGAGGAGGAGCCGCTGTCACCATGAAGGGGTGAGAAAACCAGAGACACCGGAGGGGGGGAGGGGAGCACTGAGAGGAGGTGGGGCAGTGACACCATGTGAGAGGGGAGGAATGTGTCATCTATACTGGGGGGGGACACGTGTGTGTGCGTGTGTGTGTGTGTGTGCGCGCGCGCGTGCGTATATATATATTTCCCCCCCCTTTTTTTATCCGATTAATCGAAAAAATAATCAGCCGATTAATCGATTATGAAAATAATCGTTAGTTGCAGCCCTAGTCAGCAACAACTTCTGGACCGGAACCCAGAACCACGTGACTACGGCACCTTTAGTACCCTTTCCCGGATTATGCAGTGAGACAAACGTGCCCACTGATTGGCTCCGAGATAGAGATTGGTACCCAATGCGTCCAACCAGACTGCGTTCTAAAGCCACCGACAGGTGTACAACCCAACTTATGACCAGGCAGAACTTCTATACAGCCCAGCCAAACTGATGCCAAAGTACAATTTAGCACAATTAACCCCAAAACTTACTACAGTTTTGAGCAAAAACTAGATTTAAACACATAGTGCATACTCATTAGGAGTACCGGCGCTACATTTAATATTGTCATACTGACCTGTATTCTGAGAGATATTTTATTACGAGTAGATCTTGCAGCAGGCACAGAAGGTCGAGATTACAGTCAGGACCAAGGTAACAGGAATTTGGGTATTTGACCCTGTGGTCATAGCTCCCAACTGTCCCTGATTTCAAGAGACTGTCCCTGATTTGCATCCTTTTTCTCCCTCATTTGTCCCTCATTTTGGTCTGATCCATATATTGTATATAAAACACAAGTAGAGAGGCGCCTCTCTACTTGTGTTTTATTGCAGCTGAGGAATTGGTTTCTACCCTATCATGATGGTAGCCCTGTTTGCATTTTTTGGACGCTTTTTTTCCTTCGTCACCATTCCTAAATAGACTTTCAGCTGATATTTATTTTATGGACTGACCAGACTCTATTTTTATCATTACTTCCCTCCTTTTTTTTTCCTTTTTTTTTATTTTAGCAGATTTGTATCAGAATGTTTATGATGTCTGACTTGTTTTGCACCTATACTTGTTATAATATATATATTGTATATAAAATGCACTATTTATCTTTCAAAAAGTGTTTCACAGTGCTAAACCTTTCATCCAATTTCTAAATTGCTGCATTTGTAAATGTCAAAAGATTTCATAAAATGAATAATAGTGGTAAAAAAAAGCACTTGTGTATTTAACCAATTATTTTTGTATAATTCTCCTTCAATCAATTGCCGACCACACTATAGCCGAATGACAGCTACGGCACGGACGACTAGTTCCGGGAGGCCGTCATATGATAGTGCCCACCAGTGCTGCCAATGTGTGCCAACCATTGCTGCTCATGTTTGCCAGCCAGTGCTGCCAATCAGTGCCCATAGTGCTGTCAATAAGTGCCCATCAGTGCTGCCAATCAGTGTCCATCAGTGTCACCTATTAGTGCCGCCTACCAGTGCCCACCAGTGCCGCCTACCAGTGCCACCTATCATTGCCTATCAGTGATACCTATCAGTGCCTGTCAATGCCACCTATTGCCACCTATCAGTGCAGCCTCATCAGTGCCCACCAGTGCGTCCTCCTCATTAGTGCCCATCAGTGCAGCCTCATCAGTGCACATCAGTGAAGGAGAAAAATGACCTGTTTCCAAAATTTTAGAACAAATTTTGATTTTTTTTTTAGGAAACAATAAAAAAAACTGTGGTGAATAAATACCACCAAACGTAAGCTCTATTTGTGTGTATCACTGTTTGGGTACAGTGTTGAATAACCATGCAATTTTTAAAAGTGTGACAGCGCTGAAAGCGGAAAATTGCCCTGGTCAGGAAGAGGGTAAAAGTGCCCAGTAGACAAGTGGCTAAGGGGGTGTGTCAGGAGGATGTGTCAAATGACTACATACATTTGCCAATAGGTGTCCTTCATTCCCATCTCAAAAGTTGGAAGGTATGCCTGTGGCCAATTCCCTCCCCATGCATTATCCTAGTGAGGGCATATGGGGTGGCAAGGCCCCAGAAAGACCACTATATGGTAGTCAATTATGCAGGATTCAAATCTGTTTACTTTCAGTCCAATATATAGACTGTATGCAGGGGCGTAACTATAGGGGGTGCAGCAGTCGCGACCGCAACTGGGCCCTGTGATGCAGGGGGCCCATGCAGCCCCCTCTACATATGGCTGGCAGCAGCATAGGCAGCTAGCACACACTATTACATACCCCCTCCATATCCCCCCCTGGGGACAGGGACCCCTTCTCATGTGGGGACAGGGACCCCCACCTCCCCTGGAGACAGGGACCCCTTCTCACCTGGGGGCAGTAACTTCATCTGCCCTGGAGAAAAAGACCTCATCTCTTCTGGGGACGGGGACCCAATCCTGCCTAGGGACAGTCCCCCAATGGGGCACCTAAAAATTTAAAAAAAATAAATAAATAAAAACTACTGATACCAGTGGTGGAACTACAGGGCTAACAAAGGTCATACCTGTGATCACGCCCTGGAGTTCCACCGCCGGACTCGGAGGGAAGGGCCCTGGCTGGGGTTCAGGGGGGCCCTTCATGGTTTCTTGCACCGGGGCCCTGAAGCTTCTAGTTACGCCACTGACTGTATGTTCAAAATATACTAGGTTGAATAGGTTAGCTGGGCAGAGTTAAATAGTAGTAAAGCATTTTAAGGAATTTATCTGCATAGTAAAATAAATTAAAGATAAAATGCTGAAGCTTCACTTTAGGAAAATGGCACTGGGATTCCATCATAATGTAGTCCCAGAATGGCAGTAGCATTGGGGCAACATATATTATTAATGATTTCCATCTGCATCTTCAAACAACTCTTCTAATTGTCTGCTCTACTAGACCCCTCACCTAACTGCTGTGGGTCTCTCACAAAATGGCAGTAATTTTGCACATGCACAATTTACACCATCCAGTCAGCAGGTTTACTAAAATAGGGTGGCATTACTGCACATGCACGTTAGTAACTTTGGACACATCAAAATGGTGCCGCTCTTGTGTGAATTTGCAGTAATGGCTTTCAGGCCAGCAGAACTTTGAAGAACTATTAGAAAATGGCACCAGGTATACTTGCACACTCACCTCCTTTCTATATAAAAGGAACAAACAGTGATAAACAATAAATCTTTAAAACAGAAGGCTGGTGTACATCAATAATCAGTATATAACAAATATTGGCTGTTTGACAACCTACACACAAGACAAGGACGCAACAAACCTAATGCAAAGGAGACAGAATGCATCTGTGGGGATGAGGTGATAGAGGTCATCACAAAAACATTGTAGCCATGGAAAAATGTGACAGGACAAAAATCCTTCATACAGTTTGAAAAAAAAATAAGAAAAACAATTCAAACTAACAGTGTACACAACAATCAGAGGGTAAGTATCAAAGAGGAGCGATGCCCAAGGTATGGTGTATGTTGCAGAAATATGTCATCACATATATGACTGGTCTATATAATCATAATGAATGATGAAAATATACAGAGTATATTGCTAAAGGGGTTGGAAACATTTGCAAAATGTAAAACAAATATCATAGCTATGGCTCCTTGTCTTGAAAGCTTGCAGTTATCCATTAAATGGTCCCCATAACATCAGTGCTCCCCAAAGTCCTCACTTGTCCTTGTTCTTGCCAAATCCTCAGCCCATTCAAAACTGTCCATTTCACTTTTACTGAAAAATACAGGCATATACATTATCTCACAAAAGTACACCCCTCACAAATTTGTAACTATATCTTTCCATGTGACAACACTGAAGATTACACTTTGCTACAATGTAGAATAGTAAATGTACACTAGTTACTGTCCCTTCAAAATAACTCAACACACAGCCATTAATGTCGAAACCGCTGGCAACAAACGTGAGTACACCCGCTAATTGAAATTGTTTAAATTGGGCCCAATTAGCCATTTCCCCTGCCTGGTGTTATGTGGTGTGAATGGGTAGCAGGTGTTAAATTTGGTGTTATGCCCCTCACTGTCTCATACTGGTCACTGGAAGTTCAACATGGCACCTCATGGCAAAAAACTCTGACAATCTGGAAAAAAGATTTGTTGCTCTACATAAAGATGGGCTAGGCTATAAGAAGATTGCCAAGACCCTGAAACTGAGCTGCAGCATGATGGCCAAGACCATACAGCGGTTTAACAGGACAGGTTCCATTCAGAACAGGCCTCGCCATGGTCAACCACAGAAGTTGAGTTCACGTGCTTAGCATCATATCTAGATGTTGTCTTTGGTAAATAGATGTATGAGTGCTGCCAGCATTGCTGCAGAGGTTGAAGAAGGTGGGGGGCTCAGCCTGTCAGTGCTCAGACCATACACCGTACACTGCATCAAATTGTCTGCGTGGCTGTCGTCCCAGAAGGAAGCTTCTTCTAAAGATGATGCACAAGAAAGCCTTTAAACAGTTTGCGGAAGACAAGCAGACTAAGGACATGGATTACTGGAAGCATGTCCTGTGGTCTGAGACCAAGGTAACCTTTTTGGTTCAGATGGTGTCAAGCATGTGTGGCGGCAACCAGGTGAGGAGTACAAAGACAAGTGTATCTTGCCTACAGTCAAACATGGTGGCGGAGTGTCATGGTCTGGGGCTGCACCAGTGCTGCCGGCACTGGGGAGCTACAGTTTATTGATAGAACCATGAATGCCAACATGTACTGTGACACACTGAAGCAGAGCATGATCCCCTCCCTTCGGAGACTGGGCCACAGGCAGTATTCCAACATAACAACCCCAAACACACCTCAAACACAACAACTGCCTTGCTAAAGAAGCTCAGGGTAAAGGTGATGGACTGGCCAAGCATGTCTCCAGACCTAAACCCTATTGAGGATCTGTGGGGCATCCTCAAACAAAAGGTGGAAGAGCCCAAGGTTTCTAACATCCACCAGCTCGGTGATTTCATCATGGAGGAGTGGAAGAGGACTCCAGTGGCAAACTGTGAAGCTCTGGTGAACTCCATGCTGAAGGGAGTTAAGGCAGTGCTGGAAAATAATGGTGGCTACATAAAATATTGACACTTTGGGCCCAATTTGGACATTTTCACATAGGGGTGTACTCACGTTTGTTGCCAGTGGTTTAGACATTAATGGCTGTGTGTTGAGTTATTTTGAGGGGACAGAAAATTTACACTGTTATACAAGCTGTAGACTCACTACTGTACATTGTAGCAAAGAGTAATTTCTTCAGTGTCACATGAAAAGATATAATAAAATATTTACAAAAATGTGAGGGGTGTACTCACTTTTATGAAATACTGTATGCATGTACTTATGTTTTTATGGTTTTGTGTAGTCGGGTGATGTGTCCATCAAACCAAATGGAGAGAGATAAAAGGTATAGGAGGCGTATGGTGATGTGTGGGCATAGAAGAACCAGTCAGTGATCCAACTTAAAGTGGAACTACACTGTATCTGAGCACCACAAACGAAAAAACTATTTAATTCATGTTAATATTCAAAGTAAACTCACCCTTCCATCCATGTCTCCATGTTTTATATTGCTGAGAAACCAGTTTGAAAAACACCCTCCTAGCATTTCTGGCCATGGCCATCCTGAGAAAGGGCAGATGATTCATGTAGCACTTACTTCCTGGAATCTATCTTCCCTTAGATCATGCATGCAGGCGTGAGGGTGTGTTTAACTGAGAAATCCCCTCCTCTCCTCTTCCTCTCCTGAAGACTCCGGGGATGTATGACATAATTTGCCTAGACCTGAAAACCAGTAAGTAACTAAAGAAATGTAAACAAAAGTTTAAAACAAGTAAATATGATATACTTTCCTATTTCTATTTACTAATGTTAGCAGCATAAGCATTAAAAACTGTCATTGTTGATTGAGAGAGTGAAGCTCCACTTTAAGACTGCTACAGTGTGATAAATTTGAAGATATGATAGACTCGCTCCACCCTCTAGATTTGTTGGACCAAACTATCATGGCATAGATGAGCTGCAGTTTGTCCAGAGATAGTTAATTAAGGCTGTCCTTAACATGGCAAGATGTCCCTTTTTATTTTTTTTTTTATTTTTTTAGAGGGACATCCTGCCAATTCAAGAGTGTTTCGTTGTGGTCCAAGAAAGTAGCCTACATTAGGTAGAGACCAATAGGATAGGTAAATAAGCTCATACATTTTATCTATGTGTGAAGAAATGTGCACATCCATTTATTTAATTGAGTGGGATGCCTATGTAGTGTTCAAAAAGTCATGAGGGTTGATTTACTCAGGGTCAGTTCACACCAGATGCAGTTCCATGTGCTTTTTTCTGCACTAAAAATGCATGCAGTGTTTTCCATGTATTTTAATGGCTCTAGTTCACACCAATGCAGTTAGTTGCAGGTCAGTTTCTGGTGCAGAAACTGACCGGAAATTTACTGGACCTGACCGCACTGGTGTGAAATAGAGCCATTGGAATACATGGAAAACACTGTGCATGCATTTTTACGGCCAGTTCACACCACAAAAATGCACTCCTGATATGTTCCAGATCAATTTTTGCTTACAGTTCGCACTACTAGGGATGAGCCGAACACCCCCGGTGCAGTTCGCACCAGAACCTTCGAATGGACCAAAAATTTGTCTGAACTTTAGAACCCTATTAAAGTCTATGGGACTCGAACATTCAAAATCAAAAGTGCTAATTTTAAAGGCTAATATGCAAGATATGCAACAGACAACACCCACTTTAACTCCTGCAGATGCCTGTATTAGAGAACACCAGCAATAAAGGGTAGATACAGGTATATACTGTGCTGTGCTGGAGGCACACAGCACCCACTAACTCCTGCAGATGCCTGTATTAGAGAACACCAGCATAAAAGGGTAACTACAGGTGTATACTGTGCTGGAGGCACACAACACCCACTTTAACTCCTGCAGATGCCTGAGAAAAGAACACTGTCCCTGCCTATCTTGCTCTTTCCCTGCACATTGGAACACACTACACAAGGCCACCGCGCTGGTGGCCTTATATAGTGTGAGGAATGTACTAAACCCCCTGAGTTATAATTGGCCACAGGCAATTATGGCTCTCCTCGCTGCCGGCGCTGTGATTGGCCAAGCATGCGGGGTCACAGTGCATGCTTGGCCAATCATGAGCCAGCAATGCACTTCGATGGCGTAGCTTGTGGGCCGTTTGTGCCATATGAATTTGGTGCGAACGGTCCACAAAGTTCTGAATTCGCCGCACAGACGATCGGCCGATGTTCGAGTCGAACATGCATTCGAGTCGAACACCGAGCTCATCCCTACACACCACATGTCATTCCAACGCAATTCTAACACAGTTGCGTTTTTGATACAATTTGCTATGTTCCGGTACAGTTCTGTGCAGAAAAAATGCAGAATGCTCTACTTTTGTTTCTGTGCCGGAAACTGACCTGGAACTGACTTCACTGGTGTGAACTAGAGCCATTGAAATACATGGAAAACACTGTGCATGCATTATTAGTGCAGAAAAAAAAGCACACGGAACTGTACCTGGTGTGAACTAGCACTTACTGGAGAATGTGAAAATCTGGTGCAGGTGTGCATGGTAATCAATCAGCTTCTAACTTCAGCTTGCTCAATTACTGTAGGATTTGACAAAAAAACAAACAAACTGGAAGCTGATTGGTTTCTATGCACAGTTGCACCAGAGTTTGCACTCTCCAGTTTTAGTAAATCAACCCCTATGGTCTTTAGGCAGCATAGAGACATCTAGGCATTGTGACTTTGTGGTATCATTTGGAAATTAACCAAGTGTCCAAACTCTTAATTCTTTCAATATAGAGGGAAATCCAATTTGGAGGTTTGACACATATACGAGCGGGTCATCTTTAAAAAGGCTTCATTTGTGTGAAGTGTCTTTAATTGTATTGCCTTCTATGTAGGTACTTGCTTTCAAGGCATTGGCCAAGTGATCCATGGCTAAGATGCATAAAGATGGAGAAAGGAGGCATTATGTTATAATAAAATGGACACAGAGGTGGTGAAAAGGACATTAATCCTTCCCTCAAGGATCAACCAAACATAATGAAAGCGGTAGTTAAATAAAAGTAACTTAATGCAAATAAATATGCAGTTAATGCACAATAAGTACAACCATTGAAAATATTGGTGAATTTCATATAAACTAATAGTTCATAAGTAAAAAAGGGCCTATTACCAGATCAAAATGATCTTGAATTACAGAGCTCTAATGCGCTTGTTGTATATCACAGGCAAGATCAACACTCTCACAGTCAGAACCTTAGGGTAATTAAAATGGATGGAGATAGAACACTTCGCATGTGGGAAGATCCTGTTACATCCTCAACTCCGACTGCCGGTAACCAACACTTACATGTATAGGGCATGAATAAGGAGAGCGCTCATAGTGCAGTATGGTTCAACAAAGTTTTATTGAAAGAAAATATTGCACTTACATTAATGTTGAATAAAACAGGCATTAAACGAATCAATGTTGCCGCTAAAACCAGCCGAAGTGCCACAATATCATGACCGACGCGTTTCCACACAACTGGCATCTTCTGGGATTGGAGATCCTCGAGCATGTGGGTCATCTTCTGTTAATTTGTGTTAACTAAATTTTGGGTGCACACTTGTTTTGTACAGCTGCACAATCTGCATTATTTTCACTGAATTCAGGGCTTTCTGTGATCGAAATAGGGAAGATTTTGATGTCGATCTGTCCTCCAATCACAGAGCCCAACCCTAACGACTTTTAGGTACCTAAAGCACTGTTTTCGTATTGCTTTCCTTTGCTGCATCACCTTGCCACCGACCTCCTGCAGCCTTTTTCAACCACTTCCTTCCTACCGGCATAGACTTCCATAAATGTAATTTATTTTATATTATTTTGAAAGAATATTAATTGCTCAAAAAATTATGATTTCCTTCTGTGTAATGCTAAACAAAATGACATACATACATTACTTATTAATAAGGCTTTATACTATCTGGCTGTTACAGGATTATTAGTATCTAATTTAACTTCTGTAAACTTCTGTAAACCATAAACTGACTCCAAGGATGAAAACAAAAATTGTCATCAAGTCATAGTGACACCTACAATATCAGAATGTGTTCAGGTTATATATTACCTTAGAACTCAGATAAGGTTAATGTTTGCATTGAACTATATACATACAACGTGCTATAACTCACATCCATATCTGGAAAATATTAAAGGTTAATCATAAAACATTAAATAAAAATATTTGTAAAAACTGCGCTAAGAAACATCTAACAAATACATTTAAAAAGCAGCAATTAACATGTGCAACACAACACAAACGGTGATAAAAATAAGTAAAAAATTGCGATGAATTCGTAAAAAAATCTACAAATGATTTGATAAATGTGTGCAAATAACATAAAGTCCAAAAAAAAAATATATATATATATATATATATATATATATATATATATATATATATATATATATATATATATATTAGAAAGACGCTTAATTGTTAAGTGAACAAAAAAACAGAAAATCTAAATAATCTGAAAGTACAAATGCAAACGTGTCCACAGTAACGATGTGATGAAATAAATCGATCTAATTGGTGTCATATTCCATCCCCCATCACCAAACCAATGTGAATCCACCAACAGCTGTATGAACTGCTTACCAGCTCCTATTGACCCCTTGTTATAGGAGCCAATATACTCCTGTGGCTTAACACCCAGCCGGGGCCTTTCTCCACGTCTCGACACTGCTCCGCACTTCCGGTGTCACCCGTCAGATAAGTATGGAGTGGGGTACCAGAAAAAGAGACTAAGAGGCTCTGTATAGCGTAAAATCCTTTTGGAGGTTTATTATATAAAATCCATAATCTCATAGCATAAAAATGAAGTAAAACGGCATACTCCATACTTATCTGATGGGTGACACTGGAAGCCCACGTACACACGGTCGGAGATTTTGCCAACCAAATCCGTCGGATTTTGCCCGTCGGATTTAGTCCGACGGATTGTGTCTGAAACTGTTGCATACACACGGTCGGGCCAAGTTGGCAAAAAATCCGATCTTTCAGAACGTGATGACGTAATTTCGTTACGATGGGACTACATTCAGGCTAGTAGCCAATAGCTTTGATGTAGGAATTTGATCTGAGCATGCGTGGCACTTGGTCCGATCAAAATGCTATACACATGATCGGATTAGGTCCGTCCGGCCCAGTTGGTCGGGAAATATTTCCAACATGTTGGAAAATTGGGTCAGACGGAGATTCGGACGGAATCAGTCCGATGCATACCACACACAGTCGGATTATCTGACGACACGGTCCGATAAGACTCATTCCGACAGATTCTCCGACCGTGTGTACAAGGGCGAAGAGCGGAGCAGTGCCGAGACGTGGAGAAATCCTGAGGCTATGTCATCCTTTTATGTCCTCACATTGCTGTCTATGGGATTAGAAGAGCAAACCCTAAATGTTGTAATTCACATTATGAACACCGCTATCCTTTACATTACCTTAATGGCGTTAAAAAAAAAATGTTTTTATTATTTATCTATTATTTATATTTATAAGACATAATAATATTCTGTAGAATTTTACTTTAGAGCAGGAATCACTAAATGGCTGAACGTAGTCTGCAGACGGACCAAGTCACTGTCTCGTTTGGTTGCACCACATAGAAGCTGATTCTCCCCCTCCAGCTGTCACCACCATCACCCTCATAGCAGAGCCAACACAGTTCTGGACAGACAGTGGGAGCTGCCCGCTTTTCAAATTAAGAAGCAGGTGATTGGTTGCCAGGATACAGAGCAGTCCTTACAACCAAGCTTCACCCCTCAGTCCAGAACGGCTGTGCCTCCCACCCTGTATATCTGTGTAAGGTAGGACAGGAAAGAGGGCTACAATTCCTGTGAATTTTAATAACAAATACTTTAGGGAATGCCATGCCATGCAAAACAAGCTCAGGGTATTGTCCCTTCACTGCAAATAAGGGGCCAAGCCCAATCTCTGAAAAACAACTCCACACTATAATCCCCCCTCCACCAAATGATTTGGACCTGTGCACAAAGAAAGGTCCATAAAGACAGAAGTTTGGGGTGGAGAAACTTGACTGGCCTGCACAACGCCCTAACCTCAACCCTATAGAACACCTTTGGGAAGAATTAGAGCAGAGACTGCGAGCCAGGCCTTCTCCTTCAACATCATTGCCTGACCTCACAAATTTTTCAAGCAGGCTTATACTGGATTGCCATAAAGAACTATTGTTTCTATTGCTATTACAAAGCTGATGGTATAAAATGAAAGTGTATACTGTGACCATAGAACTCCTTTCAGTTTTCATCTTCTCTCTGCTCAGGTAAGCTAAGCAATGCACTTGATTAAAGGGGTTGTAAAGTTTTTTTTTTTTTAATAACAAACCTGTTATACTCCTGTGTACAAGGGTTTTGCACACAGCGGCCACGATCCTCCTTTTCTGGGGTCCTCAATTGGCGCTCCTGGCTCCTCCTCCAGATCTCAAATTTTGTGTTTTGGAAATTCTGATGGAAAATGTCCGATGGAGCCTACACATGGTCAGAATTTCTGACAGCAAGCTCCCATCGAACATTTTCCGTCGGAAAATCCGACCGTGTGTACGAGGCATTAGAATTCTTGTCAGGTTTTACAGGTGCCCCACTCATCCTTCCCACAAATCCTGTCCAAGGGACAAACTTTTCACCAGACAGACGTGAGTGGGACTCTCAAACTGCTACACAGAGAGAAGTAAAAATGTTTTTATGTTTTTTTATTTTTTTATTTTAAGTAAGGGAATGTTAGAACTTTCTCTAAGGCCCTGATCACACCTGAGCATAGCAGAAATGAGCCTTTCTGCTTGTGTTTCTGCGAATGTGGTTAAAAACATGTTAAACACACATTGCGCTTGAGGTACCATGACCAGTGTAGACTAAATGTTCCCCTCTCTCTCGTAATCCTGTTAAACCGATATATTGCAACCCCCTTTACCTTCCAACATAAAAGATGAGACCACACCTTTCTTTGGAGTAAAATGGCCACAACAGCCTTTATTAACAAACTTAATATCACTCCAAACAAAATATATAAATATATATACAACATTAAAATAACCAACCTTAACATGCCCAGTCTGGTTATCTTTGACGGTGACCCATAATTCCAGCAGTATTCCATCCACCGTTCTGGAATACAACGGAAGGGCCGATACTATCGATGAGCCCCTCACACCTTCAGATCACCTCTGACTTACTGTCAACTGTCAAAGACCACCAGAAACACCGCCACAGCTCGAAAGGGGGGCTACCTCAACCTTGAGGGCAATCCCACACCCACAGAGCCTTCTGAATTCCCTCCTGTAGACCCAAGGACCATAAGTCTATGCCCACGTCAGAGAGATGCACGCCATCTCTCCTCAAATAGAGCCCTGACATTAATCTCCAGCTCTCTGTGCCGAATGACGATCCTGCCATTCTGTACCACGAACCTCCCCACCACCTTATTGATCTTGATCCTGGTTTTATTAATACTTGCTACAGACCTGGCCCCTCTCCACACTTTTCTGACCACTATGTCTGAACAAAGCAGAATGGTATCTGGGAACTGTACCCGGAGTCGCATAAAATCTGCCTTGCGCACCCCCAGATCATTCCCAACCGCATGGATCACTAGGATGTCCGGGGAACTGTCCCTCAACTCATACCTCTCCACCTCCCCCATCACTCTCCCACTTCATCCCTGGGGACCCCAGCCACCTTAGACAAGCTTCCCTCCTGGAAATACCCAGTTGCCTGCCATCCGGTCTTGCGTCACCTCTCCTGGCCCCCCAACACACATAGGAGTGCCCTAAGATCCAAACAAGGCATGCCGAACCTCCATCTGGAACAAAAATCATAACAAATAACATTTGTGGCAAACACATCCCAAACTACACAGATCTACGGTCCCCTGCATAAATATTCCCCCCCCCCCCCCGTTTTTTTTTTTTTTTTAAAGTTAAATTTACTCCACTGCCAACTGTGGCCATATATAAGTACGGAATCTTCTGGATTCCCATCGCCCTATCCTGCAAACTGCGCCTCGTCCAACCCGCATCTGGCAGCTTCCGTGGCAGCCCCAAGGCGGAAGGAGTGCGACGCGTATTCCTTGCTATCCAAACCCACTTCCTTCAAACACCTTCTGAAAACGGACATGAACTGGAATATCGACAGAAACGACCCGTCCTCATGCTGCAGGAATGGTCTTTCCCCTCCCGGCCTCACCTTTCGAAACTCCCGAACAGCCGCTATGGGGGCACACGCTAGATCCAGGTAACGCAAAGAGTGACACCACCATCCCCTTACCCTGTTGGTCAGTTTTCGACCTACGCAACCGTATACCAACTTCCCCTGTACATCCTGATCCAGCAGTCCCCCGGCTGAACCCTTGGACGGGCTCACAAACTCCCCGATCCTAAAAGCCCCATAAAACGCCAAAGAGAACGCCGCTCTAAACAGCAACGCCTCGTAGCGTGATTTACAAACAAAGCTCAACCGGTCACAAATTGCCGTCAAGTTAGCGAATGTGACCGGCCACCTTGCACCCCTATTCCTATGCAGTTTCCCATAGTCCTTCAGCGTTTGCCGAACCCAAAAATCCTTCGTCCAATCCTCCCCCAAGCAACTTGAATAAAATGCCAATCCCGCCAGCTTACGGTCAATAGATGTGACCGACAACCCCCTTTCCATGTTCCTAGCCACCAAGTACAACACCAATAACCGCCAATCGGATCCCTGATCACTTACCCCTGCCTCCTGAACCAACTCCAACCACTCCATCCATACCTTTGAGTATGCTAACCAACTGGACTCACTCAAGGACTGCCGAATCCTTGCGATTCCAAAGGCAGCTCCCAAATCCTGTTCGGGCAAGGTTCCCCTGTCTTCTCCGCACCTGGTGCCAGCTCCCTAAACTTGTCCCACTGAAAACGAGACAGTGAGTCAGCCAATGAGTTTTCGACCCCTGGGATGTGGATGGTATAAACATCCCTGATTGTGGCTTGCATGTGGATTTTCTGAACATAAGTGGATTTTTTTGAACTAAAGTGGAGAGTTAATAACCAGGAGTTGTGCTTTGACTGCTTCTGCTTGACTGCTTCTGCTTGCAAGTGTTGTTTTTGGGGGTGTTTTATTTTCTCCCCTCCTTTATTTGATACATTTGCTAGCAGTTTTTAAAAGACCTTTTTTGCTGACACTTTTTAAACAGCATTTTTTTTCTCCCTTCTTTCTTCCTCCCAAATTAGGGGAGGGGTTATTTGTTCACAGGTGTATAAAGGTAGTTATACAAACTCCCCCTTGAGCTTGCTCCCTGATTGTGGCTTGCATGTGGATTTTCTGAACATAAGTGGATTTTTTTGAACTAAAGTGGAGAGTTAATAACCAGGAGTTGTGCTTTGACTGCTTCTGCTTGACTGCTTCTGCTTGCAAGTGTTGTTTTTGGGGGTGTTTTATTTTCTCCCCTCCTTTATTTGATACATTTGCTAGCAGTTTTTAAAAGACCTTTTTTGCTGACACTTTTTAAACAGCATTTTTTTTCTCCCTTCTTTCTTCCTCCCAAATTAGGGGAGGGGTTATTTGTTCACAGGTGTATAAAGGTAGTTATACAAACTCCCCCTTGAGCTTGCTCCCTGATTGTGGCTTGCATGTGGATTTTCTGAACACAAGTGGAGAGTTAACAACCAGGAGTTGAAAACAGGAGTAAAGACAGGAGTCTCTAACCTCTATCCTACATCCATCCTCCCCTCCATTTTAAAGATCCCACTGCAAGGGGCAACCAGACAGCTTTCCAGAAATGTCAGGCTGACAGCAAGCCAGATTCACCGGATCAGAGTGTTTTAAGGGGACAACCGCAGCCAGGTAAGCTCACACCTCCACTCCCCCCCCCCCCCCCCCCAGTGATTGTTCCAGGGACTCCGTCCGACCGCCTACGGGGATCAGGAAGGAATTTTTGCCCCACTGGTGCATTTGGCTGCTACTGTCAGGGGTTTTTTTGCCTTCCTCTGGAACAACCATAGGTTAGCATACCCCTACCTCCGGCCTCCTTTCCATTTTTTACGCTATCCTAGGACGACTATTCCAGATCACAGCCAGACTTCTTTTCTAAGCGGAGACCTCCACCTTAAGTAAAGGCAGCTGGAACAGCCAGCAACCGAATACAACAACTCCTTCCGCATCCATATAGGCATTCCCTGATCAACTTGCGCGCTAATAGCCTCAAGCACGGCGGCAAGTCTGATACCTAGCCCCACCTCAGGATCAATACCCTGATCAGGATCATAATCTTAAGCCCATAGTACCATCAACAGCATCCACAAACCATGTGCTACTTCAAATACTCAGCTGAAGTTCTGCACAGACTAAGGAACATTAACACCACATTGCCATCTTCCATACAAAAAATACTTCAAAGAGAACAACTATTAAAAACCGGACGACAAGCAGCTCCCAACCACAGGAAGACATCTACTCGACCACTACAATTAGATTGCGCCTTGATTAACGCCAGGTCTGCAGTCAAACATAGACTGGAAGTACACGACTTCATCATCGAGAACAATGTAGACTGCCTCTTCATCACCGAAAGCTGGTTAACCTCTGACTGCAACACCATCCTCACCGAATTGGTGCCGGAAAACTACAGGATCCTAACCGAACACCGGATAGGGAAAAAAGGAGGAGGCCTAGCAGTGATCTTTAAAGGTCACCTGGATCTCACTAAACCATCATCTCAGAACCCAGTGTCTTTTATGGAAACCCTGACGCTACATTTTCAACCAACACCCCATGACACCACTCATATACTACTGTGCTACAGACCACCGGGACCAAAGTCTAATCTTCTTTCACCCCTCACGGAATCCTTTGCAATGCACACCCTAAAATTCAAAAATTTCCTGGCACTCGGAGATTTCAACCTTTGGGCAAACGAGCCTAAAGACCCCATCGCGACTGCCTGCATCAATCAACTAGAAGAACTGGGTCTACAGCAACTGATAAAGACTCCCACACATGGGTCAGGACACACCCTGGACCTCATTTTCAAACAGAACATCGACGTCAACATACTCGACAACATAACTCTGCCATGGACGGATCACCACGCCATCAAATTCAAAATCACTACCAACATCACCAACGCAAAACGGAAGCCTGTAACAACGCACTGGACCAGATCGCATAAAAAACTGTACTCCGAAGCCTTCAAAACCACTCTGTCCAAAAAAATATCTACAATAACCTTAAACCACTCTACGGAGGAAACACTCAACTCCCTGAACAAGGCATTACTGCAATCAGCAGACTCGGTAGCACCAAAACGCAGGGCTCTCATCAGGAAGAAAAATGCTGGATGGTTTAATAGCTCCCTCTCCGTACTAAAGCAAGAACGCAGAAGAGCGGAAAGAACATGGAGAAGAAATCCCACCGAGGAAATCCTATTTAACTACAAAGGTCTGACAGAGAATTATCGGAAAGCAATCTTCAAAGCCAAAAAGGACCACTTCTCATATACAATCTCAACGGCCGCAAACCAACCACGGGAACTGTTTAAACTGGTTAATCAATCAATGAATCCGGTGTGCCTAGAACCCCCAGAAAGCGAATCCCAGGATTACTGTGACAAACTGTCAGATTTTTTCATCGATAAAGTCAAAACCATCAGGGAAACAATTTGTCAGAAGAAAACATCCAACCTCAGCCAGCAAATACATAAAGAGGATGTCCGCACCAACATACCGCAACCGCCAAAATTTTCACTATCCCCAATTACCGTAGACACCGCAAAAAACATCATTAATAAACTGCGTGACAGTACCTCACCTATTGACATCATCCCCACAAAACTACTGAAAGAATGCTCCGACATCGTGGCTCCAACCATAACCCACCTCATAAACCGATCATTCCACGAAGGGATTGTTCCCAGCATCCTCAAACAAGGCATCGTCAAACCTCTACTCAAGAAACCAAACTTGGACCCTCAGGATCCAAACAACCGTAGGCCAATTACAAGCATCAACACCATTTCTAAGATCATGGAGAAAGCTGTAGTACATCAGCTACAACTTCACCTGGATACTCACAAACTCCTGGACCCGCTGCAATCAGGCTTCCGCCCGGGTCATGGAACAGAAACAGCTCTCCTCAAGATTTGGGATGACGCCCTCGAAGCGGCAGATGACGGAGAGCCGTGTCTCCTCGTACTGCTAGACCTAAGTGCAGCGTTTGATACAGTAGATCACAATACTCTACTCGTCCGCCTCACAGAAGTAGCCGGAGTCCAAGACATAGATCTCCATTGGTTCACGTCCTTCCTAGGAAATCGGTCACAGACAGTGAAACTAGGAAAATTCCTCTCCGAAACTCGGGCAGTCACCTGCGGAGTCCCTCAAGGCTCTCCGTTGTCACCCGTTCTCTTCAACATTTACATTCGCCCACTCCTTCAAATCATCAGATGCTCAGATCTCTGCTTCCACTCTTACGCTGACGACACGCAACTTTATTTCCGGATCAATGGAAAAAAAGATCACCAACAACAACTTGAAAACTGCCTCAAATCAATAGAGGACTGGATGACCACCAACTCCCTCCAGCTGAACCAATCAAAGACAGAGCTTCTTATCTTACACCCAAATCATAAGCCCGCAACCAAAACCTCCTGGTCTCCACCAACCGTCTTTGGGCAGACTATCTCCCCAAAGACCAAAGCGAAGAGTCTCGGGGTTATTTTAGACGCACAAATGTCAATGGATGCGCAAATAGGATCTGTAGTCAGTGGATCTCACCATCTGCTGCGCATGCTTCGCAGACTCATCCCTTTTATCCCAAAGAATGACAAAGCAGTGGTAGTTGGAACAATCATTAATTCACGACTGGACTACGCAAACTCGCTTTACATAGGATTACCACAATATCAACTTGCGCGATTACAACTGATCCAAAACACAGCGGCAAGGCTGATAACAGGAAAAAAACCCTGGGAATCCATCTCTCCTTCACTGAGGAGCTTACATTGGCTAACTGTAAAAAATCGGATCACGTTCAAGACCCTTTGCCTCACCCACAAATGCGTGCATAGAGAAGCTCCGCAATACCTAATGGAGAAAATAAATCATTACACACCAAACCGCAGTCTTCGATCAGCCAACAAAAACCTCCTCCTCGTGCCCAAAGCCCGGTATAAATCCAAGGGGGATCGGAGATTCGCTGTCCAAGGGCCTCGGCTATGGAATGCTCTACCAATCAACATCCGCCTGGAAGAAAATCACCTGGCTTTTAGGAAAAAACTCAAGACCTTCCTCTTTTAGCAGATGATCAAAGCTCGCCACAGCGCCTAGAGGCGATTCAGTTCGCATTGTGCGCTATATAAGTATTTCATTCATTCATTCATTCATTCAAAAACATTCAACTGTAAGCACCTAAACACCAATTGCCTCAGCAGCCGAATGACCGGAGGTGATGAAGCCGACATGCGATTAACGACCTGTACGACCCCCATATTATTGTAATTTATGTGCAGTTTCAGATTTTTGAAGTCCTCCCCCCACAATTCCAAGTCCAGCACCACCGGGAAGAGTTTGAGCAACACCAGGTTCCCCAGAAACCCAGCCCTACCCCAGGACTGCGGCCAAGGTTCTGCACTTAATTTTCCCCAAAAGAATGCCCCATAGCCCGTTGAGCCCGCCTTATCAGTGACCAAGTCCACATCAAAATTGCTCACTGGGCCAGACATCCACATTGCCCTGCCGTTATAAGAAGACAAGAAATCATGCCACACACACAAGTCCTCCCTGTGTTCCTTACGCAAACGAACAAAGTGATTAGGAACCTTAACCCCTGCAGTGGCTGCCGACAGCCGTTGGCAGAAAACCCTCCCCATGGGGATGATCCTGCAAGCAAAATTCAGCTTGCCCAGCAATGACTGCATAGTCCTCAGTTGCACCTTGTGCCGTCCCTGGATCTCCCTGATCTCCCTCTGTAAATCCTCCAGCTTATTTATTGGCAACCGGCACTCCATAGTCCCTGAGTCTATCACTATCCCCAAGAAACTCAGCTCAGATGTTGGGCCTTCCCTTTTGTCCTCCGCCAGGGGTACCTCAAACCTGCCTGCAATGTGCTGCAACGTGGAAAGCAGAATTGCACACACAGCGGAGGCAGGTGGGTCCACGCACAGAAAGTCATACAAATAGTGGATGACTGACTCCAGGCCCGAAACATCCCTCACCACCCATTCCAAAAAGGAGCTAAATGCTTCAAAAAATGTGCACGAAATGGAGCAACCCATGGCCAGACACTTATCCACGTAGAACTGGTCTAGCCAGCGGCACCCCAGGAGCTGAAAGCTGTCCGGATGGACCGGAAGCAGGCGGAAAGCCGATTCAATATCCGCCTTCGCCATAAGTGCTCCCCAACCGTAGCACCTCACCCATCTGACCGCAGCGTCAAATGACGTGTAAGAAACCGTGCATGCTTCCGGGTCAATAAAGTCATTGACCGAGCTCCCTTTTGGAAAGGACAAGTGATGTATCAGGCGAAACTTAGCAGTCTCCTTCTTGGGGACCACCCACAATGGGGACACCACCAAGTCCTCCCAAGGTTTAGTTACAAATGGCCCCCCCATGCATCCCAAGGCCACCTCTTTTCCCAATTTCTCATCCACCACCCCCGGGTGCTGCAACGCCGATTTCAAGTTCCTTGCCACTGGCAGTGCCACCGCCAATGAACATGGTATCCTGAAAAACCCAAAGCCAGTAAACGTGCCATCTCCCTGTCTGTATACTTACTTAGAAAGGGAAGCATCCTTTCCACTTTCACCAGCGTTGTCCCTTTGGTGGGCAGGGTCGCTGGCCCGCTTCCCTCTCTTGAAACACCTGGACAGCATGTGGGCTCCCCCAAATGCTGAGCACTCGTGCTTGAACTTGCACGCTCCACCGAATTTGCAGGTTCCTTCATTGAACTGCCAGCATACTCCCCACATCTTTCTGGCCGGCAGTCCTGAGGACGGCGCACTCCCGCCCCCCCCCCTGGAGAAACTGAGGCGGGGCCTGCGCCGATGACATAAGCCTCATCCAGAGGCTGATGTCCTTGTGGTCCCATCGCAACTCCGGCCCGCCTTCTGCTGCCTGAATTGCTCGTCGTAACAAAGCCAGGCCACTCCCCCATACACGCTATGGACCTCCCCTCTATATAGCAGAATAACACAGAGCAATGCTCGGGGTTCTTCTCGCCTATGATGCTAGCCAGAATGGCGAACGCCTGTACCCAATTCGCAAAAGTGCTGGTAGCCGATACCGCCGCTTTTCCTCATCTTTCTTGGAGCTATCAGGTTTCACCCTATCGAGATTAAATTTCTCCAATGGGAGCAGCGAGAAGATCTCCACATACTCACCCTTACATATCATCACGCGTACCTCCTGTTTCAAGTGCGCTCCCAGCAGGGCCCTTGAAGCACACATATACCTCGCACCTTGCCGCATCAACAATCCTGACCACGTCGGTCCTTACAGCTGGCTCCTTGTCACCTTTCTCTGCCGCCTTGTCTGCGACCACCCCCTCCCCCGACTGTCCCACTTCTGGAGTTGCGGAGGGCGCATCCCCCCAGCACCCCCGGAAAACTTTTCATGAGCAGCGACCACTGGAGCCACCCCACGGGGCGACCTGTCTATGCTGTCCTTGTCCCCCTTCAAATCTCCCCACCAGAGCCCGCAGCCCCTCCAACAAATCCTTCACCTGTGCAGCGGGCCCAGCCACGGCAGGGACGTTCCCTGCCGGTTGGCTGGTCCGCTGCCGCCCCTTATGCACTCGTGCTAGGCACTGCAGACTCCCCCGTGCCCACCCGGACCACCCCCAAAAAATCTTGTAATGCATTAGACACAGAAAGTGTATTAGTAGACTCACCAGGCTGACCGGGAGCTCTCCCCACAACCGGTCCGCTGCTCTCCCTCGCTGGCACCTGCGGCTCCTCATCCTCAGAAATCTCTCCCTGGGACCTTTCCTCACCTTCCCAGGCTGGTGATGCTGGAAGCTCCTCGGGGGAAGGAACCCCGGAGGCCGCGCCCCCAGGCAGCAATTGGTCTTGACTTCTTGCTGGCATACCCTCTGATTCAGGCCGGCGGAGCAAACCGGACCTGGGAGCCTCACGGTAGCCTGCTCACTGACTTCCCTCGCCTGATCCTCCTGCCGAACGACCTTCCGGTGGGCCCCGCCCCTTTGCCATCTGCCTTGATCCCCGTTCTTGCTGTTGGCCCCCTTGGTCCCTCTGCTCAGCTCCCCGTCTCTCCTGGCTGTCCCACTGGCATTGCTGGGCCCTGCGGTAGCTGCCACCGTCGCTGCCTTGCCGCATGTCCCAGGCAGGGAGACATCGCCATGCCGGCCCATAGCCCCTCCCCCCACGATAGGCTGGCGGCGTTCGGACCGCCCGAGGCCTACTGCATCCTACTGTGCTCGTTTTGCAGGGGGGATCAATCTGTCCTCCCCTGGGCTCCTGATCACACGAGGTAGCCAAGGTGCAGGCCCAGGAGAAAAACGCTCCGGAGGCCGCGACCTCCGTTCGTGCTGCTGCTGCTCACCCGCCCACGATCCCTCATCCTCCTCTGCTGTCATGGCCACCACTTGCCTTTGCAGCCATGCCGATCCTTTCATTACTGCGGCCCTCCTCAGCTTTGTCAAGAGAACTTCTACATCTGCCATGTTTGGAGGAACAGTTGAGAAAAAACTGCCTCCTCCTTCAGCTTCCCTTTTGCAAGTGACTCTCTGCTCCTCCCACCCCCTTTATATGGCTCCTCCCCTTCCTTTTCCAGTTAACTTACGTGCATACCTCCTTTGCTCTGCTTCACCCTGCTGCACTTTTAACCCTATTTGTCCCCATTAGTCATCCCTGTCATGTCCGGCCCTCCATTAACCCTTGCAGTCTCATGCGCAGTGGGTATCCGGCTGCGAAGCCACAGCTGGGTGCCCACAGTTACAATGCCGGCGCCACCGAACGAAGGGGGAGACGAGCAGGGCTTCGATCCCCCGCATCCCTGGACCCCGGGACAGGTAAGTATCCAGTTATTAAAAGTCAGCAGCTGCAGCATTTGTAGCTGCTGACTTTTAATTTTTTTTTTATATAATGGGAACACCTCTTTAACTAAAAAGTGCATTCTAACCATCCAAAAATATAGAAAATATACCAAATCAAATCATTATTTAACCAAAAAAATAATGTCAAAGCAGTAACTCCAAGGCCAATAATAAATAACACGTTATCTCCTTCGATTCCGCAACATGTCTGGTTGACGAATGGCCCTTCAGAAACTAACTGAAAAGTGTGAATTGAAAATCACGAAATGAAAAGCGAGACGCAACACTCACCAAACTTCTATTAAGGCGAAATTAGCAGAAGGAGCCCAAAGGGTGGCGCTAAAGAGCTGAAAAAACACTTAGTATGTCAGTACATTTGTGTTTGTTGGCCGTTTGTTGAACTTTCCTCCAGTTACTTTGAGGTCAGTCCCTGTGTTCTTCATTTTGGCTTCATATTGAAAAAAACTGTCTTCCTGAGCTTTATTGTTTCCCCTTTCCCTTCTTTCCTCCAGACTGTACATATTAAGACAGCAATTATGTACCATAATGGGACCCTCCAGCACAACAAGCCCTCCCCAACAAATAAGCCCCAAGTTCGTCCAATACAACAGCTGACTCCATTACTCCCTTTTACCATTAAAGTTGGCTTTAGAAAATTGATACAGCCATGTAGCTGGATTATTCAACCTAATTACACTGTTGATAACATATAATCAAAGAAAATAAAACATACAATAAAATATTATTAAGTAAAAGATTTGTCTTGCGCAAACCAGTAAAAGTTTCAAGACTGGGATGACTCACCGCAGAGGCATGTCAAAACAAGTTGCCAACGTTCAATCCAGTTCAACCACTTCAGTACCAGCCTGTAATACCTGTTTATTAGCAAAATATGGTTAAAACATGGAGATTGGTAATGGTGTACTATATACAGCACATCATTAATGTATGCGTGGTATAAATTGGGAATGGTTTAAGGGGGGTTTGGTTTAATAGAGTCTGAGATTACTTTCATAGTGCAGAATGTAGTCATGTTAAATAGGGAATGTACAGTGCAGAGTGTACGGCGGTAGGTAGTATGTGCTAGAGGGGTATAGGGGTATAGAGTGTATGGTGGTGAGTAGTATGTGCAGGAGAGGAGGAGTGCAGAGTTTAAGGAGGTAGGTAGTATGGGCAGGAGAGGAGTGTGGAGTGTATGGAGGTTGAGAGTATGTGGAGGAGAGGAGGGTGGAATGTACGCCTGTGGGTAGTATGTGCAGGACAGTGTCAGTAGGGCAGTGGGCAGTGTCAGTAGTTCTTTATTTTTATTTATTTATTTATTTTTTACAATTATTTTGTATTTTTAATTTTTTCAAAATGTTTTTGGGGGCCCGTGGATGGTGTCAGTAGAGTAATGGGCATTGTCAGAATTTTTTTTATTTTACAATTTATTTGTGTATTTTTTTTTCACAGCAATTTACTATGCTCAGTTATCAAAGGACACAGGAGCAATCGATAGCAGGAGGTCGGAGGAGGAGGACACAGGGACCAGAAGAGGAGCACACAGGAGGGTCACGGAGGACAATCAGGAATGATTGTGGGGACAGTTGCAAACACCAATCTTCCTGTATGGATTTTCAGATAACAGCTTCGGGAGGGAGAGTAGGATAAGTGGCTGTCAGCTGCTTCATTAAAGGCTATACAGGAAAATCAATGCTTGCAACTGCCCCCTCTACCTGCACCGATCACCCCCGCCTATCAACCAGGGACAACCATCCATGGATACAGTGTGGGTCACAGTGCCCCCCCCCCCCCCCCGGGTCCGTGTTCAGTGAACACCCTGCACCTATGGATGATATGCCACTGAGTGGGAGGATGTAGATGAAATGTATAAGGTAGGAGGGGGTTGAAAGGGTCATTAAAACCCCTCAATAAGATAATTATGCGTAAGATAATTTTACAATCTAAGAGAGAGGGTCAAGTGATACAAAAGGTAATAACTGTGGGGGAAGAGCTGATGGAAAATGTAAAAAGACAGTTTATTAGTTACGTTTATTACAGGCATACCCACCTTTACGTACCCTCACTTTATGTACACTCGCAAGTACAGATATACCCGTGAGTCTACTGCCTCGCAAGTACAGACACATTGGCGTCTATGGGAAATCTTGGTTAGCTTGACATGGCACTGCTCCTGAATAGGGAGGGACACCAAACTTGGGGAGCACCGAGAGAGGGCCCAGGACTACAACACAACTGGAATCGGCCAGCTTGCCTGGGTAATCTACCATGTCATAGTCCTGGGTCCCCAAGTTTGTTGTCCCTGTCACTTATGGTTTGGGATCACTGCCATGTCAAGCTGACCAAGATTTCCTATAGAGCTACTGTATTTGCATGCATTGAAAACATTTAAAAAAGATATTGCTTCAATTTAAGTACATTTTTGTTTTCTTGTTTTTTTTTCAAAACTATTTTCATTGAATCCAAATAAGGTGTACAATGAATACAGTTATACATCATTTAATAGCGTATAAAAAAAAAAAAAACTGTGTTAGAATATTTTATGGATAAAGCATGAGGCTACGGGAGCTGTTAGGTGAATGCATATATATCAATGCAAGAGTATAATTGACATAACATGATATAAGCAGATATGGATTTTCCTATCTAGAAGTATAGTTGATAACCATGGAGGAGGGGTTAGGAGTCCAGAACCTTTCCAGACACCCTGCGTGGAAGAAGTTCCAGAGGATGGGAGAGGCTCTGGAGAAATCCTAGAGGCAAGCATGGGAGGAAGTGACAAGGAAGCTATAGAGCAGGAGGTTTTGGAAAGAGCAGAGAGAATGGTTTGGTTGGTATTTTGAGACAGGGTTGTTGATGTAACTAGGGGCAGAGTTGTGGATGGCTTTGTTGTTAGTGTAACCTTGCTTTGCAAATTTATGCATTGCAGTAAGATTATAAGTAAGAGTTTGGCTTTCTCTAGCGTCCTTTCCATTTTAAGACTTTTGTTTGGTCTCATTAAAGCCATGTTCCAAAGCATTGTGGGAGATATAGTGATTGAGGAAATTACTCATGTACTAAAACTCAGTTTGTGAACTACCTACCCACAATTCCAGGTCACAGAGCAGCCTGCTGGGTAGTGACATAAAAGGGGCAGTGTGGCCATTTTCCGGTCTCTTGGGGCGCCGTTTAAAACCTGCCTGCAGTGAGGTCTGTGTGTGTGACTGGGCCGGTAAGGTGCAGAATGGAATACTTTGGCCTCTGAGGACTTCCAGAGCACAGTCAGCTGGACCAGCGTGCGGATGTACCAGAGAACCCCAGATTTCTAGAGGTTTCCTGCATTACAGTCACCAGCCATCAGAAGGAGCTGTGTGGTGTGATGGTGCCAGCTTGGACCGGACTGAGACATCAGGAAAAGAGCCTCACAAGCATCTGGGCCATTGTGGTGAGCGGGCACTTGCTTAGATCAATAAAGTACACTGTCACTGTGTGAATTAGTAGCAGACTGCTGGTGGGACTTGTAGTCCCACAGGAGCGATCTCACATATCCATAAGCTGTATACAGTGGAACTTCAGGGTCCGCCTTCCCTGTGTTATAAAGCCAAATGCTGAATCACATTCACTGCTAAGGAGGAAGTATTATAAGTGCCTTATAGTAGCAAGTACACAATTACCAGTGCATCATTTACCCTACAGTCTGCTGTCTACTGTTTCCCTGTTTGAATTTGCAGTCTAATACCATAAGCTAGCTGAAGATCAAGAAGACAAAGGAACTTTTATCACCTGTTACAAAGCTTTACAGTTCACTTTGCATTTGGGACATTGCATTACAACCCAGGGGGAGCCCTTGAGTATAGGATATATACATATATAAAATTATAAATTATATTGTACCATTGCATGCTCATAACTTTTGCTGCGGTTCTGGTGTGTGCATTGAGGTTTCAGAGGAAAGGTGTTCAGTACCAGTTTCAATGATATTGAGCACTTGTCCTACTGCACGCCTGTTTGCATATACCTCCTATGGTAATCTTTGAATCCTCAGTTTTTGCACATATTGGCTGTTATCTATTGTCATCCATTATATCTGAATTGTCACAGTGTTCATTGTGCTAACTATATTCTTAGTAAATTTCCTAAGTGGTTAATTAACAATTTGCGTGAGACAACATCTATTACTACAGTTGGTGGAGTGACGGATCCCAAAGCTACGGTAAATATATTGCACAGTGAATCATCACTGTAATCTTTGTTCAGTTATACTGTGTGTGTGGCTCTCATTGATAACGTTGCAAACTTTCTAGAAAAATGGAACCTGAGGAGTCAGAGGTGAGAGAGGACCTGCAGAGTCGGGGTAGCTAGTGGGGTTTACAGTCAGTCAGCAGTCCCTACGGGGGTACCACTACATTAGCATTTTGAATTTTATTAGTTGGGCGAGCGGAAACCAATGGAGGGATTGGCAGAGGAGGGTAACAGACACAGCATTTGGTAAGGCGGGTAAATCTAGAAGCAGAATTCATAATGGACTGAAGGGAGTATAGTCTGTGTAAGGAGATTAGGGTAAAGAGATTACACCTAAACACTCTGGCATGAAGGGACGGACTGATAGTTCCTGTAAAAAGAACACACAGGAGGGTGCAAACGCTTAGTGTATTGCCAAAAGTTTTTATTAAACTGAAACACAAATGCAGTCAATCACACCAAACACAATGCGACGTTCAGTTGGCAGGCTGATGCATTTCAGAGGACACGCCCCCTTCTTCCGAGTTATGATTTAGTGACACTTCATTTGGTTTGTATTTGGTGTGATTTACTGCCCGTATCTTATCACTTTTGTGAGTATTCAATTGGAATTTGCATTTCAGTTTAACAAAAGCTTTTGGTTATGTACTAGGTGGTTGTACCCTCCTGTTTGTTCTCTTTATGCTGCGTACACATGGCTGGACTTTGTGGCAGACTAAGTTCGAAGGAATCAGTCCGTCAGACAATCCGATCGTGTGTGGGCTAATCCGATATTTCTTCATTTAAAAAATCCAACGGACCTAGAAATAGAACATGTTTCAAATCTGTCCGACGGACTCGATTCCTATTGGGAAAACCATCCGTCTGTATGCTGGTCCGACAGAGCAAATACGACGCAAGGGCAGCTATTGTCTACTGGCTATTGAACTTCCCTTTTTAGTCGCGTCTTACGTCATCATGTTCAAAACTAACGGACTTTCGAACGGACTTCGTCTGTTCGTGTATGGCCAAGTCCGTTCGTTTGGAAGTCCATCGGAACTCCGCTGAGAAGCCCGTCGGGAAGACCATCAGACCTAGTCTGCCGGAAAGTCCAGTCATGTGTACACGGCATTACAGTTGTTTGTTGAGATTTCCCAGTCCAAAGAGGGCTGCAACGGCATAACATTCCAGCTGAAAAAACATGAGTGTTCCAAATTTTGCACATTATTGGGACTATGTGGATGCATTTATCATATGAGAGCTGACATTTTTTACTCATGAAAAAAATCAAAAATCATTAAAAAAGAAATATATGTGTGTGTGTGTGTGTGTGTGTGTGTGTGTGTGTGTGTGTGTGTGTGTGTGTGTATATATATATATATATATATATATATATATATATTGTGAGGGGGTTAGCTCGGTAGCGGGTGTGTGTGACCCCCTGGATGGGTTCACAACACAAAGTCAGGCACAGCAGACAGCGGTGTAGGTGCAAAAAACAAAAGATCCGGTTTATTTAGGCTACATGCAGTGATACATATAACAGCCAAACAAAATAAAACAAGAAAATAAATCCTGGTCAGCTTGACCTCTAACTACACACGTAGACTCCCTGTCTAACAACTGGGTGCAGCCTTGTGCTGCCCCAGTCCCTGTCTCTATTGTAGGGGTTTGCCACACAGGCGTTAACTCACCGCACAGAACAGATCTCAGACTCCCCAGTCTATACACACAAAACTGGTTCCAGGATGGAGCATTTCCCTATGCATGCTGGGGTTTTTTGTAGAGGCCTTAATGAGCCCACTTAATTCAGCTGGGCTCATTAACTCTTCCCCTCTAATTGTAAAAGTCTGCATAAAGCCTGAATCTAGGACACACATTTACCATCCTGGATACAACCAGGTGACTTTACCTGCCTGCTGCCACATACCCCCCCTCTTGTTTCAACCTTGGGGTTGTAACACCAGCAGTCAGACACGCATGTATCCGAGACAAAGCATCCACATTCCCCATTTTAACACCAGGGCGATGCTTAACTGTAAAGTTAAATTCCTGTAGGGCTAGGAACCACCTATTTACCCTTCTATTGGTCTCCTTGTTCTGAGCCATCCACTTTAAAGGAGCGTGATCAGTCACCAGGTCAAAGTGCCTACCTAGCAGATAGTACCGAAGGGAATCTAGAGCCCACTTCACTGCTAAACATTCCTTCTCAATCGTGGAGTAATTTACCTCATGGGACTTTAACTTCCTGCTGAGGTAAATGACTGGGTGCTCTTCCCCGTTCCAGACCTGGGATAACACTGCTCCTAACCCAACGTCTGATGCATCAGTTTGTACAACAAAGTCCTTAGAGAAGTCTGGTGAGTACAACACTGGCTGGCTACATAAGGCTGTTTTTAAGGACTGAAATGCTTCCTCAGCCTCTGGGGACCATTTAACCATAACCGACTCTTTCCCTTTTGTCAGGTTGGTGAGGGGCACAGCCTGAGAAGCAAAATGGGGAATAAATCGTCGATAATAGCCAGCGATTCCCAGAAAGGCTCGTACCTGTTTCTTGCTGTTGGGACGTGGCCAACTCTGTATGGCCTCGACTTTATTGACTTGGGGTTTTATCACCCCCCTCCCAATAGTGTACCCAAGATATTTGGCCTCCTCCTGTCCAATGGTACACTTCTTTGGATTGGCCGTAAACCCAGCTTCCCGGATAGAGTCTAGGACTGCTTGTACTTTTGGCAAATGTGAGACCCAGTCTGTGCTATGGATAATCACATCATCCAGGTAAGCTGCAGTATATTTCTGATGGGGCCTCAGAATCTTATCCATTTTCCGCTGGAATGTTGCCGGTGCATTCTGTAACCCAAACGGCATTCTCTTATATTGGAATGCCCCATCTGGGGTTACAAACGCAGTTTTCTCCTTGGCCGACTCGGCCAGGGGAATTTGCCAATACCCTTTGGTGAGATCAAGAGTTGTCATATATCGGGCTGTTCCCAGCCGGTCAATCAACTCATCTATACGTGGCATGGGGTAGGTGTCAAATTTTGTAACTTTATTTAATTGTCTAAAATCGTTACAAAACCGCCAGCTCCCATCAGGTTTGGGCACTAGTACAATAGGACTGGACCAGTCACTCTGGGACTCCTCTATCACACCCAATTCCAGCATCCTTTGAACCTCCCCACGTATTGCCTCCCGTCGGGCCTCTGGTATTCTATAAGGTTTTAGTTTTACCCTTTCTCCTGGCGGGGTGATAATGTCATGCTCTACGCCAGATGTTTGTCCCGGAAGCTCAGAGAAAATCTCTTTGTTACGAAGTACAAACTCTTTAACCTCCTGTTGTTGGGGTTTCGATAAGGTGTCTGCTATTCCAACCTCAGGAACTAAGCAATCAGGCTGTACTTGTGACAAAGTCTCTGCGACTAGGGATTCCCTATCCCTCCAGGCTTTCAGCAGATTGACGTGATAGATCTGCTCCGGCTTTCGCCTTCCTGGCTGTCTAACCCTGTAGTTCACCTCACTAATTTTTTCAATTACTTCATATGGACCTTGCCATTTGGCCAGAAATTTGCTTTCAACCGTAGGGACTAGCACCAAGACCCTATCCCCCGGGGAAAAAGTACGGGTCTTGGCCCCACAGTTGTACACTCTCTGCTGTGCTAACTGCGCTTGGGTTAAATGTTCCTTTACAATTGGCATTACCTGTGCAATTCTATCTTGCATCAGGGCGACGTGCTCAATCACACTCCTGTGAGGAGAACTCTCATTTTCCCAAGTTTCCTTGGCGATATCCAGCAGCCCTCTTGGGTGTCTCCCATAGAGCAACTCGAAGGGTGAGAAACCCGTAGAGGATTGGGGTACCTCCCTAATGGCAAACATCAGATAGGGTATTAGACAATCCCAATTCTTTCCATCTCTATCCACCACCTTCTTTAACATTTGTTTTAGGGTCTTGTTGAATCTTTCAACCAACCCATCTGTTTGGGGGTGATACACAGATGTACGCAATTGCTTCACTTTGTACAACTTGCATAATTCTTTCATAACCCGGGACATAAAGGGTGTACCTTGGTCCGTAAGCAGTTCCTTACAAATACCCACGCGGCTAAAAACAAGGGATAGCTCTTTGGCTATGGTTTTGGCCGAGGTATTTCGGAGAGGAATTGCTTCCGGATAACGTGTGGCATAGTCCAATATAACCAAAATGTACTGATGCCCCCTAGCAGACTTCATTATCGGACCTACCAAATCCATTGCGATCCTCTCAAAGGGGACCTCAATGATAGGAAGAGGTACCAGTGGGTTACGGAAATGTGGCATAGGTGCCGACTTCTGACACACAGGGCAGGAGGAACAATACTTTTCTATTTCCTTCATGACCCCAGGCCAATAGAATCTCTGCAATACCCTCTCTCCGGTTTTCTCTGTCCCCAGATGACCTCCCAGAATGTGTCCATGAGCCAATTCTAACACCAACTTCCTGTAAGGTTTGGGCACTACAAGTTGCTCAATGGTTTCTTCTGCCCTTTGAGCCACTCGATATAGCAGGTCCCTTTCCATAGTGAAGTAAGGATAAGGGCAAGTCTTATCTGGGTTCACTAACTCGCCATCTACTTTCACCACATTTCCCCGTGCCTTTATTAGGGTGGGGTCTTTTAACTGTTCTGTGGCAAAATTTTCCCTGTGAACCTCAAGATCCGAAAACTCCACAGACGGCATGTTTTCATCTGAGGATGTTGGCTCCTCCCCAGTTTCTCGAGTTTCCCCCGCCAATACCGACAAGGGAAATTCAGGAGAGTCCTCACCACTCCCAGAGGAATTCTGGTCATCTTCCTGGTTTATAGGGGCACCAATGGGGGCCTCAGGACAATCCCAGATTTCCCAGAATTTTGGAAAATCCCTTCCCACAATAGCATCATGTGGTAACTGAGAAACTAACCCCACCTGATGAGAGAGGTTACCTTTGGGGGTCTCAAAAAACACTGAAGTTACAGGATACTCTCGGGTGTCCCCATGCACACAAATAACAGCCACCCTGTTCTTCCCAGAGACCTCTGTAGTAACTAATTCAGCTTTTATCAATGTTACCAGGCTACCTGAATCTAGCAACACATCAACATGTCTACCATTAATACACATTTTACATAAATGTTTCTCAGGTCCCCGAATGGCAGTGCATGCAACTGTCGCAAACAGCGACTGACGTCTCTCCTTTATAAAGTCACATTGCATAGGCTCATCCACAACTGGGCAATTGGCTGCAATATGTCCCTCTTGTCGGCAGCGGTAGCAAATAATCTTTTTCGCTGCCTCTTGCAGCATGGGCTTCCTGGGCTGCTCCCGCCAGACCTTAGGTAGAACTCCCACCCTCTCACTCTCTCCACCCTCACCCCTTGGAGTCATCTTACCCGCCACTGGGGATGATCTGGTCTTAGGGGGGAAAGTCCGTGAGTCCCTGGAAGAGGTGGTCAAGTTCTCTGTAGCCAAGTACCTCTCAACCAGATCCACAAGTTTATTTGCATTTTCTGGGTCTCCATGGCTTACCCATTTTTGGATGGCAGTAGGAAGAGCTCTCAGGAAACGATCCATAGTAACACGTTCCACAATGTTTGGTGCGGTCAAAGTCTCTGGCTGCAGCCACTTCCTGCTCAGGTGAATGAGGTCATACATTTGAGACCTGGGGGGTTTTTCAACCTGAAAAGTCCAGTTATGCACACGCTGAGCCCGGACTGCCAGGGTGACACCCAGCCGTGCCAATATTTCTGCTTTTACCACCACATAGTCTTTTGCTTGGTCAGGCTCTAGGTCATAATAAGCTTTCTGCGATTCCCCAGTTAACAGAGGGGCCACCAGTCCAGCCCATTGCTCCTTAGGCCACTTTTCCCTTTCAGCAGTCCTTTCAAATGTGGTCAAAAACACCTCCGGATCATCCTCTCCAGTCATTTTTGTCAGTAAACGGCTCACACCAAAGGATGCGGTATTATTGTAACCACTTGCTTCATTGGTCTGCGGACGTTGCTGTATTAATGTCTCTATTTTCTGTTGAAAATTCTGCTCTTGCTTCTGCAACAGGTCTATGAAGCGGGCTTCAGATCGCTGCTGGGCTTGTTGCTGAGCTTCCAAACTCTGCTGCAAAGTTGCATTTGTCTGCTGCTGATTTGCATTTGCCTGCTGCTGGGCTTCCAAACTCTGCTGCAAAGTTGCATTTGTCTGCTGCTGATTTGCATTTGCCTGCTGCTGGGCTTGTTGTTGAGCTGCAAGGCTCTTTTGTAAAGCTGCATTTATTTGCTGCTGGTTTGCATTTGCTAGAGCCAGCTGTCTCAGTATCTCCTCCATGCTGGCCTTAACAAAAAAAAAAAAAAAACTGCCAAAATTCTCCACCAACTGTGAGGGGGTTAGCTCGGTAGCGGGTGTGTGTGACCCCCTGGATGGGTTCAAAACACAAAGTCAGGCACAGCAGACAGCGGTGTAGGTGCAAAAAACAAAAGATCCGGTTTATTTAGGCTACATGCAGTGATACATATAACAGCCAAACAAAATAAAACAAGAAAATAAATCCTGGTCAGCTTGACCTCTAACTACACACGTAGACTCCCTGTCTAACAACTGGGTGCAGCCTTGTGCTGCCCCAGTCCCTGTCTCTATTGTAGGGGTTTGCCACACAGGCGTTAACTCACCGCACAGAACAGATCTCAGACTCCCCAGTCTATACACACAAAACTGGTTCCAGGATGGAGCATCTCCCTATGCATGCTGGGGTTTTTTGTAGAGGCCTTAATGAGCCCACTTAATTCAGCTGGGCTCATTAACTCTTCCCCTCTAATTGTAAAAGTCTGCATAAAGCCTGAATCTAGGACACACATATTTACCATCCTGGATACAACCAGGTGACTTTACCTGCCTGCTGCCACAATATATACATAAATACACACAGACTTTTTGCAATGTTTAGAATAACATACCTGAGCGTGACAAGGAGATGTTCTTCAGCTGACATATTCATCCTCAGTTGGATGTCTATGTGATTCAGAGTGGGTTGCAGATGTTCAAGAAGCTCATCAAAGGTACCAATGGAAATCCTCATAAAATTGAAAAAATTTTCAGGATATTTTCGTAGCTCCCCATAAATACTTGTAAAGTATCCTGAAGAAAGACACTGTGACATTAAAGACTTTGTCCACTAACGACGACTGGTTTGCTTCTCTTCCAGTTGTCTCTGTCTTTTCACCCTCTGCAACAAAATCAGCAGGATTATTTTATGAACCATGTAAGTGATGGGATCCATGCTGAATGCAATCTAAAAAGACATACAGCTCTCTGCTCGTATAGGTAAGTTTAGTCTACTGCTCCCCTGAAGATGGTACTATTTCTTAGCTGCACTGCAGCTGGAGGGGAAGCCAGAAGGAGCATGGTTCCTCTATGATTTCCTGAGTCACTGGGGAAATGATCCAATTGGATGCTGCTGCCCCATGTGACTCAAGCAGCCATCTTGGGTCAGGCAGAGTTGATTTAACTGCTTGCCGACCCCGCCCACCATCAAATGATGGCGGGGCAGTGCGGCTCTCATTCTGAGACACCATCATATGACGGCGTCCCAGAACAGCCGCTCTTGCGCACCTGCAGGGTGTGCAGCAGCAATTGCGGCAATCGCGGCTGCACCGCGTTTCTAGGACATGGCACGACCCCGATCTCTGTAAAGAGCCAAGTCCATGGTTCTTTAACCTTGTGATCGGTTGTATCCAGTCACAGCCGGTCACATGTAAACAAGGAAGTCCCGGTAATCGGCTCTCCTCGCCTCACACTGACAGAGCGTGAGGAGAGGAGAGCCGATCAGCGGCATCTACTCAAAGAGGGACATGTAGGAATGTAATCAGGTCAGTGCCCATAAGTGCGACATATTAGTGCCTCCTCATCAGTGCCACCTAATTAGTGCCCATAAGTGCTGCCTCATCAGTACCCATAAGTGCCACCTCATCAATGTCCACCAGTTCAGCCTATCAGTGCCGCCTCATCAGCGCACATCAGTGAAGGCAAAAAATTACTTTGTTACAAAATTTACTGACAGAAAAAAAGTAAAAAACATTTTTTTTCAAAATTATTGGTCTTTTTTTTTTGTAAAAAATAAAAAACTCAGCAAAGATTAAATACCACCAAAAGAAAGCCCTATTTGTGTGAAGAAAATGATAAAAATTTAATCTGGGTACAGTGTAGCACGAGTGTGACAGCTCTGAAAGCTGAATAATGGCTTGGGCAGGAAGGGGGTGTAAGTGCCTGGTAGGCAAGTGGTTAAGGCCCTGACTCCCAGGCTTGGTGTGCATTTTGCAAGTTGGCAGAATAGGGATAGGTACCCTGTCTGTAAACGTTAGGGAAAGGTTCCTTATGAGGAGGGGAAACATAGGGTAGCTTCTATTCTATACACTTTCCAGATTGGGCACTAGACAGCCAGGCCGAATTCTGTCCCCTCTCAACAGACGCTGTCATTCCAGCTGGAATCTGCTTCTTCCACATGGCTGGAAACTGTGAGTGCACCTTGCTGGGTAGCCTTCCCATTTGTTGTGAATTGTTACGGCATTACTTCAATACAAGTGTTCTTCTATTGCATCTGCATGTGTGAATTATTGCCTCTGCACCACGCTGCACCAAATCTACACTCTCACAATGCTCATACTGACAGACTGGGAGAAGGATTATGACTAGAGATGGGCTCGGGCAAGTTTGGCATCCCACATGCCCGATCCTGCCAGGAAGCCGACACTGCAGACCGCTAATCACAAGCAGTGAGACATTTCCTGCTCTGTGCAGCTGTGGACTGGGAATTATCTGACTCCCTGTAATTAGTAGTGTGCAGTGTCGGCTTCCTGACGGGATCGGGCTGGTTGGATCCCAAACACGGCCAAGTCCATTCTTAATTATGACAGAAGGGATCAATGGGGTATTTTCCATTCTAAAAAACCTGCTTGTCAGTGTTTTTTTTTTTTTGTTGGAGAATTTAATTCCACTTTAAATGAATGAATGAATGAATGAATGATTTGTATAGCGCTACAAATGCGAACTGAATCGCCTCAAGGCACTTGGTCCGTCCTGTGTTGTCCCACTTATTATGCCGCGTACACACGGTCGGAGAATCCGTCGGAATGCGTCTTATCGGACCGTGTCGTCAGATAATCCGACTGTGTGTGGTATGCATCGGACTGATTCCGTCCGAATCTCCGTCGGACCCAATTTTCCAACATGTTGGAAATATTTCCCGACCAACTGGGCCGGTCGGACGTAATCCGATCATGTGTAGAGAATTTTGATCGGACCAAGTGCCACGCATGCTCAGATCAAATTCCTACATCAAAGCTATTGGCTACTAGCCTGAATCTAGTCCCATCGTAACGAAATGACGTCATCACGTTCTGAAAGATCGGATTTTTCGACAACTTAGTCCGACCGTGTGTATGCAACAGTTTCGGACACAAACCGTCAGACTAAATCTGACGGACAAAATCCGACAGATTTGGTTGTGGAAATCTCCGACCGTGTGTACAGGGGCTTAGAAGAGGTGGGTCTTGAGTTTTTTTCTGAAGGCCCGATGGTTTTCTTCCATGCGGATGTTCGTGGGTAGAACGTTCCATAGCTGTGGTCCTTGGACTGCGAATCTTCGTTCTCCCTTATATTTGTAGCGGGACTTGGGGATGAGGAGGCGGTTTTGGTTTGTTGATCAGAGGCTGCAATTGGGGGTGTAGTGTTTTATTTTCTCACATAGGTATCGGGGAGCGTTTCCTTGTGTGCATTTGTGGGTAAGGCAGAGGGTCTTGAATGTGATCCTATCCTTTACCGTTAGCCAATGTAGGGTCCTCAGGGATGGGGAGATGGATTCCCAGTGTTTTTTTTAACGTGACTAGTCTTGCTGCTGTGTATTGGATGACTTGTAGGCGTGCAATCTGGTATTTAGGTAGTCCTATGTAGAGGGAATTTGCGTAGTCGAGTCGCAAATTGATGATTGTTTTGACTACTACCGCTTTCTCCTTTTCTGAAATGAAGGAGGTGAGTCTATGTAGCAGGCAGAGAAGATGGTGGGATCCACTGACTACTGATCCCATTTGTGCATCCATAGACAACTCTGTGTCAAAGATGACTCCGAGACTTTTGGCTTTGGTGCTTGGGAAGATGGTCTGTCCAAGGATGGTGGGTGGTGTTCATGGGGTCTTAGTTTTTGTATTTCAGTTTGCGTTGAGGAGCAGAAGCTCTGCTTTTGATCCATTGAGTTTGAAGCAGCTTGTGGTCATCCAGTCATCTATCAATGTGAGGCATTTTTCTAGTTTCTGATATTGGTCTTTTTGTCCGGTGATGCAGAAGTAGAGTTGAGTGTCGTCAGCGTATGAATGGAAGCATAGATTCGATTTGCTGATGATTTTGAGGCGTGGACGGATGTAGATGTTGAACAGCACCGGTGACAAGGGTGATCCTTGAGGGACTCCATAAGAAATTGCCTGAGTTTCAGAGGTGAAGGCTCCTAGTTTCACTGTCCGTGAACGATTTCCTAAGAAGGAAGCGAACCATGGTAGATCTGAATCTGTAACTCCTGCTACTTCTTTGAGGCAGATGAGAAGAGTATTGTGGTCCACTGTGTCGAACGCTGCACTAAGGTCCAGCAGTACCAGGAGAAAAGATTCTCCATCATCAGCTGCTTTAAGGACGTCGTCCCATGTTTTTAGAAGTGCTCTTTTTCTGTGCCATGGCCTGGGCGGAAGCCTGATTGCAGTGGGTCCAGGAGTTTGTGTGTGTCCAGGTGGAGTTGTAGCTGTTGTACTACGGCTTTCTCCATAATCTTGGAGATGATGTTCAGGCTTGTTACCGTTCTGCGGTAGTTAGGATCTTTGGGGTCGAGGTTGGGTTTCTTTAGCAGGGGTTTGACTATGCCTTGCCTGAGGGCGATCGGAACAATCCCTTCTACAACTGAGTTAATAGATGTGTTATAGTAGGAGCCAAGATGTCGGAACATTCTTTCAGGAGTTTTGTGGGAATGATGTCATTGGATGATGTGCTGTCTCAGAGGCTCCTGATGATGTTTTTGGTGGTGTCAGTGGTGATCGGGATCTGCGAAAAATTTGGTGATTGTGTGATGTTCGAGCGGATTTCCTCTATTTGCTTTGGTTGAATAAGGTTGCTTGTTTTTTTTTTGTTGAATTATTTTCTGAATGTTGTCGATTTTGTTGATAAAAAAATACGATAACTCGTTTCAGAATTCTTGAGTTTCGTTTGCCGGGGGCTCAAGGCAGGTAGGGTTCATAGTCTGAGCGACTAGTTTGAAAAGTTCACGCCGGTGGTTTAAGGCTTTTGCAATGGTGTTTGAGAAATGTTCTTTTTTTGCTTTGAAGATTGCTTTGTGATATTTCTTTGTGAGTGCTTTGTAATTTTTGTGATTTTCCTTTGTAGTATTTCTTCTCCAGGCTCTTTCAGCTTTTCTGTGTTCCCGTTTCAGTAGCGTAAGTGTGCCATTAAACTATCCAGAATTTTTTCTGCAGATGAGTTCTCTACGTTTCGGAGCGACTGAGTCTGCTGTTTGTAGTAATGCCTTTTTTTAAGGAGCTGAGTGTTTGTTCTGTTGAGTGGTTTAGATTTAGCGTTGCTATTTTGTTTGATAATGTGGTTTTAAAGAGTTCCGAGTGTAGTTTATTCTGAGATCTGGTCCAGTGTGTTGTTGTTGACTGTTTCGATTTCTGGAGGGGGGTGTTGGTGGCAATTTCAAATTTGATAGCATGGTGGTCCGTTCATTTTAGCGGTACGTTGTTTAGTATGTTGATGTTCATATTTTGTTTGAACATGAGGTTCAGAATGTGCCCTGACCCAATCGTGGGGGCATTTATTATTTGCTGAAGACCTAGTTCTTCCAGTTGGTTAATGCAGGCGGTGGCGTTGGGGTCTTCGGTGGAGTTTGCCCAGAGATTGAAATCCCCTAGTACCAGAACCTTATTGGTTTTCAGGGTGTGTAACTAAATGAATTCAGTGAAGGGTATCGGTATATTTGTCTTTGGTCCTGGTGGTCTGTAGCATAGCAGTATGTGAATGGTGTCTTGGGGTGTTGTTTGAAGATGTAGAGTAATGAAAGACACAGAGTTCTGTAGAGTTGGTTTGATGAGCGCCAGGTGAGATTTGAAGATCACTTCTAGGCCTCCTCCTTTTTTTCCTATTCTATGCTCAGTTAGGATCCTGTAGTTTTCAGGCACCAATTCTGTTAGGATGGTGTTGCAGTCGGGTGTTAGCCAACTTTCTATGATGAAAAGGCAATCTATGTTGTTTTGGGTGATGAAATCATGGATTTCCTGTCTGTGCTTGACTGCAGATCTGGTGTTAATCAGGGCGAAAGCTAAATGTCGCGGTTAAATTGTAGTCTTCCTGTGTTTGTTGGTTGATTGTGGATTGATCTTTAGTAGTTGTTCTTTTCGTAGTATTTTTTGAACGTAGGTCGGTAATGTTGAGGTGATATTTCTTATGCCGCGTACACACGACCAGACTTTTCAACATCAAAGGTCTGACGGAACGATTCCGGCAGACCATTCGATCGTGTGTGGGCTGCAGTGGACTTTTGATTTGCAAAAGTCTGACAGACTTTAGAAATGGAACATGTTTCAAATTTTTCCGCCGGAACTCCGCCGGACCCAGTTCCTACCGAGAAATCAGCTCGTGTGTGTGCTAGTCCGATGGACAAAAACCGACGCGAGGGCAGCTATTGGCTACTGGCTATGAACTTCCTTATTCTAGTCCGGTCGTACGTCATCACGTTCGAATCCGTCGGACTTTGGTGTGATTGTGTGTGGCCAAGACCGTTCATTCGGAAGTCCGTCAGAACTCCGTCGAAAGTCTGTCGGACCTAGTCCCTCGAAAAGTCCGGTCGTGTGTACGTGGCATTAGTCTATGGAGGGTATCTGCTGAGTATTTGAAGTTGCATGATGAGAGAAAAAAATTGATGTTGATAGGATGATACAAAGAAGAACTGATGTAGTGACAATGAGGTTGCTGAGGAGATGATGGTCCTGCGAGAAGTGGCTGATAATGGGGGTGGTGATGCTGATGGTCCTGCTGATGGTCTGATCTGAGCTGGAGGAGAATCCCTGTTGACCTAAACCACGCTCCCGCGATCCAGAGGAATGTGAAAAACCCCTAGCTGAGCTGGCCAATTGCTGCAGCAGAGGGAAAAATTCCTTCCTGACCCCCCGAGAGGCGATTGGATGTTGGTTCCTGGATCAACTGCTAAGTAGGTGGCCCCCAAGATACTTACCTGACCGGGGGTGGTCCAGGGATGAAGAGAGGGTGGATCAAGATGGTTGCAGGGGCTAGGCCTAAGCCGTAGTTATCCTGGCGCTCGGTAGCTCCCAGTGTCGCTACGGTGTGGTCCTGTAGTGGAGGGGATGGGAGGGGTGCTCCAGGGTTTAAAAGGGTCTGCTGGTCCACTGGGGGGTCAGAGGATGCTTTTTGGATGGTGCCGCAGTGTAGTTTTGCTGTGAAGGATGGTTTTGGGATGGCTGGTGAAGTGCTGTGGTTAGTGCTGTGGCTGGGTCTGTGTGTACCAAGATGGACGCCGGGCTAGGCCCAAGCCGCCACCTGTCCAGAATCCTGGAGCGGATTGCAGTCCGGTCTGCTGATGCCGGTGTTGGGTTCAGGTAGGAGGGAGTGTGCAGGGCTGCCGAGCATGGATGGAGGAGCGTGGTGAGGCGGTGAGGTGGTTTGGCAGGCACTGGGCCGGATGTTAGGCCGGAGCCGCGGTTAGCCTATGCGGCTAGCGGGCTTTGGCCGCGTACACACGGGCGGACTGTCTGTCCAACTTAGTCCGCTGAAACAATCCGCTCGTGTGTGGGCTTCAGCTGACTTTTTCAGCGGACAGTCTGGCGGACTAAGTCTTTCGGAATTTCTGTAATACAGTCTGTCCAAACTTGGTTTCAGCGGACAGTCCGCTCGTGAGTAGGCAAGTTGGATGGACTAAGTATGGCGCATGCTCAGAAAGGATTTACACGGCCGAAGGTTGCATTGCAGTGTATTGGACGTCGTATTTCTAGTCCCGTCGTACGTGCTGTACACGTCATCGCGCAAGCTTTCAGCGGACTGTCTGTTCATCGTGTGTGGTCAAGTCCGTTCATTCAAAAGTAGGACGGACTGTCTGTCGGATTGTCTGACGAACTTAGTTGGCCAGACAATCCGCCCGTGTGTACGCGGCCTTAGAGGCGCGGCGTCCGGATCGCATCTGTGGACAGCACGCTGGAGGGCTGAGCTGAGGAGTGGGGGGGAGGGTCGTGTGGTCCCGTGTGGTCCATTCCACTTCCCCCCGTTCCCGGTACAAGCTGCTGGGGGGTCCGGAATGAGTCCTGGCTGGCTAGCCGGCTAGATTGGCTGGATGGCTGGAGCTGCTGATACCTATTTCCGTCGTAAATCTTGCTACTGATGTTTTACACTGGCATCAGTGGCAAAAGGACCCGCTTCTTGATGCCAAAAATAACCCCTAGAAAAAAATGCATTTTTTTTTTAAATGCACACTATTGGGTTTTTAAGGCCCCTTTCTTTTCAAATATTTTATTGAATATAATGCAATAAAAAGAGTCATACAATAGATTTATAGTTAAGTAGAATGTATAAAAGTGTGAAATGAGGCTTCTCAGTATATTAACAGGAGGTGAATACTATAATAACAGTCATGTAATTTGGGATATATTAGTTTAACACATTTTAGCTAAAGATAAACATGTATAAAGTTTAATAACTGGATTAGATACATAGTAAAAATTGTAGTTTCAAAGTTTAGGGTTGGAGGAGATTTGGTATAATATAGGGTAAAAGAAAGGTTGTTACCAGGAAGGTATAGAGAGGTAAGTAGATAATTCAGGGCCAAGATCCAACCATGTGGCTTGGTTATTCCCTGAATAAAAGATACTTAATTAAACCATCCCTAAAATCTCCTCTATAGTAATAACATTAGGGAATATATAACTCATTAATTTAGCTTGTACATCTATATATAGTAAACGGAGAGGGTGTGGGGAAAGCAAGGGTGGGGGAAGCATATATAAGGGTTGTGGAGGGAGGAGACCACTCCGAAATAAAATGGTATGTTAATAAATTCTACATGTAACATAGGGGTAAGATTTATGTTTGATTAGTTGTTTCATGAGAATATAAGAGATTGGTCTAGACCATGTGGTAAGTAGTGTTCAATCCAAGGAAGCCATAATGATTCGAACATGGGAACTTTATCTAGTACCGTTGCCTCTATTTTAGCGTGAATCATGGCTTGCGTCACTCTGTTTGAATGATACCATGCATAAAGTGGGTGTTTTGCAGGCTTTTGCAATATTTTGTTTGGCAGCCGTGGTTATCGATAATAGAAGTTTAAATTGGTGGTGAGTTAAAGTTTGAGGTTTATTATTCAGGAGTGCTACCGTAGGGTCTGGTTCTACTGTGGTTTTGAAAATGATAGAAAGAATTTAGAATATTTCTAACCAAAAAGCTCTGACTATGGGACAATCCCACCAAATGTGTAAGTGTGTGCCTAAGTCAGCACATCCTCGAAAGCAGTTAGCTGGGTATTGCGGGAGGAATTTTGAAATCCTAGCAGGTACTAAGTACCATCTAGAAAGCACCTTATAGTTAGTTTCTGAAGCTACTATATTCGGGGAGGCCGATCTAGTAGCCTGCCATATGTGAGTCCAGTTTAGTTTGTCTGGTTTAAGATTTAAATCATTTTCGCATTTAGATGTATAGGTTGGAGGGGAAGAGGTTGTATGCTATAATAGTTGGTTGTACAGATTTGAAATGAGCCCTCGTTTGTGAGGATCAGATTTGCAAGCTTGTTCACAAAAAGTGAACTTGGGGTAGATGGATTTGAAGGAGTGTTTTGGATTAGAAATTGTTTTATTTGTAAGTATCTAAATGTTTCTTTTTGAGGTATAGCATGTGTTTTTTGTAATGCAGCAAAAGGGGTAATAGAAGAGGATTCAAAAAAGTGATGAGAACGGGTTAATTCTGGATTTGACCAAGTAATGAAAGATGATGGAGAAGTCCAGGCAGGATAAAAAGATGGGTTATTAAGGAAGGAAAGAAGGGGGTTATGTTCGGATTGGAGACCAAAACGAGCTCTTAGTCTGTCCCAAATTGAAAGGCTATGCTTAGTAATAGGGTTAGTAATTGTTTGGCGTTGTGCTGGTGGGAGCCAAAGAAGGTTTGCAGTTGATAAAGGATCACATTCTACTGATTCAATTATAACCCAAAGGGGAATTTCTTTTGTAGCGTGGTATTTAGGTAACATGGCTAATTGGGCAGCATAATAATATTTAGAGAAATTAGGAACGCTCAATCCACCACCAATACGTGGAGTGTGAAGGGTAGATTGTGGGAGGCGGGGCTTAAGTTTTCCCCAAATGAATTGGGAAACTTTCCTCTGTAATATGCGTAAGAAATATGCTGGAACCTGTATTGGAAGCATTCTGAAGAGATATAGGATCTTAGGAAGTATTGTCATCTTAATTACAGAAATTCTACCCATCCATGCCAATGGGAGAGAAGACCAGGTTTTCATTAATGTTGAGAGGTGAGTTAGCATGGAGGGGTAGTTTGCCGAATATAGATTAGTTGGGTTAGCTGTAAATATAATTCCAAGATAAGCAATTTGTGTTGATGACCATGTGAATGGGAGGGAGTCTTGCAATTGCGCCTGCAAGTCAGGTGGGATAGAAATGTTTAAGGCTTTGGACTTATGAGTATTTATTTTGAGTCCTGATATTGATTCAAATTTGGTTAGGATATCTATAAGATTTGGGGCTGAGGTAAGTGGTGAAGTTAGGAAAATAAGAACGTCGTCAGAAAACATACATAGTTTGTGTTGATAACCTCCTAGTTCGAGGCCTTTAATATTTATATTGGAGCGTATAAGCTGTACGAGAGGTTCGATTGCCAAAGCAAATATAAGAGGGGAAAGGGGGCATCCTTGTCTGGTTCCTCTCTCAATGGCAAAGGATTCGGAATGGTATCCAGAATATGAAACATATGCTTTTGGCTTTTGATACAGAGAAGAGATCCAACCTCTAAATTGTGTTCCGAATCCCCATCGGATTAGGATGGAGTTGAGATAGCACCAAGAAATAGAATCGAATGTAAATATAATTCCAAGATAAGCAATTTGTGTTGATGACCATGTGAATGGGAGGGAGTCTTGCAATTGCGCCTGCAAGTCAGGTGGAATAGAAATGTTTAAGGCTTTGGACTTATGAGTATTTATTTTGAGTCCTGATATTGATTCAAATTTGGTTAGGATATCTATAAGATTTGGGGCTGAGGTAAGTGGTGAAGTTAGGAAAATAAGAACGTCGTCAGCAAACATACATAGTTTGTGTTGATAACCTCCTAGTTCGAGGCCTTTAATATTTATATTGGAGCGTATAAGCTGTACGAGAGGTTCGATTGCCAAAGCAAATATAAGAGGGGAAAGGGGGCATCCTTGTCTGGTTCCTCTCTCAATGGCAAAGGATTCGGAACGGTATCCAGAATATGAAACATATGCTTTTGGCTTTTGATACAGAGAAGAGATCCAACCTCTAAATTGTGTTCCGAATCCCCATCGGATTAGGATGGAGTTGAGATAGCACCAAGAAATAGAATCGAATGCCTTTCTTATGTCTATTGAGAGGAAGCAGGTAGGTATACGACGGGATCTTGCTATGTGGGCTAGGAGGGTAGCACGGCGAATGTTATCACCTGCTTGTCTAGAGGGAATAAACCCTGTCTGATCTTTGTGAGTGAGGGAGCCTATTATTGGATTTAGTCGGTTAGAGAGGATCTTGGCTAGAATTTTAATATCTAAATTAAGTATTGAAATTGGTCTATAATTGGACCAAGAAGTGTCATCAGTGTTCGGCTTTGGAATCATGGCTATGGATGCTAATAAGGATTCATCACGAAAGGAATGGTTTGTGAGAAGGGATTTAAAGGCCTCTACCATAAGGGGAGATAGTATAGTAGTAAAATTTTTATAAAATATAGCTGAGAAACCATCAGGGCCTGGACGTTTGTGGATTTTCAGAGTTTTTATTGCTGTTTGGACTTCAAAATCTGAGATAGGTTGATCAAGAAGTTCTTTTTGAGCAGTCGAAAGGGAGGGGAGTTGTATAGAGGAGAGAAGGGTATCAAATTTTGCTTGGTCAAATTTATGAGTATCTTGGTATAGGTCAGTGAGTCCTTTACTAAACTTATGGATAATTTTGAGAGGGTTACTAGAATAATAATCTTTGGATAATTGGAGGCGGATCGGTTTAGGGGTATAGTTTGCCTTGCGTAGGGCTAAGGCTAAGAAAGTAGTCGGCTTATTGGCTTTCATATAAAAATGTGCTGATTTTCGGAGAATCTTTTCAGCGGAGTCTGTTAAGAATAGGTCGAGTTCTAATTTGGCTTTTTCATATAATTGTTTATTTTGCTGTGAGGGTGAGTTTTGAAAATTCTCAGAGGCTTTATAAAAAGCATCATCAAGTTGTGCATGTAGTTGTTTTTGTTTTTTCCGATGATATGTTGCTTGGCTAATGCAGACCCCTCTGATAGATGGTTTAAGGGCTTCCCAAAGTGTCAAAGGGTTTGTATCTAGGGGATTGTTGTTAGCAAGGTAGTCTTGTATAGCATTTTCTATATCTTGTCTGTATTTAGGTTTGGTTAGTAGACTGTCATTTATACACCAGGCACGGTAATTAGGTCTTGGAATTAATGATGAAAAGGATGTCATTACAGCATCATGATCTGACCAAGAGCATGGTACAATTTGAGAGTTAAGGATAAGGGAAGAGGTACTAGTGTTTATAAGGAGATGGTCAATTCGAGAGAATTGTTTGTGAGGATGAGAATAGTGCGTATATTGTTTCCTTATAGGGTTATGTTCACGCCAAGTATCTAGTAAGGAATGCTGATTAAGAAGGTTTTGGTATGAAAGGCGCTGAGCATTTATTGGAGTCGGGGATTTGTCTAGGAATGGATATATCACTTGATTAGAGTCTCCACAGAGCGTTAGGGTACCAGTTTTATCTGTATCCACTAGTGAGAACAAGTGAGAGAGGAAAGACAATGGATTCTTATTCGGGGCATAGTAAGAGACTATGGTAACTTCGCAGTCTAGCAAGTGGCCAGAGAGTAGTAGGTATCTTCCCTCGGGATCTTTAATTTCTTTTTTAAGTATAAACGGTGTGGTACGGTGAAAAGCTATTAAGTCACCTCTCTGTTTGGTAGAGGCCGAGGCAGTATATGTCTGGGGGTATTGTTGACTGAAGAATTTTGGGAAGGATTGTGTTGAGAAGTGTGTTTCCTGTAAACATACCACTTGTGCTTTAAGCTTGGAAAAGTATTGGAACGCTTTAGTTCTCTTTGAGGGGGAGTTGAGTCCCTGTACATTTAGGGTTAGAATATTTAAAGTCATTTTTATGAAGAAGTGGAATATCAGGAGAGTTGTGGGTATTTGGTTAGGGCAAGGAAGGGTATATGGGGTAATGTAGATAGGAAATGAAAAGTATGAGTTGAATCTGGTAGTTGAAAGGGGTATGAGAAGCTTTGGTGTAGAAAAAAGGGTGGCTCCTATGTGGAGCAAGTATTCAGTGGGTGGTAAAAATCACCAACCAATGGATACTGTAGGTCCAAAGAGTATCCGATTACAGCATCGGGTACTCGAGGATCAAGTTGAATGCACAGTACGTTATGACCGGGATTATGACAGCCATTCAAAATAGTCTATAAATTTGTAAACAAGCAAGTTTTTAGAACTATTATATAACTATATAATTATACTCTGTACATTAACAAAAGTACTAAAAAAAAAAAAAAGTGTATGAAATAAAAATAGAATTAGTGAAGCATCTCTGAGGTCGATTTTAAGATGATTTATAGTGCTTGTCTCATTAATTATAGCTGTCTTGTACCCATTAATCAGAAGTAAAACCCCCGACAACAGGTCCAGGAGAGGATAATAATATATATAATTTCTCATGAAATGAAGGTGTTGCAAATATACTGAGTATTGGCACTATATTAGCATTTAAATTAAGAACGTTATATTATGTTATGGTGTAAGACCCATCGCAGTGTTATTTACTGATGATGTCACTGATTATATGATTTAAGGCAGAACATGCCCTAGGGCATGGGCCCTCAAACTGCGGCCCTCCAGTTGTTTAGGAACTACAATTCCCATCATGCCTGGTCATGTCTGTGAATGTCAGAGTTTTACAATGCCTCATGGGATGTGTAGTTTCACAACAGCTGGAGGGCCGTAGTTTGAGGATCCCTGCCCTAGGGGTTCTATATCACATATAAGAATATTAACATCAGTCCATCTGTTCTTCTTGAGCTGATGGAGGTGAAGCAGTACGGCACCTTTTATGCATACTGGGATGATCTGAAAGATTCGAAGTGTCCTGTGGTTGTTTAGGAGAGTTAGATGTTGCTCGACGTTTGGATCCTTCAGCTGTTCCCTCTGATGTTGACAGGCGAAGATCTTGAATTGCTTCAATGAGATCATCTTCCGTTTTACAGGTGAAGGTAGAACCTTGGTGAGCAAATGGGAAGTTCCAGCGATAAGAGATGCAATGAAGTTGGAGAATCTGCAAATGTGGCTTCATCGCCTTTCTTTTCATTAGAGTTTGCTGTGAGAGGTCTTGAAAAATCTGATATTTATGCCCCTGAAAGATTAAGGAATCTTTACTACGGGCTGCTTCCATTATTTGTGCTTTAGTACGGAAATAGTGTAATTTTATTACAATGTCCATCCTCTTTTCTGGGAGCCAGGGTTCTATGAAACCTGTCCATTTCCAGGCGCTCTATAGGAATTGATGGGACTAATTCCTGGAAAAGCACAGTAATAGCGGATTGGAGATCTTCTATAGCCTCAGGGATGCCACGGATAGGAAGATTAGATCTCCTGGCTCTATTTTCAAATTCCTCGAGTTGGCTGCTGAGGGAAGAATTTTCTTCCCTAAGGGCTTCTATTTCTTCTTTTTGATTATTTGTAATAACTTCCAATTCATCCATTCTCTGTTCTAGGACAGATGTGCGACGGCCCACCTCACAAATCTCTCGTGTAAGTCTCTCAGTAATTGTATCTGAGGTGTTTTGTAAAGCCTTTTGTAAAACTCTCTCAAATTGACATAATAAGTCAGAGCCAGGAGGAGAGTTCTGTAAAGTAATGGGAGTCATTCCAAAATCAAAATCTGTCTCACCTTTCTGTGTAGAGGGAGAAATCCTTATTTGTGTCTTTTTCTGTGAGGAAATATTGCAGGGGGATGATGTTGTCGCCATTTTAGCAGTGGTTCCAGTCAGAGATGTTTGGGCTTTTAAAGTTTTAGATTTAGATTTTTTCCCACTGTACATAGTATCAAAATGTGCCCTGATGTCTCAGTGACAAATGTAACAGTTTTGTAAAGCGGTGTGCTGCTATAACTTGCCGTTATTAGCTGTCAGGTCCCGGTATCCACAGAGCTCTAAGCAGCCATGTACTGCTCAGTTAGCCGCGCGCATGTGCACCCCATTTAAGGCCCCTTTCACATTGATCAGTTTTTCTTTCGTTTTTGTCTTACCAAAAGTGAAACAAAAGTGCATGACCATTAAATCCTATGGAGCTTTTTACACTAGTCAATTGCAGGTCAGTTGTATTTTGCATTTTTGATGTTTGTTTGGCGCAGTACCAAAAACACATCACCCCATTGAAAGGCAAGGAAAATGCACCAAAAAGGCATCCAAGGTCCTTTTTTCACAGCTGCAAAATGCACTGGAAACGCAGAAAAAAGACATGCGTTTTTACCATGTTTTTGCAATGGAGTAGTATGAAAGCAGCCTAAAATGAACATAGGTTTAAATGATTTACTAATATTCAATCTGCAAAGTAGATGTAGTACCTTGATGTTTAGGCAGGGTTGCCCTTAAATGTATCTGCCAAGTGATAGTTGCTTTGGCCAATTGCTAGGAGATCAATTTATTTTGCCCTAATTCTGGAAGAGCCTATTTATTTGGGTGAATTCAGGTGATCGGGGGTTCTATGCCACCTGGACGGCTGTCTGGGTGGACGTGTGTTGTATTGTTTGGGCCAGGGGCCTAAGGCCTATCCGGGGGGCATCTGGCTGCTAGGCTGTCTGGGGGCCTATCCAGAAGCAGGAGAGCACTGTAGGATTGGGATTGCGGCTTGCAGTTCAACCAGAAGTGACGGTTCTGCCGGCCGGAGAACCTCTTGTGGTCGAATGTAGAGGGGAAGCTGTCGCCAGTAAGGGACCAACCACCTTATTACCAGGGACCACTGTGAGTAGCTGAAGCAAGTACCGGAGCAGTATTCTCACCACCGGGGACTGTGAAGAATTGAGAAACTTCAGCAGATATGAAGCCAGGGACCCGGACAGTGGAGGTGACGCTTGCAGAGCAATATTGTGTGCCAAGCCAGAGACCGAACAGGCCAGTGGGGTGAAGCTTGAGGAGTGTTTGTGAGTGCCAAACTAGGAACCCAGCAGGGATGCAGAGGTGATGCTTGAGGAACATACTCGGTGAGAAGAGCTCAGGAGATCCAGTGGCAGTGGATCAGCGGTTCTAAGTGATAGACTGGGAGCTCAGTTGAGTGAAGATCTAAAAAGGAGATTTTGAAGGAAGTGAAAGAGTTCATTACAACCTTTGTTAGAAACTGTTCAAGATTGTTGCCATAGGAGACAGCGTTTCTACCCATGCAGATGTGGGGTCCGGCTGGGTGCCTTTCCCTGCATGGCTGTCTACCTATAGAAGTCTCAAAGTCTGCTAATTAACATTGCAACTACTCAAGGGTGTCCTGGCCCTAACCCTCTCTCCCACAGATCTGTTTAATAGAAAATAAATCTCTTTGCATTCAAGAAGTGTCTGGTGCCCATTAATCTACCTTAAATTGCACCCACCATACCTCGTAACCCACTCTACACAGAAGGATGTCAGCTGTCCCTAACTCTGGAGGTCACCATTAGGCCTGGAGAGGCCCAGGACTTGGCTACATAAACAACATACACTTGCTAAGTGAACAGACTTTACTCCTTCAATAAATAAGACCCATGGTGTATTTATTGCTGGGTAGATTACAGTATATTACAATCTATTCCTAATTATTTTACAGCAGTCCTGATGTGAGACTTTGACCTAGGGTCATCAAAGGCAAAGTTGTAGAGATACATAGGCTTCACTAGGTCTCAGCAGGTCTCTGAATTAACCAGTTCCCGACCAGCGCATGCCGATGTACGTCGGCAGAATGGCACGGGCAGGCATATTGGCGTACAGGTACGTCCAATCTTCAATGCCGCCCTGCCACTCACCCCCGTGAGTCCGGTCACGGGACCCGCGGACTCTATCGCCGCGGGGATACCCGCGATCGTCTCACGGGACGGCTGAATGGAGGAAATGCCGTGTAAACAGAATTTTTCCATTCTGCCTAGCAACTAGTGACGCTGATCTCTGCTCCATGTGATTGGAGCAGAGATCAGTGTTCACTAAATGAAAGCCCAACCCCCCCCACAGTTAGCAACACACCCCTAGGAACACTTAACCCCTACACTGCCACCCACTGGTTAACCCCTTCACTGCCAGTGTCATTTACACAGGAATCACTGCATTTATATAGCAGTGATTACTGTAGAAATGACAATAGTCCCAAAAATGTGTCAAAAATGTCCGATGTGTCTGCCACAATGTCGCAGTCACAATAAAAATCGCTGATCACCGCCATTACTAGTAAAAAAAATAATAATAAAAAATGATTAATAAAAATGCCATAAAACTATCCCTATTTTGTAAACGCTATAACTTTTGCGCAAACCAATCAATAATCGCTTATTGCGATTTTTTTTACCAAAAATATTTAGAAGAATACGTATCCGCCTAAACTGAGTGAAAAAAAATGTTTTTTTATATATTTTTGGGGGATTTTTGTTTATTTATATATTTGTTTGTTTATAGCGCAAAAAATAAAAACCGCAGAGGTGATCAAATACCACCAAAAGAAAGCTCTATTTGTGGGAAAAAAAGGACGTCAATTTTGTTTGGGAGCCACGTCGCACAACCGCGCAATTGTCAGTTAAAGCGACGCAGTGCCGAATCGCAAAAAGGGGTCTGGTCTTTGACCAGCAAAATGGTCCGGTCTGTAAGTGGTTAAGCCGCAACATGAAACTGTACTAAAAACAACCATGATGCTGAATCCTATTTTAGCAATTTTTTTCATGAATGATTTAAGTTGCTTTATCATTATGTACTGATGGACAATTCATTATTTGTACACAGTCTCACTACTATTATGCAATCTGTTGTATACTGCACAGTAAGAACCCTTTCACACCGGTGCGCCTAAAAATATGCATATTGTGTTTTAATCCAGCTCCTTAACATCCAATGTCTCGTCCCTTCTGCTGACTCGTTAGTACACTGACAAGTCCTAGCTGATTTAAATGAAAGGTGCATTTTTGGTGCGCTTATTTACCACTTAAGGACAGCCCCACATACATATACTGTGGCAGGGTGGCCCTTAAGCGCAAAATCACATACCTGTGGCTCTGGGACGCGTGTGGCACAGCAGGAGCAAATCAACAGGTCCGGCAGACCTGATGTACACTGGAAAGCGGCGATCATTCTGAGAGAGGCAGAAAGGCGGTCTCTCTCTTCCTCCAGTTAAGCCAACCCACACAGTAAGGCCGCGTACACCCGCGGGGACTGTTCGCTCAACTTTGTCCGTCAAACAGTTTCAGCGGACAGTCCGCTCAAAATTAGCATGGACGGACTTGCCCACACACGACGAACGAACCAGATCTCAAATTTTATGTTTCAGAAATTCCGATGGAAAATGTCCGATGGAGTCTACACACCATTGGAATTTCCAACAACAAGCTCCCATCGAACATTTTCCATCGGAAAATCCGACCGTGTGTACGGGGCATTAGTGTCAGATTTGTCCGTCGCAATGTCGAAGTCCCTCTAAAAATCGCTGATCGCAGCCATTACTAGTAAAAAAAATAAAAAGTCCATAAATGTATCCTATAATTTGTAGACGCTATAAAGTTTGTGCAAACCAATCAATATACGCTTATTGTGTATGTTTTATAGCAGAAAGTAAAATTTTTTATTTTTTTTGTTTATAGGGCAAAAACTAAAAACCGCAGAGGTGATCAAATACCACCAAAAGAAAGCTCTATTTGTAGGGGAAAATGGACGTCAGTTTTACCTGGGTACAGCATAGCAATAGTAAGTTAAAGCAATGCAGTACAGTATTGCAAAATATGGCCTGGTCATTGAGGGGGTAAAACCCTCCGGGGCTGAAGTGGTTAAACAATGCACCAAAGGACTTTTCAAAATGCACGTTAAACACAGCGCATCAATGTGAACAGCTTCATAGGATTTAAAGGGGAATCATTTTCATGCACTTTTGTCACCCTGGAAAGATATGTTCAAGCATGGCAAAAGTCCACCTGTTCGAAAGGGTCTGAAGAAAAGTATTCTGACAAACGCTGGATGTGCAGACTATAACATTTTTGTTGGATGTGAACACAACGTCCAATTTTTGTATAATTAGTATGATTTTCTTTTAAAAATAAATCGTAAGAGCAAGACTACGCATGCTCAGAAATGAAAGAATGCATACAAAACTATTCAAACACATTACGTCACTTCTGAAGTTGTATTCTGTCGTACGAGAATTTTCATATGGTGAGTAGGGATGGGCGAACGGTTCGGCCCGAGCATAAGTTCTGGCCAAACTTTCGTTGTTTGGTCGTTCACTGAACAGCCGAACAAACGGGATGTTCAACCGTTTGTTCGCCCCCCCCCCCCTCCCAAACCAACCACAATGCATTGCGGCGCTGAACAGTCCATTGCAAGCCCTGATTGGCTGAAGCAGTGAAAGCTTCAGCCAATCAGGGCACAGAGCACTGTCAGAGTCATAATTGGACACTGTCATCATGACTTTATCCAATCATGGCTCATTCACGCCTCATATTATAAAAGTATTCTTTCAATGGCAGCCATTTTCAGTGTGATTTTGGCGTGGAGATAGAACAGGGCTCTGTTTAGTGCTATTAGTTAGTGTGCCATACTGTGCTATTTTGCTTCAATTGTCAGTGTAGAATATTAGTTTAGTGTCTGTCTAGGGATAGTGTGAGTGTAGTGAGGAGGACCATCATTCAACTTTGCATAGTGTGCAGATAGAGTAGCTCAGATAGTTTCACTGTAGTGTAGCAAGACCGTGCCATTCATACATACAGTAGTGTAGAGTAAGAACAGCTCATATAGTTTCAGTGTAGTGTAGTGAGGCCATGTCAGTAATCTAGACTTTAGTGTATAGCTAGGGTAGGGACAGTTCAGATTCAGAGTATAATGGTTGGCAGGTCCACGGAACACACTCGCAATGGATATTATATGGCAATGATCACATGTCCCATGCCCTTTGTAGCTGCAGGCACTGTGGAGCAATTAATTCACAATGTTCACTGCAGAACCACTCAGTGACTCAACTCCTCATGCTCCTCCCATCAGCAACTCAACAATGGTGGAGGAGGAAACTGAAGGTGAGGCGGCATAACCCCAAGGAAGCTGACATCAAGGAAGAGTAGAGGGCAGCCACCCTATTCCATCAAATTTTGCAGCTGTTATCTCCCGGCCCACTCCCCAAAGCTCAGCTGTCTGGGCCTTTTTCAGCACATCTGCAGCAGATCGCACTGTTGCTATCTGCAAACTGTGTCTCAGGCACATCAAACATGGCAAAAACACCAACATTTGGGTACCACATGCCTAACAAGGCATTTAACGTCCAACCACTAAGCCCATTGGCAAGAGCACCTAAAAGCCACACAAAAGGGGCACAAATCTGTCCTTCCTCCTCCTCATCCACTTCAGTCTGCCCTGCGATACAGAGTCATTAGCTTTCAGCAGCCTTCACTGACAGGGATGATGATATAGCACAGGGTGTCCCAGGTCCTAGCAGCGCATCTACCAACAGCACACCACCAGCTGTAGACTGTAGCTGTCAAATTTCTCTGCCCCATCTGCTGCAGCGGGAAAAAAAAATACAGTCCCTGCCACCCACATGCCCAGCATCTGAATGCTAGCTTGTCAAAGCTGTTGCCTCTCCAACTTCTGACTTTTAGCCTGGTGGATTCTGGCCCCTTCCATGAATTCGCACAATGTGCTGTACCACAATGGCAGGTTCCCAGTCGCACTTCCTGTGCTGATGTCTGATGTCATCCCACACCGATCAATTAAGAGGCCTGAAGATGCTGACACTGGCGAGGGACCATTGGGCAGGTGAGTATTAATCCTTTAATTCCCACTATAAATTGTTAATCAAGTCTATCCAAATCTACTAAACCTCTTTCCAGATTGGCAATGTGTGAAAAACAAGTATATTGTAGTGCAAAAGGCGAACCAGTATTTACAACATAAAAATAATTCAATAACCAAATGTCCATAACCAGTCTTAAACAGTTTAGGCTGTGTCCACGAAAGACCAAGAACATATAATATAGGTAGTCAGGTGATGCCACCCATCCAGAACTATCCTCTTCATATGGCTCCAGAGAAGGCAGCAACACAGATCAGGTGCAGCAGTGATTGTAGACCTACTATTACTGGTGCACTGTGTTCTGCTAAATGCTGAGATGCTGTCAGGGCTGGGGAAAGGTCATCTAGAGCCCAGGTGAACATGCCAAACTGCACCTCCCCCCCCCCTCCCCCCCCAAGATATATGAGCATTATGTGTCAGCAAAAATCTCCACACAGAAACACTGAGCACTAGTCTGCATGCTTAACATCTAAGCATAAATCCCCCTACTCCCAGTCCAAACTGCCCATTCTGAAATCCCCCCACTCAGTACAAATATTTGCCCAAATCCCTCTTCCACACACACAAAAAATTCCCCCCCTCCCAGCACAAATTCCTCCCCCACCTAGCACAAACTTTCTTCCCCCTATCCCTCTGCCCAACACAAATCACCACTATTAGCACTCCACCCCCCAAAAAAATTCCTAGAACAGTACTTACCCCCTGCCTCCCCCCACATTCCCCCTTCCAACACAAATCCCCTCCCCCAATTCTCCTTGTGGTGCCCCTCCCCCCCCCCACTTCACATAATACCACAGTGCCCAGGGCAGCCGTTCCTCCTGCCCACTCCCTGTCCCAATCTCGTATGCTGTTATCTTCAGTTTGAAGAGTTACAGTTTACTTGTATAATTTCTTGACCTCATATTATTTGGTTTTAGGTAAATCTAATGCCACGTACACATGATCGGAATTTCGGCCAGCAAAAGGCGGATGAGAGCTTTTCATCAGAAAATGCGACCGTGTGTATGCTCCATCGGAATTTAGCTGGCCGAATTCCTGCCAGCAAAAACTTTCTATCGGAAATTCTGATCATGGGTATGCAATTCCGACATGCAAAAACTCACGTATGCTCAGATTCAACTACGAGATAGAAGCTATTGGCTACTGGCTATTGATCTTCATTTTTCTAGTCCCGTCGTATGTGTTGTACGTCACCGCATTCTTGGCGGTCGGAATTTGTTGTGACCATGTGTAGGCAAGACAGCTTGAGTGGAGTTCCATCGGAATTCTGTCAGGAAAACCATCAGACCTTTTGCCAACCAAAATTCCGATCGTAGAAAATTGTATATTGTATGGCCAGCATAAGTGGGTATCTTTTATTGCTTATTTAACCACTTGCCAACCACCCGCTGCAGATGTACTGAGGTAAGGTGGCTCGGCTGCACAAATCAACATACTCGTACGGGAATTCGTGCACTTGTTTTTGTTAGTGCGTATGGCTCCCACCAGCGGGGGAGCCAATCAGCGCTCGATCGTTCACCACAGAGACAGAATGGGGATCTGCCGAAAGAAAACAAGGCAAGCCTCCATTCTGTCAGGTGATGACACTGAGATCTGTTGTCCTGCTAAGCAGGAAGATGGATCTGTGTGTTTCCCCAGTCACACAGTCCCCTGTACAGTTAGAAAATACAAACAGGGAATACATTTAACCCCTTGATCGCCCCTGATGTTAACCCCTTCTCTGCCAGTGTCAGTACAATGTCAGTGCATATTTTTAGCACTGATTACTGTAATAATGTCACCGGTTCCCAAAAAAAGTTTCAAAAATGTCAGTTAGGTGTCCGATCTGTCCGCCGCAATGTCGCAATCCTAGTAAAAATCACCGATCGCCGCCATTACTAATAAAAAATAAAATGCCATAAATCCATTCCCTATTTTGTAGGGTTGTGGAAATTAAAGATTAATTCCTCGATTAATTGATTAATTTTTTTGATCGATCAAAATTATTTTGATCGGTACTCTCCGCCGGGTTCCGGATCTTTGGGAAGTTACGTCGGAGATCCGGTGACCTCACCGACATCGACGTCACCAGACTCCTCCCCCTTCCCTAAGTGCCTCCGTCTGCTAACAGGAGACAAAAAAGGGAAGGGAGGAAGAGTCCGGTGACATTGAAGTTCTGATTGAACGTAACGTGTACGGGAGAGGAGCTACGCATGACGTCACCCACTGCTGCCCTACGGATCTAACACGATTGTCAGTTTTACATGCTGTGTTTTTATCTTTATGTGAGTAGTTTGTGTTTGAACACAAAAACGTAATATTATACTTAAGCGGTGAGCACTTAGATCTTTTCTTTCTGCCCATGAGCTGGCGTCCTTGCTGAGATTTAAGGAGACGTCAGAGAAGTTTATGGTCCGTGTTGACCCTTTTGATACCCGTTTGCATGGCCACCTGTTTGCACAGGGGTCCATACCATAAGGCGAGAGTGATTAGTTAGACTGGGGGTGGAGGAATTGTCACGCTACTGTAGAAAAAAAATTACTTACGTCAGTGCTATAGTTTGAATTTAAAACGTATTTGTGTGAACTGTGAAGTTAAGTCATGGATTGTGGAAACTAACTAGTGTCAGGTGATTGTATATTGTGTATACCACATATACCACTGACTAATGCAGAGTTGCAATGCAAGGAGATCAGTTAAAAGTAGTTGGATCTGTATGTGCATTATAATTAATCAAAAATCACATAAATTTTAATCATTAACAGCCCACTATTTTTTAGATGCTATAACTTTTGCGCAAACCAATCAATATATGCTTATTGTGATTTTTGTTTACCAAAAATATGTAGAAGAATACATATTTGCCTAAACTGATGAATACATTTGTTTTGTTTTTTGGATATGTATTATAGCAGAAAGTAAAAAATATTGTGTTTTTATTTTCAAAATTTGCAGTCTTTTTTTTTGTTTATAGCGCAAAAAATAAAAACCAGAGGTGATTAAATACCATCAAAAGAAAGCTCTATGTGTGGGAAAAAAGGACATCAATTTTGTCGGGGTACAACATCGCACGACCATGCAATTGTCAGTTAAAGTAACGCAGTGCCATATTGCAAAAAATGGCCTGGTCATTAACCACTTGCCGCCCGCCCACCGCCAAATGATAGCGGGGCGGTGCGGCTCTAGTTCTGGGGTGACTTCATATGAAAGCGTCCCAGAATGGCTGCTGTTGCGAGCCCACGGGAGTATGCAGCACGGCGATCGCAGCCGCTCCCTTTTTCAACATTTTTGGTCATTGTTTTTGTAAAAAATAAAAAACCCAGAAGTAATTAGATACCACCAAAAGAATGTTCTATTTGTGTGAAAGAAATGATAAAATATTTAATTTGGGTACAGTGTAGCATGACCGCGCAATTGTCATTCAGAGTGCAACAGGGCTGACACCTGAAAAATGGCCTGCGCAGGAAGGGGGTGTAAGCGCCCTGAAGTGGTTAAGGGGTAAATCCTTCCGTGGCTGAAGTGGCTAAACATTGGGTATCACTGACACCTTCCTGCTCTCTGGGCTTGTGTCTCCGGAGTAGGGATGGGCTCCGGCGTGTTCGCACAGCCAGGGCCATTTGAAGTTATTGGGGGGGCCCCAAGCAAAATGAAACAATTGAACATTTGAAAAAAAACACCACTGTACCATAAAATCAAATATACATTAAAAAAGTGCACAATAACTAAATCCAACTTAAAACACATGCACACACACACTCACATTAACATTTTTCAGTTCTCACAAACGTTCAAATTATCTAAAACTGCTGTTTGCGAGCCTTGTTTTCTGCAAAGGCAATCACAATGTCCTCCATGTCCAAAGACTGGCAAACATCACGCTCAAAGGTATTCAATCTTGAAAACCTGTCACTTAGCCTTCTGATGGCTGTGTCAACCATGGATAGAAAGAAGTCTCTTCTTAAAGTCTTGCCTGGCGTAGACTGAGTGACCTCTGTAGCTTCATATAGAGACTGTCTTTTCTTTTTACGCTGCATTTTCTCAGGAAGGGTCATTTCCATATTCAGTTGGATTTCAATGGGCTGCAATGGTGAAGGAGCGGTAAACCGTTCCTCCGCTCCTTTTTTACCATCCTGCTAGCGCAACGCTCCAGTGTGAAAGCCAGAGGGCTTTCACACTGGAGTGAATGTGACAGCACTTTAACCACTTAAGCCCCGGACCATTTTCCAGCTAAAGGACCAGGCCCCTTTTTTGCGATTCGGCACTGCGTCGCTTTAACTGACAATTGCGCGGTCGTGAGACGTGGCTCCCAAACAAAATTGGTGTCCTTTTTTTCCCACAAATAGAGCTTTCTTTTGGTGGTATTTGATGGTGGTATTTGATCACCTCAGCGGTTTTTATTTTTTGCACTATAAACAAAAATAGAGCGACAATTTTAAAAAAAATTCAATATTGCTTACTTTTTGCTATAATAAATATCCCCAAAAAACATACAAAAAAATTTTTTTCCCTCAGTTTAGGTCGATACATAATCTTCTACATATTTTTGGTAAAAAAAATCACAATAAGCATTTATTAATTGGTTTGCGCAAAAGTTATAGCGTCTCAGAGCTAGAGCTCAGGACCTGGTTGCGAATGCGCCACCAGAGGCGCACGTGCGACCCACGGCTGGACTCTTAGGCCCCATTCACACCTGAGCGTTTTGTAGCTTGAAGCCTGAAGCTACCAGACGCTCTAGGGGAAAAAAATCCATAATTCTCAATAGAGATGGTTCACATCTCCACTCCAAGTTGCCTGAAGCCCTACGCCTGAAGCTCAAACAAGTTCTATTAATCTGCACCCCTGTAGATTTGGTTTTACCGCCATGGATTGCATTCAGGCCTGCCTCTTCTTCTCCTCCTCCTACTCCATCCTCCCTCTCCTCTCCCCCCCTCTCCTCCTCTTCCGCTGCGCCACCCAAGATGCCCAGAACCTATTCGACATGCCAGGTGAGATGTTGCCATGCTGTGCTGCATCTGTTGTGCCTGGAAGCCAAGAGCCACACTGGCCCTGCACTATTTTCAGCTTTGCATTCACAGACAGATCAGTGGCTAACACCACTCAATTTGACAGTTGGTAAAGTGGTGTGTGGCAACGGTGCTAATCTGCTTAGTGCATTGAAACAGGGCAAAATTACACACGTTCCATGCATGGCACACGTCTTAACATCTTGCGGCAGGCAAGGAAAATCTCGGCCCATTTTATTTCTTACACGGCCATGGCTCGCCTTGCTGACATTCAGCACCGACACAATCTGCCGGTCAGATGTCTTATTTGCGATTGCCCGACGTGATGGAACTCAACCTTCTATATGCTTGATAGGCTGCTCCAGCAGAAACGTGCAGTTAACGACTACCTGTACGAACTCTGCGGCAGAACAGATTCTGGGGAGCTTGGTTTTTTTTCACCGCCCCAGTGGCTGCTCATCCGCGACGCATGCAGACTTCTGCGGCCATTTGATAAGATCACCAAACTGGTCAGTCGCAGCCATGGCGCCATTAGTGACATCGTACCTTATGCCTTCTTTATGGAGCGTGCCTTGCGTCGTGTCATTGATGAAGCCGTGGAAGAGCAGGAGCAGGAAGATGAGGAAGTCGTAATGCTGGATCAATTCCCAGGGGGGGCTTCTCTATCTGAGACAAGTCAACAACAGGAGTCTGAAGAGGAGTCAGAGGAGGATGGTGCCGGGGCGGATGAGGAGGAGCAAGAAAAGCATGCTTTAAACCTTTCTGGGATCCCTGTTGTTGTCCGTGGATGGGGAGAGGAGAACGAGGAGGACGACATTATCCTGGATGATGAGCAGGAGCCAGGTCACCACACCGCTTCCAGTTTAGTGCAAATGGGGGCCTTCATGCTCCAGAGTTTTAACAGGGACCCCCGTATATAAAGCATAAAGGTCAAGGACCAGTACTGGGTGGCAACGTACTTAGACCCCCGGTACAAACACAAAAAGTCAGAAATGTTAACACCATCACAGAGGGCTGTTAGAATGGAGCACTTCCAGGCCTTGCTCAGAGAAATGCTGCATTCTGCTTCTGCGTGTGCTGGCAGAGGAATTCCCACTCCCAGAGAAGGAGTTGCGGGTACCAATCCAACAGCACCTGCAAGAAGAGGGCGGTTTGAAGATGTGTTGGTCACTTCTGATATGAGATCATTCTTTCAGCCGACCCATCGACAGGTGTCATCCAGATCCAGCATCAGGGAACGCCTAGACCGACAGGTGTCCGACTACATCGGGTTAACGGCCGATGTGGACGCTCTGAGAAGTGATGAAGCCCTGGACTACTGGGTTGACTTCTGGCCAGAGCTTGCCCAATTTGCAATGGAACTGTTGGCTTGCCCCTCGTCCAGTGTCCTGGACGTTCAGCGCAGCAGGAGGGATCATGACCAATAAGCGTACTCGCCTAGCTCACAACAGTGTTGACTACCTCACATTTCTAAAAATGAATGGATCTCGGAGGAATTCAACACATGTGACCAGTAGACCATGTATATGCATAACTCTATAAATTATTTATATAATCTAGCACACGGACCTTTTTCTACCTTTGGCTCACTTCCTTGTACAAAAAAAGCACACGTACTATATGCCCGTACCCTCCTGTTTGAAGAGGTTGAGCGGTGTCATATTTTTGGGTCCTGCAGCGAGTTGCTGGTATCAGTGCTGGTGTCAGTGCTCTCTATCTCGATGCTGGTGTGGTGTCAGTGCTCTCTCTCTATCTCAGTGATGGTGTCAGTGCTCTCTCTCTATCTCGATGCTGGTGTGGTGTCAGTGCTCTCTATCTCGGTGCTGGTGTTGTCTCAGTGCTCTCTATCACGGTGCTGGTGTCAGTGCTCTCTATCTCGGTGCTGGTGTCAGTGCTCAGTCTCTATCACGGTGCTGGTGTCAGTGCTCAGTCTCTATCGCAGTGCTGGTTTCAGACAGTGAGGGAGATAGCAGCGGAGAAGCCAATCAGCAGGCAGTGCCAGCACCGTGGCTGAGGATCAGCACTGGACTGACACCTCCAGACCACCGCAGTGGAGCCCTGCATAGGTGGGGGTAAGGGCCGGACAGAGGGAGGGGCTCATGCAAAGGTTGGCACACTGGGACACTGGCACAGGACTGTGCTGCCCTGACTGTGGCACTGATCATCTCCTGCACCCCCTTCATAGCCTGCCCTGACCTTGCCTCTCCTCCATGGCCTTTATGCGCTCTTGAATTGTCAAAATTTCACAGATAAAAAAAGAATGCTTGTCGTTGTTGATCCCAGATTTACTTAATACTTTTGTTATGTCAGTGTCCATGTTGTGGGACTATGTGTGCAAGGCTAGTAAGTATTTTGTGGCTGAAAATATGACCTGGAGGTTTTTAAGATTCGCCTGCCATTAAAGTCAATGGGGTCCGCCGCAAACCTTGTGGTTCGAAGTTTTGGCCGCGTTTGCGGTTCGTGTTCGCGAAAAGTCCCGTCGGAAGTTTGTCCATCACTAGTGATAACAGAGGATGCTGCTACAAAACACACCATCTCATCGTCACTCATCTTTGCAGAAGATAGTAGAAACAGATGGAGCAAGAAGCACAATGCTGAACCGGAAGTACAATATTCATCCAGGAAGCAGATGAAAAAATCTAAAAACATAGCAACAAATGATGACAGAGCTGATCATTTTTCCTATTGGCTAAAAAATGCCAAAGTTAAAAAACGCCGGAAAACGCTGTATGCAAACGCGCAAATATGCGTGACAAAACGCTGGAAAAAAAGCTCAAAAACGCTACGCTCAGGTGTGAATGCAGCCTTAAAGGGCAACATACCTGTACATGCCTGTGCCCAGCCATGCCATTCTGCCGATGTACATCGGAGTGAGGCGGTCCTTAAGTGGTTAAGGGCGGATTGCCCTATAGTGCCTGCAATACGATCCAATGTGAAAGGGGTCTTATGTACACACCAACATGGAAGCATTGTGGCAGTAAACAATGAGGTCATAAAGCACCCATATGGCTGGGCATATAAATTATGGATAAGGGATAACATCTTGTACAGTGGACACAGTATATCTAACGATATCTAATGAGGAGAGCAAAAAACAAAAAATTTACCATAGGTTTACCATAGAAACAATTACCATAGCTTTCTATCCATTTTCTTTCTTTACCATCCCATTTCCATCTTATTACCTGATTCAAAATAGAAGCAATATGCTTAGAAAAGACTCTACAGTAGAGTGTACTGTAGAGTCTTTTCTCTGCTTTGTAAATTTTTTGCAAAAAGCTTTAATACATATTGCTTCTATTTTGAATCAGGTAAAAAAATGGAAATGGGATGGTAAAGAAAGGAAAATGGAAACAAAGCTATGGTAATTGTTTTTATTATGGTCAGCAAGCTACCATCTATTTATTACTAAATGGGTCTTAATGACTGCCTCCCCCCCTTACTACTCCCCCCCCCGTGTTCTTTTTAACCCCCCCTCCCTACCGCAAACCGTGCCGCAGGAGATTCAGTTCCTGGCCTGCTGGACTCAGTGTGTGCACTTCCTGTCAGTCTGGCCAGGACCAGGAAACTGAATCTCCTGTACCGCGTGGACTGCAGGAGGAAGGAAGAGGAGCTTGGCCATGCTACAGGCTGCAGCTTATAGGAAGCAGCGGTCAGCGGCGCGGCTGGGGTCCCAGGCCAGCTCGGGGGCCCCAAGCAATTGTTTGTTTTGCCTGTCCTGTTATGACGGGCCTGCGCACAGCCCACGTGCAGAGCCCGCCAAGAAGTCAGCATTGCGCTGCGCTAATCACAGGCAGTGAGACATTTCCAGATCTCTGCAGCCGCGCAATGTCTCACTGCCTGTGATTAGCGAAGCGCAGTGCCGACTTCCTGGCGGGCTCTGCACGTGGGCTGTGCGAACACGCCGCAGCGCAACCCCTACTCCAGATTGACAATGCTGCTGTCCAAAGACGTCTCTGTTGCTCTTCCATCACCAGGTGAAAAAGAAAAACAAAAGTTTTACAAGAGAAAATTAATACAGCTACTGCATTTAAAGATTGGTAAACTGCAACATATTATAGTTTTGTTTTTTGGTTTATACTCTTATTTTGTAATGTAATGCTATTGATCCCAAATGGGTGAGAATGAGCACCCATTTGGGATTAGTAACATTACAAAATAAAAGTATAAAGTACGGTGTATGTGTACCTCAGACTCCAGAGACATAAGCTGAACATTTGATACTCTGTAATATTCCTTCCTTATCTGTATTCCCTCCTCCAAGCTTAGTGCTCTCAGTAAAACATTAATATGTGTTTTCTCTGCACACACCCATAGCTGGGCCTCTGACCTTGTCACTGATCTCCACCTATATTATGACGTCACCACTCTACAGGAAACAGTATATCAACAGCTGCCATAGTGCAGACAGTCAGAAGAAGAAGAAGAAGGGAAAGACCTAGTATATACAAGGGAAGGTCCAACAACTAAAGAAGATATAAACATGTATTTCCTCCCAGATTTCTCCAAGGAAACATGGATTCTGCTAATCCTTTTGCTGGCACTTCTCACTTAGTGAGTATATCATTGTTTCCTAATGAACCAATTACTTTTTCATACTCTGTCTGCACATTTTTCTGCGTTTTTTATTTATATAGTTTTTGTATAATTCATTTTTTGCTGTGTATTCATTTTAAATTGTGACTGCTTTAAAAGACATTGTTTGTTATTATTCAATTTTATACCTTTTCCCCAAATCAAAAGCACAAAATGATATGATATTCTTGTTGCCTTTTAAACACTGACTGCATAATGACACTTGAAAGTTGTCTGGTTGATACAGGCAATGAGAATTGTTTTTTTATTAGAACAAATTTTATACATGAGTTTCATAGTGACACTTCTATATATAAACAGCAGCCTTCTGAAAAAAAAAAAAATCAATAGTGCCACAGCCCAGTAAAAACAGGACTGTCAGCTCTGATTATGGGATTAGTATATTGGATATTATTAAAACTTAACCATATCCACGCTCAGCAACCTGAAATGAACTTCAATGCTCAACACCAGAATCCCATGTTATTCTATTGTGCGCGCTCACGTCTGAGCAATGTGTTGTTGCTAAACACTCAGAAAAAGTAGAGAAACTTTTTGGCTCCATGCACACGTGGCTTAAAGAGGAAGTAAACCCTGATGGGTTTACTTCCTCTTTTTTTCCCTGCAAAGGTAAAGCATAATGGACTACTATGCATCGCATAGTAGCTCATTATGTGTCACTTACCTGACACAGGAGCCAGCGAAGTCGCCGCTGTCCCCTGTAGTCCGCCGCATCCATGTTGCTGGTGGCGTCTCGCAGCTCCGACGAATCACAGCGGCGCAGCCGCGATGACGTCACTCCCGCGCATGCGCACGGGAGTCGCGTCTCGCAGCTCCGCCGCTGCCATACGGCGAAGCCGCGATGACGTCACTCCCGCGCATGCGCACGGGAGTCGACAAATTAGGCAAATCCATTCTTGGATTTGCCGCATTTAGTGCGCCTGCGCGCCGCTGTCTACGGCGCATGCGCCGTAGACAGCGGTGCCCATTTTCGGGCAAATATCTCCTAAACCATATAGGTTTAGGAGATATTGCTTGGACCTACAGGTAAGCCTTAATCTAGGCTTACCTATAGGTCCAAGTTGTTTGGAAGGGTTTACTTCCTCTTTAAAAAAAACCCAAAAAATGCCAGTTCCCTTGCCAGAAAAAAAACACTCATATAGAGCGGTTTTGTACACTGTTTAGGCAAGTTTAGAAGCGTTTTGCATTTTTTCTGCCAGAAAGCTCCAAATCAGAAACACAAACCAGAAAGGTTTTTTTCTCCTGTCTCTTAATGCTGAGCTTAAAATATACCTGTAATCATCCTAATGTGCACGGACACATAGGATAACATGGAGCTGCTTCTACAGGCAAAAATGCAAAACTCCTGTAGAAACAGCGATTTTGAAGCCCAGTGTGCATGGACCTTAAGGCTGGATTCACACCTATGCATTTTTAGTGCTTTTTGCAGATTTGTACTACAGAACGTGTTCCATAAGAAACCATGTTAAATGGATGTAGTGCAAATCTGCAAAATGCAAAAAGCACTAACAATGCATCCTTAGGGCATGATCACCTGTTTTGGCCTCTATAGACTTTAATTTGAGCCCCTGAAAAATGCCTGAAAACATGGATCTAACAACCATCTCCTCCTCCTAGGAAGTAAATTTCCATTGGCTAAATAAAAAATGCTCAAGCCTAAAAATGCTTAAATAAATGCACAAAAAAATGCTTTAGGCTCCATGCATGCTGGCTTAAAAATCGCTAGTTCTACAGTTTGTTTGAGTTTTGTGTTTTGCCTGTAGAAGTAGCTCTGTTATCCTATGTGTCCATGTACATTAGGATGATTACAGGCATATTTTGAGCTCAACGTTTAGAGGCTGGAAAAAAAAACAAAAAACTTTTGGTTTGCGTTTTTGATTGGACAACAATGAACAACGATGCAAAACTCTTTTAAACTTTGTACATAAAAACATTCTATATGAGCGTTTTTTTCTGACAGGGAAACAGTAATTTTTTTTTAAGCCCATTGTGCATAGAACCTAAAGCCTCATACACACGATCGGATTTTCCGACGGGAAATGTGTGATGACAGGCTGTTGCCAGAAAATCCAACTGGCTGTACGCTCCATCGGAACAATTGTTGTTGGATTTTCCGCGGACAAATGTTGGATGGCAGGCTTTAAAATTTCCTCAGACAAATATCTGTTGCCAGATTTTCCCAGCGTGTGTACACAAGTCCGTCGGACAAAAGTCCAAAGTACAAACACGCATGCTCAGAAGCAAGGACAAGCCAGAAGCGATTGGTCTTGTAAACTAGCCTTTCGTAATGGAGAATTAACATTCGTGACGCGGCAAATTATGAAGTCTCGAAATGCAGCACACAATTTTCTTCTTCCTTAATGGGATAATAATGAAGCTGCTTTGCTGGTGATACTGATGGAGTTATTGCAAACAAATTTTCAAAGGCTTTTTTTTTCTAGTGATATCAACAATAATATTATTACCACAACACCATTATCCTGTCGTTTTTAAGATCAAAGATACAACTATGTTGGTGTCAATTTTACATTGTATTTTTGGTCCAAGAAATCCTTCTCCTCCTGTTCCTGGATTAGACTTGGGTCAAAGCAATAACTCCAAGGTCAATAATAAACACGTTATCGCCTCCAATTCCGCAACATGACTGGTTGACGAACGGCCGTCCAGAAATGAACTGAAAAGTGCAAACTGAAAAGCGTGAAAAGAAAAGCACAAATCAGCACTCACCAAACTTCTACTAACACAAAATTAGCAGAAGGTGCCTAGAGGGTGGCGCTAAAAATCTGAAAACCATGTAGTATGTCATTACGTTCATGCTTGTCGGCAAACAATTCCTTGCCGTTTGTATGTAAGACAAGTTCCTGGCCAATGCCCTTCGGACAAAAGTCCGAGGTTTTGTCTGCGGAAAATCTGATTATGTGTACGAGGCTTAAGGCTGGATTCACACCTATGCAGTTTTAGTGCTTTTTGCATTTTGTAGATTTGCACTACAGAATATGCTCCACAGGAAACCATGTTAACTAGACTTTAGTAAAAATCTGCAAAATGCAAAAAGCACAAAAAATGCATAGGTGTGAATCTAGCCTAAGCTAAACCGTCGGAATGTGTCCGATCGGAGCGTTTTGTCGGATATTCTGACTGTGTGTGGTCTGCATTGGACTGTTTCCGTCGGAATATCCTTCGAACCAACTTTTCCAACTTGCTGGAAATATTTTCTGACAAAATGCTCCGATCGGACATACTCCGATCATGTGTAGAGAATTCCGATTGGACAAAGTGCCACGCATGCTCAGATCAAATTCCTACACCAAAGCTATTGGCTACTAGCGTGAACATAGTCCCGTCGTAACTAAATAACGTCAGCACGTTGGATTTTCCGACAACTTTGTCCGACCGTGTGTATACAACAGTTTCGGACAAAATCCGTCGGACAAAATCCGTCGGACAAAATCCGACGGATTTGGTTGTCGGAATCTCCGACCGTGTGTACAAGGGCTTAGGCTCCATGCACATTAGGAGCAGAAAAAAAGTCCTATGCATTAAGGTGAAAAAACTGCTGTCACTGACCGGCCCCCTGAGTTTTACTCACTTGAGCCCATTTGTTCCCATGCCGGACACACGCAAAACCTTCTCTGGCCGGGGTCTCGGCTCTTGATTGGATAGATTAATAGCGGTGCAGCCATTGGCTTCCGCTGCTGTCAATCAAACCCAATGATGCGGAGGGTGGGGCCGGGTCTGCATTCTATGTCTAAGGATGCACGGTAACCCCCAGGGAGAGCACTTCTCCTAGGGGGTTTTCTGATGTGTGGAGGAGCCGCGAGCGCCGTTGGGGGACCCCAAAAGTCCAGAATCAGCGCCACTCTGTGCAAAACGAACTTCACAGTGGAAGTAAGTATGATATGTTTGTTATTTAAAAAAAAAAAATGGAGGGTTTACAACCCCTTTGACTTCAAAATAAAAAAAACTTTGAAACTTGACGTTCATAAGAGATAACAAGAGTTTAGGAGCGATTGACATTTTTACAGCTCCTAAACGTCTCCAGAAAACACGATTGAGAAGGTTTTATTTTCCCTGCCTCTGAACGTCCCTGTCAGAAAATGCCTGTAATCGTCATAATGTGCAAATACACATACAATACAATAGAAGTGCTTCTACAGGCAGGTGAAAAAAACATCAAACGCCTGTAGAATCAAGTTGTTGTTTTTTTGCCAGTGTGCATGGAACCTTAGGGTCCATTTACACTACAAGCAGAAAAGATGCCCATAGTAGTTTTTATTGCACAACAGTTTAGGAGAGTTTATGGACATTTGCTTTTATAAGCGTTTTTCTCCAAAACAGTCCCCTCTGTACACTTGAAAATGTTGGTAGCTCCTAAACGTGTGTGTTTATGAGTGTTTTGCATTTTTATGCCCAAAAACGCCTCTCAAAAAGGCATTTTTTGATGGAATTTTTTTTTTGTTTATGCCTTTAAAAAGCCCTAATGTGCATGAGCAGGATAACATTAAGCTGCTTCTACAGCCAGGAGAAAAAAAAATGCAAATCTACTGTGAAAGCAGTGTTTTTTTAAGCACAGAGTGTATGGATCCTTAAAAGTCACGTAAATACACAATACAGTCAATAGTGAACAGGGGCTTACTGCTCTGAGCTTGTCTTTCTTTTTCAACGGGAATCTCGCTGTATAAAGTTTGGCACTGAATTTCAGTGATGACCTTAAGGGCCGGTTCACACTGCGGCGCGAGGCGAGGCGACACGGCTCGCCTCGCCTCGCTCCCGCAAGTCGTCCCCATTGAGTACAATGGAACCGTTCTGAGAGGAGCGACTCGAGTCGCTCCGACTCAGAAAAAAGGTTCCTGTACTACTTCGGGGCGACTTCGGGGGCGACTTGCATTGACTTCTATGCAGAAGTCCTCTGCAAGTCGCCGCTGACCCCCCCTGCAAGTCGCGGCGAGGAAGTCGGAGACGCCTCGCTGCGGCTCGCAGTGTGAACCGGCCCTTAAGGACACCATTGTCCTATATAGATAATATTATGGCAACAAAATTGTTGCTTAATTACAGGGAGGGACAGACAGGGACACAGGAAGTACAGGGAGAGGTAATCCATAAAATGTAATCTATTCTTATGCCATGTACAGTCAGACGGAATCATTTCATCGGATATTCCGATCGTGTGTGCGCTTCAGCTGACTTTTTTTTCTGAAAATTCTGATGGACCTATAAATAGAACATGTTTTAAATCTTTCCGACAGAATCAATTTTTATTGGGAAAACCGTTTGTCTGTATGCTGTTCCAATGGACCAAAAATGACACAAGGGCAGTTATTGACTACTGGGTATTGAACTTCCTTTTTCTAGTCCCATCGTACGCGTTGTACGTCACTGCGTTCTAAACAATCAGACTTTGGTGTGATCATGTATAGGCCAGTCCGTTTCAGCGGAAGTCCGTCAGAACTCTGTCAGAAAAACCGTAATGCCCTGTACACACGGTCGGAAATTCTGATGGAAAAAGTCAGATAGGATTATGTTGTCGGAAAATCCGATAATGTGTGGGCTCTATGGGACTTTTTCTGTCGGATTTTCCGACGCACAAAGTTTGAGAGCAGGTTCTAAAATTTTCCGGCGGCAAAATCCAATTGCATACATTCCGATCGTGTGTAGAAAATTCCGATGGACAAAGTGCCACACATGCTCAGAATAAACTAAGACGAAAGCTATTGGCTACTGGCCCGTTTATAGTCCCGACATACGTGTTTGACGTCACCTCATTCAGAAGGATCGGATTTTCCGACAACTTTGTGTGACCCTGTTTCGGACAAAATCCGTTGGAAAAAAACAGACGGATTTTGTGGTCGGAATGTCCGACCGTGTGTATGAGGCATAAGAGTTGTTAAGGGTCGTGTGTACGCAGCATTAGGGCTAGTTACTGTGCCAATTCACAAGAGAAATGTTGCAGCAACATCTTGTTGCTCTGCAGGTTCTGCAATTAGCAGTGAAGTAGTTCAGTCCGTCCTATAATACTTAAAGCCCAACCTCAGCCAAAATCTTTTGTTGTAGTTTTGGATAGAGTATAGAAGGGTTGAAGTGACACTAATCTCTGGTTTTAAAAATATAAAGGTCTATTTGAGTATCTATCCTTAAAGAGGGATTCCACCAAAAAAATAAATATTAAAAGCCAGCAGCTATAAATACTACAGCTGCTGACTTTTAATAAATGGACACTCACCTGTCCCGGGTTCCAGCGATGCCGGCAGCCGAGGCCGATCGATCACTCGGCTCTCGGCTGCTGCAGTCACCATTCTAGGTGAGGGAATCAGGAAGTGAAGCGAATCGGCTTCACTTCCCGGTTCCCTACTGCGCATGCGCGAGCCGCGCCGCGCAATAGGAAATCTCCGCCCCCCTCCCCCCTGAAAGGTGTCAATTGTGACACCGGAGGGGGGGAGGGATCCGATCAGCGGAGGTTCCACTTTGGGGTGGAATCCCGCTTTAAATGCATTTGTAAAGGGGAAAAAAATAAAAATAACAAAGATCTCTATGCTTACATGTATGTGGAATTTCACACAGCGTTCCAAAACCTCCTCTTCTCGCATTCCCCCGCTGGCGCTCCTGGCTCCTCTTCTATGTCCAGGGCCCCCATAGGAAGCTACTACCCATGGGGGCACTCATGTGTGCTCGCTCCCTAGCCCAGCTGCTGCGTCCATTGATGCAGACAGCAGGACTCGACCCCGCCCCCTGGCCACTGGAGTTTATTAAAAGGAGCAGAAGCCAATGGCTCCCGCTGCTATCAATCTGCCCAATGAGGAGGGAGACAGCAGCAAGTGTTGATGCTGTCATGCAGGTCGTTAGATCAGATCAGGCTCAGGTAAGAGTAAGGAGGGCTGGGGTCCTACAGCAGAGAAGGTTTTTTACCTTAATGCATAATGCATTAAGGTAAAAAAAAACCTTGAGGCTTTAGAACCACTTTAACTCAAAAAAGTGCCATCTATTGCTCTTAGGCCCATCTAAATCTTCAAATTCCTTTATTTTTTCTTTTGCTTCTTGGAGGCGGCTTCCTGTTAGAGGATGGCTAAATACGTTCCCTACACTGTATGTAGGAAGGTAGCCACCCCCTCTTGATTGCTCCTGAGATGGACTAGATCAGTGGCAGCCTGTCCATAAGGGGCACCGGGGCGCCTTACCCCCTAATCCATGCGCCTGGCCCTTAATCTCTATGCAGGATGCCAGACGCATGCATTTCAACTTTTTTTTTTTAAGCATGTGTTTACAGCTTGAGGCTCTAATTGGCTTCAAAAAGGGTGAGCCCACCCACTTGGGTGACATTAGCAAATTAATATTTGCTAATGTCTTTTCCCGCCAATCAGAAAGTGGGTCCTGAAACCCGATTGGCCAGGAATCCTAAGACCCAATTAGTAGGGGGTTCTAAGACCAGATTGTCCGGGAGTAGAAGCGCCTGCCGAGACTTGGGAGGAAATGCAGGGGGAAGGCCGCGACCTGGATGTGGTAAGTGCGGGCCGATGGGCAAGCAAAGAGGCGATCAAATGGGTGATTGATGGATCGAGAGACGGGGTGGATGGGGTAGTGAGGGGGCAAGGTTTGTTTGTCGCCCCCACCCCCCAAAAAAAAATGAGCACCAGTCGCCACTGGACTAGATGCTATGGATTATAGACTATGGGATTTGTAATGTGCATAGAGCAATGCACATGATCACAACTAACATCTACTGCTCATTATAAACAAACAGAGAATGAAAAGGAGAGGTTCTGGAGCTCACAGAGGACCTTAGAAGGAGGCAGAAAAACCACAATAAGAATCAATCACATGAAATATAAATTACAGGGCCATTAAGCAGTGGATGTGTATGAATTATATGTGCAGAAAAAGGGTATTGTTTAATGTCACTTTAAGCTGAACTTCTGTCTGTTATTTATTTATTTATTTACTTAGCTGTTTTTCTATTTATTTCCCCATTGACATCTGACATTTCATGTTTACTCACATCTGTCATCTGCTGTTTTTTTGTTTTGTTTTTTAGCTATGGGATTTGGCCTTACAGAATTTTCAAAAAGTATGGAATACCAGGTCCTAAACCCCTGCCATTTATTGGGACTTTTCTTGAAAACAAAAATGTAAGTATACAATCTTAACCTGTTTATGGCAAAGTTTTATGTTAATCAGATTTAGAATTATCTTTTAAAACAAAGGACTTTAAAAGAAAGGGATTGAGAAATGCAAGAGGTTTATTCACATTTATACTACATTCATATATACTGTATTTGACATTTTGACAATTTTGGTTCAACTTGATCCAAAGTAATAAATACTTTTATATGGTGAAAAAAGGAAGTGATACTTTATGGATAACATGATACATTCTTTTAAGCCCTCCACACACATTACCAGTTGATTGTGTAATCCCCTTTATGCTAGCCATACATGGCTTGAATTTTGGAGGATTCCAATAAATATATTCCATACCGCAGCAAAAAGTCAATAAAAAAAAATGACTGAGCTGGGTGGAAAATCACCAGCATAACAGTGACTGAATCCAGAAGGAGTCGCTGTCTGGGTATTCAGACAGCCTCAGGTGCTGCAGCTGTCTGAATACAATAGCCAGCAGTACAGATTACTCCATCTATGTTGTTCAGGGTGGATGGAGGAACCTCTTTATTTTTTAATCTAAGCCTAGCCAAAAATGGATTGAAATTTGGCCAAATCAGCAAGGACCAGATGAATTTTGATCCATCTATGGCCATTTCTGACAAAAGTTGCTCTTAACGATTTGCTTTTGTCAAATGGGATGTTGTAAAATGTTCATTCGATCAGCAGCTGCCGTGCTGATTACTGTATTGTTACAGAGGAGGAGTCCCCGCTGTCAGAATACAACACAGTGGGAAGGATTCCTCCATCCACCTTGCATGTGTGGATGGAGAAATCCGTTCAGCTGTTTTTGATCGGCTTTCTGATGATCGAAAAATAGATCTATATATGGCCTTCTGTAGTGTGTATGGCTAGTCTTATGCCGCGTACACATGATTGGAATTTTGGTCGAAAAAAGCTCTGATGGTTTTCCCGACGGAATTCCGACGGGATTTCGCTCAAGCTGGCTTGCGTACACAGGATCACACCAAATTCCGACCGTCAAGAATGTGGTAACTTACAACACGTACGACGGGACCAGAAAGAGGAAGTTAAATACCCAGTTGCCAATAGCTTCCATCTCGTAGTTGAATCTGAGCAAGCGTGGGTTTTTGCGCGTCGGAATTGCATACACACAATCGAAGTTTCCAAATTAAAGTTTTTCTGTCGGAAAAATTGAGAACATGCTCTCAAATTTTTGCTGGTGGGAATTCGGCCAGCTAAATTCCGATGGAGCATACACACGGTGGCATTTTCCGATGAAAAGCTCTCATCGATCTTTTGCTGGCCGAAATTCCGATTGTGTGTGCGCGGCAATAGATTTACCAACCACTATGAAATCAAAGGCACCTAACTGATCAGATATAAATGTAATTACTGTTTTCAAATGACTTAATTGTTAATTCTTAAGGATATTGTACAGTGTGTGGCTAGCATTAATGTACATCATTGGAGTGCATCATTTGGCCACTAATCAAGGAAACTTTTACACAACTTTAAACACACTGGCAAAAATTCTTTCCTCATACAATAAACTAAAAATGTGTACACAGGTTTTCCAGAAATAAGCAGTTGGGTCCAATGGCTATTGGCCAGAATCAGATCACGGTTGGTGCTCTTGACTTTCCTGACCTTGATAAATGAAAACCTTCACGGTATAATGAGAAAATAAACGATACGCCTTTATGAACAGATCAGGAAACATACAAATCAAACATACTAATCAGGGAGATTAGCAATGATTAACTTAAAATATATGTGACAAAATATAGCAGAGTACATAGTTTCCCAGGTTACATATCGTGAGAAATTACAATAAATGGAATAGGAACAGATTGTGTTTAGGGAACAAGGCTAAAGTCCAATCATTTCAGCAACAGTCTGAAGCCACATTTACACTAGCAGTTGTCACTGCCACAACTAAGAAATCTGTGGTTGGATTGCTTTTCAGAGATGTTTGACAGGCGGCAAGGAGGCGATATGTGGCTTCACCACTCCTTGTGTTAGCCCCATATATGCTGCTCCAGTTTCCGAGTGGCCCCATTCACTTGAATGGGGGATAATTTTCTTGAACGGGGTGATATTTTTTATTAGTACCACCTCGCTGATAATAGCCTTCTTGATCCCCTTCAGTCTGGATTTCGTCCTCAACACTCAACAGAAACTGCTCTCCTAAAACTAACAAACAATCTACTAACGGCCAAAACCAATCAACATTATTCTGTACTCCTCCTCCTGGACCTCTCTGCTGCCTTTGATATGGTTGACCACCCCCTCCTTCTCAAAAAACTCCACACCTTTGATCTCCGTGACCGTACTCTACGATGGTTCTCTTCCTACTTATCCAACAGCACCTTTAGCGTTTCTTACAATTCTACTTCCTCCTCTCCTCTTCCTTTCTCTGTTGGGGTCCCCCAAGGTTCTGTTCTTGGACCACTCCTATTTTCAATCTATACCTCCTCCCTGGGTCAACCTCCCACCGCTTCCAATACCACCTCTATGCTGACGACACCCAAATCTATTTCTCTACCCCTCAGCTCACTCCCTCTGTCTCCTCACGTATCACTAATTTACTATCAAATATATCAGTCTGGATGTCACATCACTTCCTCAAAATCAATCTATCCAAAACCGAACTTATAATTTTTCCTCCCCCATATGCCCCTTCCCCTGATCTCACTGTCAAAATTGATGGCACAACCATAAGCCCATCCCTTCACGCCAAGGTTCTAGGTGTAGTCCTGGACTCTGAACTCTCCTTCAAGCAACACATCCAATCACTGTCCAAATCCTGCCGCCTCAACCCCCGCAACATCTCCAAAATACGCCCCTTTCTAACCAATGACACAACAAAGCTCTTAATTCACTCACTGGTCATCTCCCGCCTCGACTACTGCAACTCCCTTCTCATTGGCTTACCTCTACATAGTCTATCACCTCTTCAATCCATCATGAATGCTGCTGCCAGACTCATCCACCTTACCAATCACTCTGTGTCTGCCACTCCTCTCTGTCAATCCCTCCACTGGCTTCCGCTCAGCCAAAGAATTAAATTCAAAATACTAACAACTACATACAAAGCCATCCACAATTTCGCCCCCAGCTACATCATCACTAGCTTAGGCCGCGTACACACGGGCGGATTGTCTGCCCAACTAAGTTCGTCAGACAATCCGACAGACAGTCCGTCCAAACTTTTGAACGAACGGACTTGCCCACACACGGCACTTTTTAAGCGGACTAATACGGCGGACTAAGTCCGCCATACAAGTCCGCCATACAATTTTGAGCGCGTCTCCAGGTAGGCGGGGCCCGCGAAGGAGACGTCGCTGGCCCCGCCGCCTGGAATGGACTTAAAGGGGAACCCCAACGCTGAAAAAAATCGGCGTGGGGGTGCCCCCCAAGTCCACAACAGACCCTTGTCCGAGCACGCTACCCGGCCGGCCAGGAAAGGGGGGTGAGCGAGCGCCCCCCCCTCCTGAGCCGTACCAGGCCGCGTGCCCTCAACATGGGGGGTGCCTTGGGAAAGGGGGGGCCACGCGGCCCCCCCACCCCAAAGCACCTTGTCCCCATGTTGATGAGGACAAGGGCCTCTTCCCGACAACCCTGGCCGTTGGTTGTCGGGGTCTGCGGGCGGGGGGCTTATCGGAATCCGGGAGCCCCCTTTAATAAGGGGGCCCCCGGATACTGGCCCCCCACCCTATGTGAATGAGTATGGGGTACAATGTACCCCTACCCATTCACCTGTGAAAAAAAGTACAAAAAAAAACACAACACAGGGTTAAAATATTTTATTGCACAGCTCCGGGGGTCTTCCGTCTTCGGGGGTCTTCTCGCCGGACTCCTCCGCTATCTTCTTGTAGCTCTTTTGCTAGCGGAGGAGTCCGGCTTTCTTCCTCCCCACCGCCGGCCTCTTCTCCCGACTTCGGGGGTCTTGTCCCCCTCTTCGGTTCTTCTGCCGGGCCACCGCGCCTTCTTATAGCTCTTTTACAGGCGGTGGCCCGGTCTTCTGTCGCCGCTGTCGCCGCCGCCTTCCGTTCTTCTTCTTCTTCTTCTTCTTCTTCTCCAGGAGATGTTGCCTCGACGATCTCTCCGGCCGGAATGCCAGAACCGCGCTGCGCGGCCACTTATACAGTGACAATGGGGCGGTGTCACATGGTATATGTCACATGGGTTGGTGTCACATGGTGACCCCGCCCCCTTACGATGTCATAGTCCCCATGTGACATCAACCCATGTGACCAACCCATGTGACATATACCATGTGACACCGCCCCATTGTCACTATATAAGTGGCCACGCAGCGCGGCTCTGGCATTCCGGCCAGGGAGATCGTCGAGGCAACATCTCCTGGAGAAGAAGAAGAAGAAGAAGAAGAATGGAAGGCGGCGGCGACAGCGGCGACAGAAGACCGGGCCACCGCCTGTAAAAGAGCTATAAGAAGGCGCGGTGGCCCGGCAGAAGAACCGAAGAGGGGGACAAGACCCCCGAAGTCGGGAGAAAAGGCCGGCGGCGGGGAGGAAGAAAGCCGGACTCCTTCGCTAGCAAAAGAGCTACAAGAAGATAGCGGAGGAGTCCGGCGAGAAGACCCCCGAAGACGGAAGACCCCCCGGAGCTGTGCAATAAAGTATTTTATCTCGTGTGTTGTGTTTTTTTTTTGGTACTTTTATTTTACAGGTGAATGGGTAGGGGTACATTGTACCTCATACTCATTCACATAGGGTTCGGATAAGCCCCCCGCCCGCAGACCCCGACAACCAACGGCCAGGGTTGTCGGGAAGAGGCCCTTGTCCTCATCAACATGGGGACAAGGTGCTTTGGGGTGGGGGGGCCACGCGGCCCCCCCTTCCCCAAGGCACCCCCCCATGTTGAGGGCACGCAGCCTGGTACGGCTCAGGAGGGGGGGCGCTCGCTCGCCCCCCTTTCCTGGCCGGCCGGGTAGCGTGCTCGGACGAGGGTCTGTTGTGGACTTAGGGGGGACCCCCACGCCGATTTTTTTCGGCGTTGGTGTTCCCCTTTAAGTCCATACCAGGCGGCGGGGCCAGTGACGTCTCCGTCGCGGGCCCCGCCTACCTGGATACCCGCTCGAAATGAGCGGACTTTTCTCCGGGCGGGAAAAGTCCGCTCATTTCAAAAGTTGTCCGCCCAAATGCGAGTCCAGCGTACAGTCTTTCCAACATTCCGAAAGACTTAGTCCGCCAGACTGTCCGCTGAAAAAGTCTGCTGAAGCCCACACACGAGCGGACTGTCCGCTAAAATGTGTTTCGGCGGACTAAGTTGGGCAGACAGTCCGCCCGTGTGTACGCGGCCTTAGTCTCTAAATACCAACCTACTCGTTCTCTTCGTTCCTCTCAAGACCTCCTGCTCTCTAGCTCCCTCATCACCTCCTCCCATACTCGCCTCCAGGACTTTTCCAAAGCCTCTCCAATCCTATGGAATGCCCTACCCCAATCTGTCCGCCTATCTCCTACTTTATTAGCTTTTAGACGATCCCTGAAAACACTTCTCTTCAGAGAAGCCTACCCCACCCACACCTAACTGTATTTTCATTTTCTCCATCAGCTCATCCCCCCACAGTTATTACCTTTTTGTTTCAACTTGACCATCCCTTCTAGATTGTAAGCTCTAACGAGCAGGGCCCTCTGATCCCTCCTGTATTGATTTGTATTGTAAGTGTACTGTCTGCCCTCATATTGTAAAGCGCTGCGCAAACTGTTGGCGCTATATAAATCCTGAATAATAATAATAATAATTAGTAAAAACGTGAAAGATTTATTAGATTTGAAGAAAAACCAGAGTATTATTGTTTTTTCTCCAATATCGCCCCCCCTCATGTGAATGAGTAAAGGGTACATAGTACCCCTATTCTTGGGGCCCTAATACTGTCCCCCCCAGTATGAAGAAGTTAGGAGTACATGGTACCCCTTTTCATGGACCCCTAATAATGTCCCCTCAGTGTGAATGAGTAGGGGTTCATAGTACTCCTACTCATGGGACCCCAATACTATCCCATGTGAATAAGTAAGGGGTACATAGTACCCCTATTCATGGCACCCAATACTTATACTGCACCTACCCAATGTGAATGTGTAAGGGGCACACGCCACCGATACTTATGGGTCCCTGATACCACCCCCATGGAAATGAGCAAGATGTACTGTGCACACCTACCCATTCACATGTCCCTCCACTCATCCACATATTGCTGTGCCCTCCCATATCCCCGTTGCAAAGCATCACAGACACGGCATATGTGCAACCCCATGTGCTGCCTTTGCAGATTAAGAAGGAGAAGTTAGGAGGGTGTAAAAATGCGACTCTATCGCCTTCCCCCAACTGCAAGTCTAAATATAATTTTATACACTTGCAAACTTTGTAGAAGCCTTTAGTTGATCTGTGTTACATGTTTGCAGAATTGGAAGTTTTGCCATTTCTTTAGTGGAATACGATCCTATAAACAAATGTCAGATGTTCAGGAAGTAAGGGATTCAAATATGTCTGCCAATTTCTGTCTAAATATTTACAAATTTACTCTAGAAAGCAGTGTCAGTATTTTAAAAAGATCTGTTTTTAGTTTAATTCTCATTAACACTGGAAACACAAAATAACCTTCAAGTCAACTAAAGGCAAAACATTTATTTTTATTTTGGATAGAGTAAGGGAGGGTTTTTTGCCATCTGTGTCCTATTGAGGAGCTTTCTCTTGACTTCCTGTCACATAGCTAAAACAGGAAATGAAAGGACACCCCCCCCCCCCCAAAGTGAGGGACTCTCTGTTTTTTACCAGCACTAGTGTCCCCATTGGAAGATTTCCCCTCTATTCCTTTTCCGGTGACAACCGAAATTTGGCGTTTTTCTTTCATTTTCTGTAATAACAGTAAACAAGTCAAATGAGGCACTCCATAGCAGGGGCACCGACAATAAAAACCTGACAGTTATTGTAATTACTCTGTACTCTATCCCGAACTAAAAAAAAAAAATGCCTTGCTTTCAGTCTTCCACAGTTGTGTAAGCTCTTCTTCAGTATGGAAATCGCCTGCTCTAACTTTACTGCACACTGTAAGAAACTCACAGTTCCTATTAAAGGCTCTATTCCTGCCTGGAGAATGGCCGCATCATCTAGCTCTTTCTTTCCCAGCCTTAGGCCGGGTTCACATATGTGCGAATTGGATGTTGCTTTCCCCGCATCCAATTCGCATAACATGCAAGTGGGACCGGCTCTCAATGGAGCCAGTCACACATATCTGGGGCGGCCATGGTCCAGAATCCAAAAGGGTCCTATGTGTGCTTGGGTCCGGTTCAGGTGTGAATTCACGCGAAAATTCGGCCTGATTCGCACCTGAACAGGAACGCACCGGACTCCATGCTGGGAACTGCGGCCGCACATATCTGAACCTGGCCTTAATATCCCTTGCTCACCTCTTTCATTTAATTAATTCCAGTTCAATCAAACGATAGGCTCAGCATCACATGTGGGCAAATGCACATCCCTGCCCTTAGTCCGCATTCACACTGATACAGTGCGGAAAACCTCATGCGATTCAGACAGGAAATCACATACGATTCTTTGCAGTGAGATTTGAGCCTATTCATTTTCTATGGCTCAAGCTGCACTGCACCTGCACGAAAAAGGTACCTTTTTTTGCTACACTGCAATCGAATCAGATGGGTTTGAACACCCATGCGATCCAAATCATCCGATTCAGCCAATTGCACTGCGTTTTGTGAACAGTTTTTGGGGTGACGTTAAATTAACATTGACACCCACAGCTGTTCGCATGAATGGAGTGTGTTTGTCATGCTGTGTGGGAAACACACAGGAATCGCTGCAAATTCTGCACCACAATAGTGTGACCCGGGACTTAAATGTCCTCAGTCTAATGACCAGCATCATTCAACCTGCTCATTTCTGAACCCAGGTTATCCTGGGCCCTTCCCCATCTGTTAGCCCTTGTACAGACAGTCGGAGATTCTGACAACCAAATCCGTCGGATTTTGTCTGTCGGATTTTGTCCGACGGATTTTGTCCGAAACTGTTGCATACACACGGTCGGACAAAGTTGTTGGAAAATCCAACGTGATGACGTTATTTCGTTACGATAGGACTACGTTCACACTAGTAGCCAATAGCTTTGGTGTAGGAATTTGATCTGAGCATGCGTGACACTTTGTCCGATCGGAATTCTCTACACATGATCGGAGTATGTCTGATCGGAGCATTTTGTCTGAAAATTTTACCAACAAGTTGGAAAACTTGGTCCGTCGGATACTCCGATGGAAACAGTCCGATGTAGACCACACACACAGTCGGAATATCCGACAAAATGGTCCGATCGGACACATTCACTCGGAATCTCCGACCGTGTGTATAAGGACTCTGAAAGGAATGGACACTGAAAGGAGAAGTAGCACAGCAATGAGCTCACTTTTCTGCTTTTCTCTTCCTATTAGCATGCTTCTTGTTTCTATGTGCTGCTTCTTCCTCTTACACTCCAGCCTTACTGTACAGGGGCTGCAATAGGCTAAACCAGGTCAAATTCAAGTACTTACACTTTAAAAACGAAAAAAATTTAAGATATTAATGATTATAGAACTGCATTTTGTGTCTTTTATATCTGACTACAGTTCAACATTAAATAGTTTTCACAAAATATACTGTATATTCTAACTTATGCCTGCTGTACCATATTTTGCACTGTCTCACTTTTTGTGAACTTCTCTTTACCAGGGTCTCGCTGAATTTGACATGGAATGTTTTAAAAAATATGGCAAAATATGGGGGTAAGTTCTTTCTTTATTGTGTTACCCAAATACATTACCTTGCAGAAACAGCTGAGCAATTAGTTGTGTATTTCACTGGTCTTTGAAAGTTGCGGGCTCTGCTTCTATCCAGAGTCCCAGTCTAAATTTGCTTACTGGATCTTATAGAAGGCACAGGTGTCCATAGAAATTAGATGACGGTCTCCTGGATCAGATGACAACTTAAAGCGGTGTTCCAGGCGCAAACATTTTTTATTAAAAAAGTCAGCAGCTACAAACACTGTAGCTGCTGACTTTTAGTAAAGACACTTACCTGTCCAGGGAGCCCACGATGTTGCCCATACCCCCCCCCCTTCCCCAAGGCCGATCCGTCCATCGTATCAGGTGCAGGCGCTACCATTCTAACTGAGGGAAACCAGCAGTGGAGCCTTCAGGCTTCACCACCTCTTCCCTACTGCGCATGTGCAAGCCGCGTGGCGCTTTCTGAATGACCCTGTCGTCTTCGGGAGCACACACAGGTCCCAGAAACCAGCATGGGACAGGAGAAAATGACGCCTTGGGCTGCAGTGAAATAGGACACTCAGTACTTCAGAAAAGGCAAGAAAGAAAAAAAAAAGTTATCCAAAAACAAGTGGTGGAGGGGTGGTCTTTCCTTTAAGATAAAGTTGTAAAAGGTTTCAGTCTGAAACTGTAGTTCCCTGCTGAAGGCACACTAGAGATGTGACACTGATGGTTCAGAAGCCGGGATCTAGTTTAGGTATATGAAGAAAGCAGCTTTACATTTTTACATAACCTCAGATAGCCACAGATATCCACAAAACCTTGATTTTTGTATTACTACTTAATAAAAGGCCTACTGGTGTGCCAATCCCACATCAAACTTTGAGCCCTCTGTGGCCAATATTTTGCATAGTACATAAGCACCATCATTTTAATGTGCAGATTTGTGTTTTTTTTTCCCCCGGAAAATGGCAATTTGTGGCAAGAATTAGGGGCACAATATGAAACGACAATGCTAAGCTGCGGTGATTGTTTTAGAAAGGGAAATCTGGGGCTGTGTGGTCATTGATGGAATTGAGATAGATAGTGGACTTGGAGCACTTTGTAGTTTCAAGTTAGGTATTTTATACAGTTGCAATAAAAAGTATGTGAACCCTTTTGGAATTATATGGATTTCTGGACAAATTGGTCATAAAATATGATCTGATCTTCCTAAGTCACAACAATAGATAATCACAGTCTGCTTAAACTAATAACACACAAAGAATTAAATGTTACCATGTTTTTATTGAACACATCATGTAAACATTCACAGTGCGGGTGGAAAAAGTATGTGAACCCCTAGACTAATGAGATCTCCAAGAGCTAATTGGAGTGAGGTGTCAGCCAACTGGAGTGCAATCAATGAGATGAGATTGGAGGTGTTGGTTACAGCTGCCCTGCCCTATAAAAAGCCCACACCAGTTCTGGGTTTGCTTTTCACAAGAAGCAATGCCTGATGTGAATGATGCCTCGCACAAAAGAGCTCTCAGAAGACCTACGATTAAGAATTGTTGACTTGCATAAAGCTGGAAAGTGTTATAAAAGTATCTCCAAAAGCCTTGCTGTTCATCAGTCCATGGTAAGACAAATTGTCTATAAATTGAGAAAGTACAGCAGTTCTGCTACTCTCCTTAGGAGTGGGCGTCCTGTAAAGATGACTGCATGAGCACAGCGCAGACTGCTCAATAAGGTGAAGAAGAATCCTAGAGTGTCAGCTAAAGCCTTAAAAAAGTCTCTAGCATATGCTAACATCCCTGTTAGCGAATCTACGATATGTAAAATACTAAACAAGAATGGATTTCATGGAAGGATACCACAGAGGAAGCCACTGCTGTCAAAAAAAAAATCATTGCTGCACGTTTACAGTTTGCACAAGAGCACCTGGATGTTCCACAGCAGTACTAACAAAATATTCTGTGGACAGATGAAAACCAAGTTGAGTTGTTTGGAAGAAACACACAATACTATGTGTGGAGAAAAAGAGGCACAACACAACAACATCAAAACCTCATCCCAACTGTGAAGTATGGTGGTGGGGGCATTGTGCTTTGGGGCTGCTTTGCTGCTTCAGGGCCTGGACGGATTGCTATCATCAAAAGAAAAATGAATTCCCAAGTTTATCAAGACATTGCAGGACACATGCAGGAGAACTTAAGGTTATCTGTCCACCAGCTGAAGCTCAACAGAAGATGGGTGTTGCAACAGGACAAGGACCCAAAGCATAGAAGTAAATCAACAACAGAATGGCTTGAACAGAAGAAAATACGCCTTCTGGAGTGGCCCTGTCAGAGTCCTGACCTCAACCAGATTAAGATGATGCTATGCATACTAGCTCAAACATTATACATATTGTTTTAGCAGACACAACAGGGAATAAAATTGTGGTCGTTGAAACGTTTTACGTCACATGGTATTTGTGCAGCAATTTTTTTTTTACTGTGTTTTTTTTTTTTTGAGGAAAAGAAAACATTATCATTAGCCCAATTTTTTTGTAGAATGTGAAATATGAAGTTATGCTGAGTAAAAAGATACCTAATATGTCACACTTTAAAATTGCACATGCTTGTGGAATGGCACCAAACTTCAGTAATTCTAAATCTCCATAAGTGTTGCCTTCAAATTTTTTACAGGTTAATTGTTTAGAGTTACAGAGGAGGTCTAGTGCTAGAATTATTGCTCTCACTCCAACGATCGCAGTGTATGTAACCTGTGTGTATCTGGCTCTGATACTAACCAGTACCTCACCAGCCACTGACCTTACTGCACGTCCCTGGTATATATAGCACTTGATTCCACTCTGATTTGCGGATTCCTCAGGGATAATAAAGTGTTTCTGACTGTGTTTACTGTTGCACAACGGGAAGTTCAAACTCATAAAAAAATCACTGTGTGCTGGATACTGGAGATAAAATTGTTATCTATGTCGTTACTGACACAAAAAAATGTTAAAGTAGAACTATAGGCAAATGGTATTTTTTTTTTTTGGCTAGAGCAAGGAAGGATTATAACCCTTTTTATTTTTTTTCCCCCACCATATACTGTTGTGCTCATAAGTTTACATTTACCTATCCTACCAAATCCTATCTCTAGCACCTACCTGCCTAGAGAGTGCTACACTTGTACCTGCTGTATGCCCATATTTTTATATACTGGATTAAGAATATTTAGATAGGTTTTTGTATACAAAGGTGGATATATTGTATATAAGGTGGATATTTCACAACAATACTTTTGTCAATCGTTCCCCATTGCAGAGATTTCCCTTCACTTCCTGTCCCATAGCCAAACAGGAAGTGAGAGAAAAGCCCTGCAAATAAAGGGAATTTATTGGGGACCTCCAGGTCACAAGAACTAGTGTTCCCATTGGAAGATTTTCCTTCTAACTTTTATGGGAACAACCCAAAATTTGTGATTTATTTTACTTTCACTTTCAATGGTAATGGTAAACAGGACAAATTGAATATAATAATCCTGTCATGGAAGAAACCGGTGTCCCCTACAATTATGGCAAATAGAGAAACGGAATCCCCTTAATGGGGGCACAGACAGCAATAAAATCTGCCAGGTGTTCTAATCCACCTATACTCTATCCAAAACAAAAACAAAAAAAAAGTTTTGCCTTTAGTTATACTTTGACTATGCACAAAATGCTATGTTACTTAGGCCAAGTCAAGAGTAAAAATGGATGTAATGTTAAAACACATATTTTCTTAACTTGAATATGCATGTGAGAACTAAAAATAAATATGATTGTACCGTGTTTCCCTGAAAATCAAACCAGGTCTTATATTAATTTTGGCTACAAAAAAATGCATTAGGGCTTATTTTCAGGGGATGTCTTATTTGTCCCCTGTCTTCTCTCCCCCCTCTCCCTCCCTGTCAGCTCAGGAGTCAGCATCTCTGTAATCCCCAAAATAAACTTTAGGTAAAGTCCTTGTAAAATCATATAATCCGCTCTGTGAATGGATTATATAATGTCCAGTATGTGTCTTTATGTAACATTGTAGAAAATACCTTATTTACAGTACTGCTGGGCGCTCACATGACTTGTCGGAGCTCTTCTTCCCCGCTCCAAGCATTGCTGAGGGAGATGCCAAGATCCCCCTTGATGCCAGCTGGGAGGAGAGCTCCAGCGGGTCACATGGGCACCCAGTGGCGCTGTAAATAAGATATTTAATACAATATTGTGAGGCCGCGTACACACGGGCGGACTGTTCGCCCAACTTTGTCCGTCAAACAGTTTCGGCAAACAGTCCGCTCAAAATTAGCATGGACGGACATGGCCACACACGACGAACGAACAGTTTGCTGAAACCGTGCGCGATGACGTGAACGGCACGTACGACGGGACGAAAAATACGACGTCCTATACACTGCATTATAACTTTCGGCGTGAAAATCCTTTCTGAGCATGCGCGCAACTTTGTTTGACGAACAAGCCTACACACGAGCGGACTGTTCGCTGAAACAAGGTTTCAGCGGACAGTTTTACGGAATTTCCGAAAAACCTTGTTCGTCAAACTGTCCGCTGAAACTGTCCGCTGAAAGCCCACACACGAGCGGACTGTCCGCCCAAACACTGTTCAGCGGACAAAGTTGGGCGAACAGTCCGCCCGTGTGTACGCGGCCTTACATAAAGACACACACGGGACAATATGTAATCCTTTTACAGCGTGGATTACATGATTTTGCAAGGACCTTGACTAGGGCTTATTTCCGGGGTAGGGCTTATATTGCAGCCATCCTAGAAAATTTAGATTATCTTGAGATAATTATTGAGATAATTGAGAGGTCTTATTTTCGGGGTAGGTCTTATTTTCAGAGAAACACTGTATTTTTTACTTTCTCATCAGATAAATATGAAATCTTGTAGAAATATTTTACATTTGCCACTTGTAGCCAGAAGTTGGTCTGCTCAAGGTCACGTTCTTTGCAGAGTGATTTACTGGTTTGTGAGGCTTTATGAGCCTCTGTTGTACATAGATCTGAGTAGCTGGAAATCAAATTATATTCACAAATAGCGGAATACGACATGCATACTTTTACCTCTCTCCTAGCAGATAGGGAGCCTTCTGGGTTTTCATGTAAGAACATACAACAAGTGAGAAAGCCCCATGTAAAAAGTTGGTCATAAACGGCTCAAATTTCTGCGGAATCTTTCTGAAAGGTCAAAATTTGAACCATGAATGGCCAGCTCAACAAAAGTTGACTTTATTTGAAGAAGCTATCAGCTGAACGGTGACTTCATCCAATTAGATGCTGTCACTGTTTGGCTATTCAGGCAGCTTTGGATGCTGTAGCTGTCCGAATACAGTAGCCATCAGTGCAGATTCCTCCATATGCATTAACCTTAAGGCTGGGTTCACACTATCCTTGCATGCGGCTCACACTGTCCTCACATGCGGCTCACAGTAGGGGTCTGGTGCATCCTTGTTCACCGTTTCAGGTCCGATTTCAGCCTGAATTTTTGGCTGAAATCAGACCTGAAACGGACCAGAAGACGCACAGGGCTCCTGTGCAAATTTGCACAGGAGGTGGTCAAAATTTCCTGCTATTGCAAATTGGATGCAAGGAACCTGCATCAAATTGGCAATAGTGTGAACCCAGCCTAAATGTTTGTAAATATTGTTCTAGGTCATGTACAACAAATAATGTTGTTGTTGATCATGTCAAAAAGATCGGTAGTCGGATAAAAGCACAGGTCAAATGCATACAAATATTCAGGTGATTCAAACATTTTCCAATTGGGTCACCAATAGCTAGGAGATAATTGGGTTTCGATAGGGCAGTATGAATAGTGTTATACGTTTGCAATTGTTTGCTGTTGTTCTTGCAGGTCCTTTGCATAGATTGTGTGCCTCAGCCTGAGCCTTGTTATGTTTAACTGTGATGTCATATATTGATTGGTAGTGTTGGTGTTCAGTTGGTATCAATGGCAGCATATAGGTGCCTTTAATTCAATACCTATATGTGCATGGTGTCCTGAAATGTTAGAGTAGTTGATTAGCTAATATTATTTCTGGTAAGTTCCCAGTATGACCTACAGGTCCATGTATTGTGTTTTGAGTCTTGTACAATTAATGTGCGTTACACCTTTTCGTTATGTATAAGGATGTGCCCCTAAACTATTGTATGTATTTATTTTTTTCTTAAAGGTTATTGGGTTTCTGAACCTACCACAGACTGAGTGCGTTGGGCCGGCTGTCCGGTGATCCATGTAGTGTCTCAGTTATCTGCTCCTGAGGCTGAGTGCGATGGTCCAGTAGTCGGAAAACCATGCTGTGTCTCAGCTACTACTTGAGCCTGATTAGGCTTTGGCCAGATTGTGTGGTACCGTTCTTCATGATTTCTTGGTTCTGTTTCCTTTTGTACTATATTTATTTTTTCTACATTCGTTCTTCATTTCGGGCAAACCGTTTGCAGTGTATGGATTAGGGTAACTGCAATCTTCTCTATTACCTTGAGTTGAAGTTTAGTAGTTACAGTAAGTACTGCATTTTCTAAAATAAACCAGTAAATGTCTTATTATCATCAATAATTTAAAGCGGAGCTCCACCTTAAAGTGGAACTTCCGCTCATTGGAACCCTTTGGTACAGTACATTGGTACAGTACAGGTATTTGCACCCACTTCCGGCATAGATATCCACAGAATCTGTGGATATTTAAGCCACTTCCTGCGGGTCCCCCGCTGTCTGCTGGTAAACACACGGATCCCAGAGACAGCGGGGACCATCCTTATTGCGCAGCGCGACTCGCACATGCGCAGTAGGGAACTGGGAAATGAAGCCACAAGGCTCCACTTCCTGATTCCCATACCCAAGATGGCGGCGGCAGCACCCAAGAGACGATCGAGAGATCGGCTTCAGGTGCCGACATCGCGGGCACGCTGGGCGTCCTTATTTTAAAAGTCAGCAGCTGCAGTATTTGTAGCTGCTGACTTTTTTTTTTTTTTAAACGGCGGAACTCCCGCTTTAAGATAACTGCCATTCTGTACTTCCATTAGTAGCAGTAGCCCACTCTACAAAATGGCTTCCTTCTCAGCATCTGATGCTGAAACCTGTCTTAAGAAATGACCTTGCCAGAACAACCAACAGCAACTGTTCAGGTTTAAGTGACACTTCACCATTAAGTGACACTCGCAAAATAAACGTTTGAATCTTCTTGGCTGCTATTGTTAGCCTGAACCATTAATTAAGAGTTATTCATATTATAATTGTATACAGTTCTAGGTACGTTAAATCTGATCACTACAGCATACATTAGGCCAAAGACAGGCTACATTACCTGCAATCACTGGGTATTGAATTGATCAGCTTCTGTAGATCATATGACATAAGCTCACAGATCATCATAATACTTATTAAAATATTTTTTTTTCTGCAGGTTTTTTGATGGTAGACAGCCAGTTCTAGCTATTATGGATCCAGTAATCATAAAAACCATTCTTGTAAAGGAATGTTACAGTGTTTTCACCAACAGAAGGGTAAGTGGCTGTACTGCATATGAATCTTACTACAGTTTGTGAAATATTTTTAGCTTTTAAGTGTTTCTCCATAATGTTTTCTTTCAGCCAAGGTGCCTGTTTTACTTATTCTCATATCTATTTTTATTCATTTTATAAATCCTGTATAAAAATAGCTTTAAATTACATTGTTAGGCTTCATGCACATACGCTATTTTTCAGCCTGTAAATGCTCCTCTTCAATACGACTGTAAACCCTTATGTGTGTATATATAGACACAGACGTACATAGGAGTTGCATTTACAGGAAAATAATACACAGCGGCATTTTTAAGCTCTGTGTGCAGGCCTGCAGGAGGCCTCATTGTAAATTCTAAAAATAATAGATTTTTCTGAAATGCTGAGGTAGAGATGCCAAAAAAAACATGTCAAAGTCATTCTTTTTCAGGGGTAACCTTGTTGCAAAATATACAGTGTTAAAAAAATGCAAGTTTTTGGAGCTATAAAGCCCTATGGTCAGTTAATATGACAAAAAAAATTCAGAAAATAGAAAATAAATATATTTTGCCATTTTTATAATTTTACGTGTCTTAATACCTTAAGAAGGGACTTTATAGTTCTTAAAGCCTGTGTTTTTAAATATTTTAGTTAGCTGCTAAAAGGCATCATTTTGACTATTTTTGCCTTCTGTACCTCTGTCCTTATTCCCGAGCTAGAATGGTTGCTTTCTGAATTGCTGAAGCTACACAACAACATAAGCAAATGATTCAGTTTATCTAATGCTACAGATCCAGGCATGGTGTTTCCCTTCTTCTAATGATCCCCATATAACAACTGCAAATGGCATTCACTATTGGTAATGAATGAAGGATGGCTTCAGCTGCAACTGGCAGCCAGTTAAAGACAGTTGCATGGGGAGTCCTTCCTGTATAGACACACAGGTTGAATGGGAAAGTTGGCTGACTGAGTATACTTTTCTTTTGTCCTCCAAAGAATTAGAATTTATTTCTAACCCAGTTCTCACCTGTACATTCTACCCAATTTAGAATTTTGGACTAAATGGGCCTTTAAATTCTGCGGTATCAATTGCTGAGAATGAACAATGGAAGCGAATACGAACTGTGCTTTCGCCTACATTCACCAGTGGAAAACTGAAACAGGTGAGTCTTGCCTGTATACATGATATATATATAATTCACCACATCTTTACCACTGCAATAAGAAAAATAGCAGTGCAACAATTATGTTCTTACCTTTGGGTGGCACAGTGGTGTAGTGGTTAGCACTCTCACCTAGCAGTAAAAAGGGTCACTGGTTTGAATCCCAGCCACCCCACGACACTACCTGCCTGGAGTTTGCATTTTCTCCCTGTGCCTGTGTGGGTTTCCTCCGGTACTCCGGTTTCCTGCCATACTCCAAAGACATGCAGGTAGGTTAATTGGCTTCTGTCCCAAATTGGCCCTAGTATATGAATGGGGACCTTGGATTGTGGGCTCATTGAGGGTAGGGACCAATGTGAGTGTGCAATGTACAGGGATAGGGACAATTGTAGACACTCACTTAGTCAAAGCACGCAACCATCTGCAGTCTCTGGGTTGTATTCTGAACCTCCAGAAGTCCTCCCTAGACCTGTCCCAGGAGGTTTGGTTTCTAGGCTATCGAATCCATTCGATATAGCAGAAAAAAATTACCTGCAAGAAAAGGTCAAGTGCATGGCTGCTATGCTGCAGACCAACCAACTGGTAACAATAAGGAAAATAATGTCAGCAATAGGGGTCCTGACCTCATCAATGCTGGCTATTCAGTGGGCAAGACTACACTTCAGGAGTCTATAAGCCTTCCTCCTAAGGCAGTGGTTCTTAACCTTGTTGGAGGTACTGACCCCACCAGTTTCATATGCGCATTCACCGAACCCTTCTTAATTTGAAAAATAAAATATGATTTATTCAACTTCAAAACATAGGTATATATTTATACTTAGGTATATTTTTATACATAGGTGCACAAAATGTGAGACCATTAAGAACAAAGAACAAAACCATCAAAATATTGAAACATGATTTTCACACAAAAAACAAAACCATAATAATGAATATTTACTGCAAATCAGTGCGACTTCTGCTGTTGCCTTTCAGAGACCAGTTCAGAAATGCGCAGCTTTACCTTGGCAAGTGCCACTCTCATGTCATTTTCGCAACAAAGTCTGTTCCTTTTCTTCGTTTTTATGTCCAGCATCCTCGAAAAGGTCTGCTCGCAAAGATATGTTGTAACAAACGGTATGAAAATCTCCAGAGCTTTCTTAGCAATAACAGGGTACTTTACCATTTGTTGACACCAAAACGTTGAGAGCGTTGTTGTGCTGAAGAGTTGCTGTTGAACCTGGCTTTGCTGAATTTCAATGATTTCATCAAGGTATTCATCATTGACATCTGTTGTCTCAACACTAAACCTGAACGGCTGTCTCACCCATGCTGGATATGACTCTCTTGTAGGAAAGTATCCATCGAGAGACTTTGCAAGCGAATCTAAGTGTGTGGCAATTGCTTGCTTCAGTTCCGCGGGTACAGAAATGTCTCCGATTCCAGATACATCTTCGATCTTACTTACACAGTCGTCTAGCAGGGGAAAGTTTGCAAAGTTATCGTTCTCTATTCGTCGTTTCCATAACGGTAGCTTTTTTTTTAAAAGCCTTCAGGTTTTCTTCCGCTTCGATGATGTTGACTCCACCGCTCTGCATCTGTTGATTGAGATTATTGAGAGCTGCGAAGATTTCAGCCATGTACGCTAAAATGAGAATGAACTCTGAATTTTTGAAGCAATCTGCATGACAATGTTGGTACTCTTGCAAAAACAGGGCTAATTCCACATGCACAGCAAAAACACGATTCAGCACCTGTCCCCGGGATAACCACCGAACGTTAGAATGGTACAGAAGTACCTCAAATTCAGATCCCATTTCTTTACACAGCTCCCTGAAGATGCAGTGCCTCAGAGCACTATTTCGCACATAGTTCACGCATTCCACTACAATTTTTAATAATTCTGCCAGTTTTAAAGGCAAGTTTTTTGTTGCCAACGCATGCCTGTGCAGAATACAATGCGTAACAATGATGTGTGGTGCATCGGCTTTCACTAGCGCACCAAAACCAGACTTTCTTCCCAGCATGGCTGGAGCTCCGTCCGAACAAACTGCAGAAACCATATCCCACGAAAGATTGTTGTCTTTGAAGAAGTCATCCACAAGTTTCTTCACAGCGGCTGCCTTAGTTGTTGTTGTAAGAGGCTTACAAAATAAAAAATATTCCTTTATCATATCGTCTTTCACATAGCGCACGAATACTGCAAGCTGGCTTAGATTGGAAACGTCTGTTCTCTCGTCGAGTTGAAGGCTGAATTTTGCCGGGCTTGAAATCAGATCTGCAAATACTTGAACCAAGATGTCTTTGCCCATGTCCTCTATTCTGTCGCTGATGGTGTCATTTGAAAGAGGAATTTGGGATAACTTAACTTCAGCCGCTTTTCCCAGCATGATATTCGCCATCCGTAGCACAGCTGGTTTTATGAGTGTTTCAGCAATTGTGTGTGGTTTGCGATCAGGTAAGCAACTTCGTACTATGCTGTGAGGATTGGTTTGTTGATGGGTACAAAGGCGAGAACAGGCAGAGTAGCCTTTTCATCGAATCTAGCTCTCTTCACCTTGAATTCAGCGAGCGTTATATTCTTGTGATTTCCATGCAGCTTAAAGAGGAAGTAAACCCTGATGAGTTTACTTCCTCTTTCATTCCCTGTAAAGGCAAAGCATAATGGACTACTATGCATCGCATAGTAGTCCATTATGTGTCACTTACCTGACACAGGAGCCAGCGAAGTCACCGCCGTCCCCTGTAGTTCCGAGCGTCCATCTTCTTGGTGGGTCTCCATGGGTCTCGCTGCTCCGGCGCTGTGATTCGCCGGAGCAGCGATGACGTCACTCCCACGCATGCGCACGGGAGCCGAGACTCGCGGCATTGCCGTCATCAACGATGCCCCGCTCAGTGCGCCTGCGCGCCGCTGTCTACGGCGCATGCGCCGTAGATAGTGGTGCCTGTCTTCGGGCAAATATCTCCTAAACCATATAGGTTTGGGAGATATTTCTTGGACCTACAGGTAAGCCTTAATCTAGGCTTAACTGTAGGTCAAAGTGGTTTGTAAGGGCAGGAAGTAAAGGAAAGGGTGTTCTCTTAGTTTTGCCGGTGCTAGACTAGAATTGCTCAACTTGGCATTGCAAATCATGCAGTTAGGACGCTGACTCCCATTACATTCCGTTATACATGTGAATCCATATTGTACATATTCGTCCAACCACTTTCTTTTTTTGCTTGACATAGTATGAAGGGATTAAAATATTAAGAAAGAAATCACACGACGTACCATCACGACAGTTACAATTCGACTACTGGGTGCACCAAATTCCCTGCAGCACAGATAGGCCGCCTAGTGATGTGGCATTATCACCTGCAGCCAATGATGGATGAGCAGGGCGTGTCATCACGAATCATATGAATTAGATGTGTGTTTTGACTTCCGCCGAACCCACGAGACTGACTCACCGAACCCCTGGTGTTCGATCGAACCCAGGTTAAGAACCACTGTCCTAAGGTCATGTGATCACAGCTTAAGTTCCCTGGACACGAAGGTGAAGATTCCAGCCAAGGTGAAAGGTTCTCTATGGTGGTGGAGGAATCAGGAGATCCTATCAAGGGGACTGGCTTGGGGCTTCCCAGTTGAAAGAAGACTAACAATGGACGCCAGCTCTTGGGGATGGGGGGCCCATCTAGAGGAAAATTTCACACAGGGAACTTGGTCCAAGAAGGAAGCAATAAGGTCCTCAAATTGGAGAGCGTTGAAGGAGATCACTTTATCTCTAGTGATATTCGCACAAGTTCTCCAGTATCACCATGTGCAAGTGTTGACAGACAGTGCCACGGCCGTGGCTTATCTAAACAGACAGGGGGGCACAAGGAGCAGGTCATTAGAAGCACTGGCAACAGAGATTCTTATATGGGCAGAGAAACATTTACTATCCTTGTCGGCAATCCACCTAAAGGGGACCCTGAACAAAGTGGTGGACTTCCTAAGCAGGTACACCATTCAGGAGGCAGAGTTGTCTCTGTCGCTTGCAGCATGGCATCTGTAGAACAGCTCCTAAAGTGCGAGCGGATTTTCCATCCAAGATTTTTCTGACGGAATTCCGCTCAAGCTTGGCTTGCATACACACGGTCACACAAAAGTTTGCGATGCGGTGATGTACAACACTACGACGAGCTGAGAAAATGAAGTTCAATGCTTCCAAGCATGCGTAGGAGTTTTGCGCATAGGAATTGCTACAGATGATCGGAATTTCCGATCAAAACATCGAAGGAGCATACACACGGTGGCATTTTCCAACCAAAAGCTCTCATCTGTCTTTTGCTGGCCGAAATGCCGATCGTATGTACGCGGCATAGGGGGTTCTCAGATCGTCTGGTTGCAACATTGCTATCGAGTAGGAAAAAAAGTAACAGGAGCTATCTATACTAAGGTCTGGAAGGTCTATAACTCATGGTGCAATTCATCTACCCAAGGAGCCTTGCTTCCATCTTGGAGTTTTTACAGGATGGGGCAGATAAGGGACTAGCAGTCAGTACCTTAAAGGTACAGGTTGCTGCACGAGCAGCTTTTTTTGAGAAATATGTGGCCTCTGAACCGCTGGTAGTTAGATTTTTTTAAAGCTCTTGCACGATCAAGGCTAGCACCAGTTAATAGTTTCCCAAAATGGGATCTGTCAGTAGTCCTGCAATCCCTAGCAAAAAGTCCATTTGAATCTCTGGATGCAGCATCACTCAAATGTCTCACTTTTAAAGCTGTGTTCCTGATCGTCATTACTTCAGCACGCAGGATCAGTGAGCTACACACTCTGTCAATTAGGAAACCTTATCTGCCAGTGTTTCTTTCATAGAACAGACCCAAAATTCTTAGCCTCAATGCATAATAGTTCACATGGCATTGTGCTCCCAACCTCCTGTGCTAACTCATCAGGGGAGAAGGAGACTTTTTTTTCATATGCTGGATGTCAAAAGGATTTTGTTATGTTACCTAGAAATAACAAAGGACTTTAGACGTACAGATTCAGTATTTGTCATTTTTTCAGGCAACAAGAAAGGTTGCCAGGCTTCTAAAGGATCATTAGCCAGATGGCTGAAATTATCCATCCTGGAGGCATACTCACATGCAGGTTTGTCTCTGTCAGCTGGAATTCGTGCACACTCAACCAGAGTTTGAGTTTTCACACCTTTGTGCGACATTACAGGCTGGACCTCACATCTGTAAGCGATCAGGCATTCGGCAGGAAGGTCCTGCAGGCTGTTGTCCCACCCAAGGGGGTAAGTCTCTGTTATCCTCTCAGGTGCTGTCCTGAAAGACGCTTTGGGAAAATTCAAGTTAGACTTACCGGTAACTTGTTTTCCATAAGTCTTTCAGGACAGCAACGAGCTGCCGTATTAGTTTCTATGTACTATGCTGCGACTAACATACGTGTTTATGTGTTCCAGCCGGGGCAGGAGGTTCTCTTCTGCAACTGATGTGTTGCCTCCCTTTAAAGATCTGGAGGAAGGAGGTATTTCCTATGGTCCAGTGGGTGGAGTCACGATCTCTCAGGTGCTGTCCTAAAAGACTTATGGAAAACAAGTTACCAAGAAGTCTAACTTGAATTTTCTGAATTTGGCAATATAAATTTGAAAGTCTAGTTCTTGGTACCATACATTTAAAAAAAAAAATTAAAAATATCTTGTCATCCCCACAGATGTTCCCAATAATTAAAACTTATGGAGCCCTTTTAGTGAAGAATGTCCAGAAGAAAGTTGATAACAAAGAATTTATGAACATGAAGGAGTAAGTATATGGTATATGAATAATTGAATACCATCTGACAGAATGCTAATTGCAAAAATAATTAGATATCCATTTGTTAAACATTATATCAGAAAATTGATGACAACGAAAAGTTAAAGGGGTTGTAAAGGTAAATGTTTTTTCACCTTAATGCATTCTATGCATTAAGGTGAAAAAACATCTGACAGTGCCGGCGCCCCCAGCCCCCCGTTTTACTTACCTCACCCCTCAAATCCCGTGCTCGCCCCCGTCGTCCTTTCCACCGTTCAGCCTGGTCGCTGATTGGCTGGAGTGGATGGATGGAAAGCAGCGCAGCCATTGGCTCGTGCTGCTGTCAATCACATCCACTGACGCGGAGCGGCGGGGCGGGGCCGTGTGATACAGCGAGCGGCTATAGCCGCCGGCTGTATCACGGCAATCTGTGCAAAACGAGCTGCACAGTGGAGGTAAGTATAACATGTTTGTTATTTTTAATTTTTTTTTTTTTTAAATCACTTTACAATCCCTTTAAGTTAAATCAACCACACTCATTGGGGCCCATTTGTAATATGACTTTGTACTTATTTTCTGTTGTTGTTTTAAGACTAAATAGTTAACATCAGTCTACACTGAACTGCTATTTGCCAAATAAATATTTTGTGCTAGACTGGATGGTGTTAGTATCTATTTTATGCATCTTCGCCTGAGTTGTGTTATCATTGGCTAGAATGATGAATGGGAAAGAGGTGTATGCAAATAGGGCTAATGTAGCATTTAAATTTTTTAGCACAGCCAGTATAATTCTGTAGGAACACAGGATTTTAGGAATATAGGATAGGAGTGACTAGAGCTGCACGATTCTGGCCAAAATTAGAATCATGATTTTTTTTGCTTAGAATGAAAAGATAACGATTCTCTCGCGATTCTCGCGCCGTAAAATCTTTCACATTATACAAAAAAAAAAAAAATGGGTTAAATTGCATTTGAAAGGCCGCTGCGCAAATACATTGTGACATAAAGTATTTCAACAACCACCATTTTATTTTCTAGGGTGTCTACTAAACAATATATAGAATGTTTGGGGGTTCTAAGTAATTTTCTAGCAAAAAAAATGATTTTAATGTGAAACCTACAAACATCAGAAAAAGGTTTAGTGTTTAAGTGGTTAAACTTTTTTCACTTACACACAAAGTCTATTCCATTGACAAATTGTTACAATGTTTATACTTAAGTTTAACTTATAAAGAATGTTTTGATTCTTGGCAGACTACCCAGTTTTTCTCTTCCTTTTTTTTGAGGGGGGTGGCTTCAGAAAAGAGAGAATTCTTTGCATAGAATGAATTGTGAAACACTTTAGTCAAGATTGCCATAACGATTCTTGACGATTAATTGTGCAGCTCCAGGATTGACACTGGTTGATATCATGTGGGCTATTTTTTGATTACTAATGCTTTGTTATTTGTGTCAGCATCTTTGGAAGCTACACCATGGACATTGTTCTAAGTACATCATTCAGTGTGAATGTGGATTCACAGAACAATCCCAACGATCCATTTGTGGCCAATGCCAAGAAGCTTTTCACATTTTCCTTTTTCAATCCATTGTTCTTAACTACATGTAAGTTATTCAGTCTCCTATTTACAAATATTTATTATCTAAGGCTGCAATCCTATATATTAGCAGGCATTTGGTCCATTTTCAGAACATTTAACCATTAATTATCTCTTTTTTTTCAGTGCTATGTCCATTCCTTATACCTCTATTGGACAAACTGAATTTCTGCTTCCTTCCTTTAAGTGTTCTCAACTTTTTCCAAGATGCCATTAAAAGTATCAAGAAAGACAGGCAGAAGGGTATTCATTCAGTAAGTAAACTTGAAGTAGTTTTACTTAATTTGTGTTAGTGCAAACAGGTATTTCTTTTTCTTCATTGATGCACTGATGGACATGAATTGGCAGGACTGGTAGGCTACACTGATGGGTACTGATAGGCTGCACTGATGAGGCAGCATGGATGAGGAGACACTGGTGGGCACTGATGAGGAGGCACTGATGGGCAGCACTAATGGACACTGACAGCACTGATGGGCACTGATTGGCAGCACTGATGGGCACGGATTCGCACCACTGATGGGCACTGATTGGCAGCACTTATGGGCACTGATCATCAGTGTAGATGTCCCCTTTCACACTGGCCAGTTACCCAAAATTCTGATAACCGGCAAGTGTATTTACATTGGAATCAGCTGTGATTGGACACACCTAATCACATGGTAAAGGGCCGCTGTGATTGGCTCTTAACTCCAAACTGTGATCAACTGTGCCCAAAGGACACAGTGATCACAGAGCACGCCGCAGCAGGGGGGTCTAGGTGCTGGAAGGGCATCAATAGACGCCCTCCCAGAACTGGATGACCGCGCTGTAGATGTCATTCGGCTATAGCACAGTCAGCAAGTGGTTATTTAGCTGGGGGAGAAGGAGGCCTTTTTAAGATGTGAACAAATTAAGTTGGCTGTATCCATGACTTCTTTGTTCTTTTAAATAACAATAGTAGAAGAACAAGGATGCAGTTTTGTATTCATCTTTTATTTGCACGGTGATTTTTTTCTGAATATTTAAAAATTCCATTAGTGACTGCTGTCTGCTGTCTGCATATCTGTGCATGTTTAAAAGAAATTAGATACAGCTATTGCATTCTCAAGAGTCTTATCATGGGAAAATGTTGAATCTCATGGCACAATACAATTTGTACATGAGAGATATGAGTGATGTTGATGGCTTTTGTAGGTCATAAAAAAATGTATGCTTATAGGCATTACATACAGTACATATGTAATTAGGATGGGAGTTTTTTTTTTATTGTTAACTTCTTATCTGCTATCCAAAAGCTATGGCTACCTCCTTGGCCATAGATGTACAGTTATGAAAAACTTAGTGAGAGTAGTTATCTACACATCCTCCAGCAGGTCATCAAGTGCCAGTACCTGCTATGTTTCTCAATGACAACGAACGTGTAGTATTTTGATCCTTCTCTCTTCTGCCCTCTGACTACCCTCCCACTCATAGAAAGATTTTCCATAGGTGAGAAAATGTCTGTATGAATTAATGAGCACTGTTGACAGACGTTACTGCTCTCAGCATTACAGAGGTCCATATTTTCACAAATGATTCTCAAATCAGTAGTCTCATTTGGGTGATCCTTAAATTGCTGTTCTTCAAGTCATAAAATAACTTTTCTGTGCATGTGATATAAAATATGAGCTCACTATTATCTTCTTTTCTTTTGCTTAGGACCGAGTGGATTTTCTGCAACTCATGGTTGATTCTCAGACCAAAGATAGAACATCATCAGAAGAGGAGACTCATGCTTACAAAGGTAAAACTAATTATGTAAGCTTTTTAGAACTAGAAGCACCACAGACTGCATATTACTATGGAGTTAATTATACATTTTCTGCAACAGCAATGCACTTTTCATTGGATAGAAGGTCTTCACAACAAATCTAGTTGAGGCACATCAAACAACTGCAATTATGCATTAACCTGTTCCCGACCGGCTCGCATACATACATGGTGGCACAATGGCACCGCTGCGTGAAACCCAGTACAGGTACGGGGCATGCCCCCACCGCGCTCACGACTATCGGATTTGACCGAGAACCGATCAATCTTCAGGTCCAGCCAATGATTTATGGCCTGAACCTGCTGATTGGTTCTGACAAATGAAATCCTTCCCCTGCCTGTAAGTGTAAACACAGACAATGATGTCATCTTCCCTAGTGGAACTCTTTTCGTTCCAGAGAGAGGAGAGGAGACATCTCTCAGTAAGTTGCACCAACACTAAACTAACATCAGTACACGTAGGTGCACTTGTCACCCCCCCCATCGCCCCCCAGGTAACCCCTTTACTCCCTGTCACAGTGTCACCCAGTGCAGTGTTCATATTTTTGTTTGATCACTGTACTGGTTTCATTTGTGACACTAATCAGCATTAAGGAAGTTAGTGGTAGGCCCAGGTAGTTTTAGGGTACCCCCTAACCCCCCCAATAAAGGTTTAACCCCTTGATCACGCCCTGTCACCAGTGATCACCATATTAGTGTTACGGGTGATGCTGGTTAGTTCCTTATTTTTTATAGCATCAGGGTACCCGCCGTATATATTACCTGAATAAACCCACCTGATCACCCGGCGGGTGATTTCAATTCGGTTTTAGCACCAGTTAGGGTCTGCGTCACCCCAGGCAGTGTCAGATTAGTGCCAATAGCGCTAACACCCGTGCACGCACCATACACCTCCCTTAGTAGTATGGTGTGTATGGATCAATAACTTTGATCTGATCAGATCTATACTGGCTTCCCCAGTAGTTAAGTACTCCAAAAAACGCAGTGTTAACGGGATCAGCCCAGATACCGGCTAGCACCTGCATTTAGCCCCTCTGCCCAGGCCACCCATGTGCAGTATCAATCGATTACTGTCACTGACAAAACACTAAACACATAACAGCAGCGATCGCAGAGTAAAGCCTGATCCCTGCGAATGGTAACAGTTTTTTTGGTAGCATTTGAATCAGTCGCTGACAATCAGGTGCTCTTTTTTTTCTGTGAGTCTCACTAGTTATACAAGTAAATTTAGAGGCAAAAATTTCCAATCGAAGGTACACTAGTGAAGAGGCCTACACATTTCTAAGCATGACAGATGAGAGTGAAGAGGAAGTCACCCATCTGTCAGATTCAGGCTCAGACTTTTATCCTGTAAACAGCAGCGGCACCCTGACAGATAGCTCTGACGATGGAGTAGTGGTCCCTGCCAAGGTCAGGCGTACCCGACACCATTCTTCTGCTGTTGTTGAGGTGCAAGAACCGCAGGGCTCTCTTATGGAGCAGAAAGCCAGTACTAGTGCCGCTCATCCTTCTGGTGAACTGGCAAGCACCAGCGGCCTAGTACATCCTGGTCGTACATCCAGCACTGCACTTGGTGATGTGGTGAGTCCCATAAGTGCAGTTCAAGCTGGTGAGGTGGCTAGCACATGTAGTGTCCTGCAGCCACCAAGAAGACAAAGACAGGCCTGTTGAGCCCATAGTGCCCTTCCCGCTGCATTTTGCCAATCCAAATTGGGAGCCCACCACTTCTGCAGCATCACCAGCATTACGAGGTAAGAGATAGTTGTGTAGAGCCAAAGAACTGCCCAGACTATATAGGGAGCACTGGTAAGATTGTGTGGGACTTGGTGTCATCATTATTTGGAAAGGGGTACCACTTGTACATGGACAATTATTACACAAGCGTGCCACTTTTTAGTCACTTGTTTGATCAAGGAATTGGCGCATGTGGCACCTTGTGATCTAATCGCCGGGGCTTACCCCAGCGGCTTGTAGATTCCTGTCTTAGGCTGGGGGAGAGAGCCTGCTAGAGATGTAAAAATTTGCTTGCTGTGAAGTGGAGGAATAATAAGAATATTTTCATTCTGTCATTCTGTCATCCCTTCACGCAGACACGACGATCCAAATTTCTAAGGCGATTGGTGTTGTGGAGAAACCCCTCTGCGTCCACAAATATGACCTTAATATGGGAGGGGTGGACCTCAACGACCAGTTGATGGTGCTGTACTTAATTGCCTGTAAGGCCAGACTCTGGTACAAAAAAGTGTCTGTATACTTATTCCAGTTGGCTCTGTTGAACGCTTATGTGCTATACAAAGCTTCAGGATGAACTGGATCCTTTCTTAAATTCCATGAAGAGATCATCACAGCCATTCTGTTTCCAGACGGTGCTGTGGTTCCGCCAGCTGACCATAGAGCTGATTGAAGACCAGAATGGTTCCAATCATCTCTATGGCCTAAGTAATTGGAAGCTACGAGCATTTCAAGTCTTTGGTTTCGCCGGATATAAACAGCGCCATTGGGAAATTAGGAAAGCATTGTATCACATTGATCTTGGTGTGGTCAGATGCTTTGAGGGCAGAGGAGAGATCTAGAGTCTAATAGGCCTTTTTTTTTTTTTTTAAAGAGTATCTGTCACTACCTATTGTTATAACAATAAAAATGATTTAAAAAAAATTCAAGGAACAGTGTAAAATAAAATAAAAAAAGCAAAATAAATAATAATAATAAAAAAAGCTAATTTTTGTCATTATTCAATCACTTATGACAAAAAATAAAATATTCAATGTGCTTAACAAGTCTCTCAAAGTTGGATCATTTTTTGTTTTAGAACCGCAGTCATAAACTAAAAGCTGCGTAAATTCCAGAAAATGTAGACACTATAACCTTTGGGCAAACCAATAAATATATGCTTATTGAATTCTTTTTTTAGCCGAGACTTGTGGCTGAATGCTTTTCGGCCTAAATGTATGACTAAGATTGAGTTTATTGTATTTTTTATAACAAAAAGTAGAATATACCTTTTTTTTTCAAAATGTTCAGTCTTTTTTTGTTTATATCGCAAAAAATAAAAACCGCAGAGGTGATTAAATACCACCAAAAGAAAGCTCTATTTGTACAACATTCCATGACTGTGCAATTACCAGTTAAATAGCACAGTGCCAAATTGTAAAAAGTGCTATGGTCAGGAAGGGGGTAAAACTTTAAATGGTTAAACTTAAAAAAAAAGTGATATAATAAGATCAATGACTATACTCGTATATAAAATGTTGAAAGTGTTTGTAGCTGCAATGGTCCAGGTTCTAGTTGTTTCCTGGCACAGATTATTTTAATAGCAAAGAACAGCCATGTGATGGAATGAAGTGGTGTTTTTGCAGTGAGACAAACGCTAGCATCCACTTCCTGGCCTGGTGCACTATTGCAGTTGTTTGATGTTCCTTAAAGTGTAACTATGATACATTGTATCTGAGCATCATAAACCAAAAATTCTATTTAAATAGAACTATAGGGAAAACATCAAATGCAGCCACTGTGCCCATCAATTGCCATCACTGTGCCATCAAACACAGCCACTGTGCCCAACAAATACAGCCACTGTGTCATATAAAATGCTCCCCCTGTGCCATCAAATGCAGCCACTGTGCCCACCTTATGCAGCCAATGTGCCCATCTTAAGCAGCCACTGTGCCCATCTTGTGCAGCCAATGTGCAGCCAATGTGCCCCATCAAATGCAGCCTCACTGTGCCCATCAAATGCAGCCACTGTGCCATATCAAATGCTGCCAGTGTGCCTCCGCCTGTACTTACCCTGTCTCTGTGGCAGTGGGACAGCTCCTCGATGTCTTCTCCCATCCTCTGCTATGATTGGACACCCGATAGGCGTCCAATCACAGCGCCTGTCATTTCAGCCAATCAGGTGAATGAAATACTTGTATAGCGCACAATGCGAACTGAATCGCCTCTAGGCGCTGTGGCAAGCTTTGATCATCTGCTAAAAGAGGAAGGTCTTGAGTTTTTTCCTAAAAGCCAGGTGATTTTCTTCCAGGCGGATGTTGATTGGTAGAGCATTCCATAGCCGAGGCCCTTGGACAGCGAATCTCCGATCCCCCTTGGATTATACCGGGCTTTGGGCACGAGGAGGAGGTTTTTGTTGGCTGATCGAAGAACTCGGTTTGGTGTGTAATGATTTATTTTCTCCATTAGGTATTGTGGAGCTTCTCTATGCACGCATTTGTGGGTGAGGCAAAGGGTCTTGAACGTGATCCGATTTTTTACGGTTAGCCAATGTAAGCTCCTCTGCGAAGGAGAGATGGATTCTCAGGGTTTTTTCCCTGTTATCAGCCTTGCCACCGTGTTTTGGATCAGTTGTAAACGCGCAAGTTGATATTGTGGTAAACCTATGTAAAGCGAATTTGCGTAGTCCAGTCGTGAATTAATGATTGTTCCAACTACCACTGCTTTGTCATTCTTTGGGATAAAAGGGATGAGTCTGCGAAGCATGCGCAGCAGATGGTGAGATCCACTGACTACTGCTCCTATTTGTGCATCCATTGACATTTGTGCGTCTAAAATAACCCCGAGACTCTTCGCATTGGTCTTTGGGGAGATAGTTTGCCCAAAGACGGTTGGTGGAGACCAGGAGGTTTTGGTTGCGGGCTTATGATTTGGGTGTAAGATAAGAAGCTCTGTCTTTGATTCGTCCAGCTGGAGGGAGTTAGTGGTCATCCAGTCCTCTATTGATTTGAGGCAGTTTTTAAGTTGTTGTTGGTGATCTTTTTTTCCATTGATCCGGAAATAAAGTTGCGTGTCGTCAGCGTAAGAGTGGAAGCAGAGATCTGAGCATCTGATGATTTGAAGGAGTGGGCGAATGTAAATGTTGAAGAGAATGGGTGACAAAGGAGAGCCTTGAGGGACTCCGCAGGTGACTGCCCGAGTTTTCGAGAGGAATTTTCCTAGTTTCACTGTCTGTGACCGATTGCCTAGGATGGACGCGAACCATTGGAGATCTATGTCTTGGACTCCGGCTACTTCTGTGAGGCGGACGAGTAGAGTATTGTGATCTACTGTATCAAACTCTGCACTTAGGTCTAGCAGTACGAGGAGACGCGGCTCTCCGTCATCTGCTGCTTCGAGGGCGTCGTCCCAAATCTTGAGGAGAGCTGTTTCTGTTCCATGACCCGGGCAGAAGCCTGATTGCAGCGGGTCCAGGAGTTTGTGAGTATCCAGGTGGAGTTGTAGCTGATGTACTACAGCTTTCTCCATGATCTTAGAAATGGTGTTGAGGCTTGTAATTGGCTTACGGTTGTGTGGATCCTGAGGGTCCAGGTTTGGTTTCTTGAGTAGAGGTTTGACGATGCCTTGTTTGAGGATGCTGGGAACAATCCCTTCATGGAATGATCGATTTATGAGGTGGGTTATGGTTGGAGCCACGATGTCGGAGCATTCTTTCAGTAGTTTTGTGGGGATGATGTCAATAGGTGAGGTACTGTCACGCAGTTTATTAATGATGTTTTTTGCGGTGCCTACGGTAATTGGGGATAGTGAAAATTTCGGCGGTTGCGGTATGTTGGTGCAAACATCCTCTTTATGTATTTGCTGGCTGAGGTCGGATGTTTTCTTCTGACAGATTGTTTCCCTGATGGTTTTGACTTTATCGATGAAAAAATCCGACAGTTTGTCACAGTAATCCTGGGATTCACTTTCTGGGGGTTCTAGGCACACCGGATTCATTGATTGATTAACCAGTTTAAACAGTTCCCGTGGTTGGTTTGCGGCCGTTGAGATTGTATATGAGAAGTGGTCCTTTTTGGCTTTGAAGATTGCTTTCCGATAATTCTCTGTGAGACCTTTGTGGTTAAAGTGGTTTTCCTCTGTGGTATTTCTTCTCCATGTTCTTTCCGCTCTTCTACGTTTTTGCTTTAGTACGGCGAGGGAGCTATTAAACCATCCAGAGTTTTTCTTCTTGATGAGAGCCCTGCGTTTTGGTGCTACCGAGTCTGCTGATTGCAGCAATGCCCTGTTCAGGGAGTTGAGTGTTTCCTCCGTAGAGTGGTTTAAGGTTATTGTAGCTATCTTGTTGGACAGAGTGGATTTGAAGGATTCGGAGTACAGTTTTTTATGCGATCTGGTCCAGTGCGTTGTTGTTACAGGATTCCGTTTTTCGTTGGTGATGTTGGTAGCGATTTTGAATTTGATGGCGTGGTGATCCGTCCATGGCAATGTTATGTTGTCGAGTATGTTGACGTCAATGTTCTGTTTGAAAATGAGGTCCAGGGTGTGTCCTGACCCATGTGTGGGAGTCTTTATCAGTTGCTGGAGACCCAGTTCTTCTAGTTGATTTATGGAGGCAGTCGCGATGGGGTCTCGTTTGCCCAAAGTTAGAAATCTCCGAGTGCCAGGAAATTTTTGAATTTTAGGGTGTGCATTGCAAAGGATTCCGTGAGGGGTGAAAGAAGATTGGACTTTGGTCCCGGTGGTCTGTAGTACAGTAGAATATGAGTGGTGTCATGGGGCGTTGTTTGAAGATGTAGCATCAGGGTTTCCATAAAAGGCACTGGGTTCTGAGATGATGTTTTAGTGAGATCCAGGTTAAAGATCACTGCTAGGCCTCCTCCTTTTTTCCCTATCCGATGTTCGGTTAGGATCCTGTAGTTTTCCGGCACCAATTCGGTGAGGATGGTGTTGCAGTCAGAGGTTAACCAGCTTTCGGTGATGAAGAGGCAGTCTGCATTGTTCTCGATGATGAAGTCGTGTACTTCCAGTCTATGTTTGACTGCAGACCTGGCGTTAATCAAGGCGCAATCTAATTGTAGTGGTCGAGTAGATGTCTTCCTGTGGTTGGGAGTTGCTTGTCGTCCGGTTTTTAATAGTTGTTCTCTTTTAAGTATTTTTTGTATGGAAGATGGCAATGTGGTGTTGATGTTCCTTAGTCTGTGCAGAACTTCAGCTGAGTATTTGAAGTGGCACATGGTTTGTGGATGCTGTTGATGGTACTATGGACCTAAGATGATGATCCTGATCAGGGTATTGATCCTGAGGAGGGGCTAGGTATCAGACTTGCCGCTGTGCTTGAGGCTATTAGCGCGCAAGTTGATCAGGGGATGCCTATGTGGATGCGGAAGGAGTTGTATTCGGTTGCTGGCTGTTCCGGCTACCTTTACTTGAGGTGAAGGTCTCCGCTCAGAAAAGAAGTCTGGCTGTGATCTGGAGTAGTCGTGCAATGCATGAATCTATCTATTGGTCATAGAGGGGTGGCTGGAGAGAGGGGGCGGCGACCGTGCACCCTTATTAACGCACCAGCACTGCATGCCAGCAGACAGATTGAGATAGTCGGAGTCCATATTTCCATTCATGTCTGTCTATGGTCAGATACACCTTGGTGGGGATGAAGAAGATTGAGTTACATTGTGAAAATAGATGAGGATGACTCTGGGCGGGGATGAGAGTTACATAGTGAAGAGGGGCTCTCCACAATGTAACTTTTATCTCCACCCAGAGTCATCCTCATCCATTTTCACAATGTAACTTAATCATGCCAGCTTGTCAGCCTCAGGTGTCCCATCGAATGAGATTAAAATAAAGTCAAAATATACAGCACAGTTCAGCACAATAGCACACAGCTTTGGGAGAAGACTAATGCCCTGTACACACGACCGGTTTTCCCATCAGAATAAACTCTGAAGGTTTTTCCAATGGAATTCCACTGAAGCTGTCTTGCGTACACAGGACGCACGATCAAGAACGAGGTGACATACAACATGTACGATGGGACTAGAGAAAGGAAGTTCAATAGTCAGTAGCCAATAGCTTCTGTCTCGTACTTGCTTCAGAGCATGCGCCGTTTTTGGTTCGTCGGAACAGCATACAGACGAGCGGTTTTGCTGATAGAAATTTGTTCCGTCTGAAAAATATAGAACATGTTCTCTTTCTAGGTCCATCGGAATTTTCGACGTAAAAAGTCCAATGGGGCATACACACGATCGGAATTTACAATGAAAAGCTTTCATCTGACTTTTTCTGTCGGAAATTCCAACCGTGTGTACGCGGCATAAGTCACTACAAAGGGCACTGCTTCAATTGTCTCCAGGGTACTGAGCTTCCAGTGGGGTGGTCCTGCACCTACAGACATCTACAGCATGGGTGTTCAGACCACAGACTCTTCGTGCTTCTTGTCTGTGGACATTGTAATGCCGCGTACACACGATCTGAATTTTCTGATAAAAAGCTCTCACCGGTCTTTTTCTGATTTTGATCGTGTGTATGCGGCATAATAGTTGCATTGCCTGCTATTATTTGTTCTTTGCTTATAGCATAACCATTATGATCCTGCCTGCACTGTCAATTAGACATGTGCGATTCGTTTACGAAATACGTATTTTTATGCATACGAATTCTGTATGAAATTTCGTTTACGAATTTCGGATCCAAATTCATAACGATAATTCGTAATTGTTACGAAAAGTTAACAAACCTAAAAGTTAAAAACCCAGGAAGTCAGCACAGCACAGAGATGGTGGGAACCCCTCATAATGATAAATTCATCATAACGAAAGTTCGTAATTGTTACGAAAAGTTAACGAACTTAAAAGTTAAATCGCCAGGAACTCAGCACAGGGATGATGGGAACCCTATGGGGAATTTCTATGCTTACAAATTTTAAACGAAATACGAAATTTCGGATCCAAATTAATAGAAACATGACTGGTGTTTTGTTCACCAATCAGAGGAAGTCAGCATAGCACAGGGATGGTGGGAACCCTTCATAATGGGCACATCGGGTGTACACTCAGACCCAGGAACTCAGCACAGGGATGGTGGGAACCCCTCATAATGGATGCAGCAGGTGTACAGACCTGGGAACTCAGCACAGGGATGGTGGGAACCCTATGGGAATTTCTGTGCTCACGAATTTCATACGAAATTTTGTTAATGAATTTCGGATCCAAATTAACAGAAGCGTGACTGGTGTTTTGTTCACCAATCAGAGGAAGTCAGCACAGCACAGGGATGGTGGGAACTCCTCGTAATGGGCACAGCAGGTGTACACTCAGACCCAGGAACTCAGCAAAGGGATGGTGGGAACCCCTCATAATGGACACAGCAAGTGTACAGACCTGGGAACTCAGCACAGGGATGGTGGGGACCCCTCATAATGATAAATTCATCATAACGAACATTCGTAATTGTTACAAAAAGTTAACAAACCTAAAAGTTAAAAACCCAGGAAGTCAGCACAGCACAGGGATGGTGGGAACCCCTCATAATGATAAATTCATCATAACAGACTTTTGTTATTTTAACGAAAAGTTAACAAATCTAACGTAAATTCGTATTTTGTACAAATCCAAATTGAATTTCGTACACGAAATACGATTTTTTTTTCGTACGGAACAAAACGAAACAAATTACTGTCAATTGATCGTGCATTTGTTAAATTTCAAGCTGAAAAAAATATATATATTTACAGCGCAGTTTACAGGTATAGTGTTGCATTGTCCATCTGTCCATTTTGTCATTCAAAATGTGAGAGCACCGAAGCTGAAAATTGGTCTGGTTAGGAAGGGGGTTTAAGTGCCCAGTGGTCAAGTGGTTAAGAGAGTGAAGTTCTGCTTTAACCACTTGCCGACCGCCTCACGCCGATGTACGTCGGCAGAATGGCACGGGCAGGCATAAGCACGTACATGTACGTGATTTGCCTCCCGCGGGTCGGGGGCCCGATCGGGCCCCCGCCCGGTGCCTGCGGCGGTCGGTTTTCGTTCGGGAGCGATCCCGGACGAGGGGACGGCCATTCATTCATGGCCACCCCCTCGCGATCGCTCCCGACGAATGGAAATCCCCGGTGACATCACTTCCTCTCCTGTAATGTAAACACAGGAGAGGAAGTGATGTATTCTCTCCTCCGTGTCGGTATTTTTCGTTCCGACACGGAGGAGAGCGGATCAGTGAGTTGCACCAACACATCCCACACACAGTAGAACATGCCAGGCACACTCACACCCCCCCTTTACCCCCCGATCACCCCCCCAATTACCCCTGCCCCCCAGTCACAGTGACACCAATGTCATTTTTTTTTTTTTTTTTTTTTTTTTGCATTGGTGTCATTTGTGACTGTAATAACTGTTAGGGCAGTTAGGGTTAGCCCCCTTTAGTTCTAATGTACCCCCCTAACCCCCCCAATAAAGGTTTAACCCCGTGATCACCCCCCGTCGCCAGTGTCACTAAGGCTGGGTTCACATTGCAGCGGTTTATGAGAACGAATGTGATTCGCACCGCACTGCAGTGCAAATCACATCCGATCTCTGTGCGATTCGAGTTCAGCCATTCGCCGCACCCGCCGCACCCGCCACACCCGCCGCACCCGCCGCAAATTCGCACGGGACCCTTTTTTTGGCCCGCAGCAGAATCGGATCGCATGGGTGTTCACACCATGCGATCCGAGTTTGCAGATCGCACTGCGATATGCGAACTGATCTGGGGGTGTCAGTAACATTTCACTGACACTCCCAGCAGTTCGCATAGGGCAGTGTGAACTGCCGCCGGGAGGCATGCGATGCGGGAACCCGCCGCGGATTCGCGGCGTTTCCGCATCGCTCCAGTGTGAACCCAGCCTAATAAGCGATCATTTTTCTGATCGCCGTATTAGTGTCACAGGTGACGCTAGTTAGGCAGGTAGGTATTTAGGTTCGCCGCAGCTTTTTATAGCGCTAGGGACCCCCATATACTACCGCATAAAGCCCCCTGATTGCCCCCTAGTTAACCCTTTCACCAGTGATCACCATATAACTGTTACAGGTGACGCTGGTTGGTTAGTTATTTTTTTATAGTTTCAGGGCACCCGCCATTTATTACCTAATAAAGGTTTAACCCCCTGATCACCCGGCAGGTGTCATTTGTGACTAATAACTGTTAGGGCAGTTAGGGTTAGCCCCCTTTAGTTCTAAGGTACCCCCCTAACCCCCCCAATAAAGGTTTAACCCCGTGATCACCCCCCGTCGCCAGTGTCACTAAGGCTGGGTTCACATTGCAGCGGTTTATGAGAACGGATGTGATTCGCACCGCACTGCAGTGCAAATCACATCCGATCTCTGTGCGATTCGAGTTCAGCTATACAGATAGTATGGCTGAATTCGTGTCGCACCCGCCGCACCCGCCGCAAACTCGCACGGGACCCTTTTTTTGGTCCGCAGCAGAATCGGATCGCATGGGTGTTCACACCATGCGATCCAAGTTTGCAGATCGCACTGCGATATGCGAACTGATCTGGGGGTGTCATTAACATTTCACTGACACTCCCAGCAGTTCGCATAGGGCAGTGGGAACTGCCGCCGGGAGGCATGCGATGCGGGAACCCGCCGCGCATTCGTGGCGTTCCCGCATCGCTCCAGTGTGAACCCAGCCTAATAAGCGATCGTTTTTCTGATCGCTGTATTAGTGTCACAGGTGACGCTAGTTAGGCAGGTAGGTATTTAGGTTCGCCGCAGCTTTTTATAGCGCCAGGGACCCCCATATACTACCGCATAAAGCCCCCTGATTGCCCCCTAGTTAACCCTTTCACCAGTGATCACCATATAACTGTTACAGGTGACGCTGGTTGGTTAGTTATTTTTTTATAGTTTCAGGGCACCCGCCATTTATTACCTAGTCTCACTAGTGTACCCCTAAATTTAGGGGTGTCTACTTTCTAAAATGGGGTCATTTGGGGGGGGGGGTTTGTGCCATCTTGGCATTTTATGGCCTTCAAAACTGTAACGCCCTTAGAAAGCCTGAAGGCGGTGCTTGGTTTTTGGGGCCCCGTACGCGGCTAGGCTCCCAAAAAGTCCCACATATGTGGTATCCCCGTACTCAGGAGAAGCAGCAGAATTTATTTTGGGGTGTCATTTCACATATGCCCATGGCATGCGTGAGCAATATATCATTTAGTGACAACTTTGTGAAAAAAAAAAAAAGTTTGTAATTTTCCCGCAACTTGTGGCAAAATATAAAATATTCCATGGACTCAACATGCCTCTCAGCAAATAGCTTGGGGTGTCTACTTTCTAAAATGGGGTCATTTGTGGGGGTTTTGTGCCATCTTGGCATTTTATGGCCTTCAAAACTGTAATAGGTAGTGAGAAGTGAACTCAAAAAATTACGCCCTTAGAAAGCCTGAAGGCGGTGCTTGGTTTTCGGGGCCCCGTACGCGGCTAGGCTCCCAAAAAGTCCCACATATGTGGTATCCCCGTACTCAGGAGAAGCAGCAGAATTTATTTTGGGGTGTCATTTCACATATGCCCATGGCATGCATGAGCAATATATCATTTAGTGACAACTTTGTGAAAAAAAAAAAAAAAAAAAAAAAGTTTGTAATTTTCCCGCAACTTGTGGCAAAATATAAAATATTCCATGGACTCAACATGCCTCTCAGCAAATAGCTTGGGGTGTCTACTTTCTAAAATGGGGTCATTTGTGGGGGTTTTGTGCCATCTTGGCATTTTATGGCCTTCAAAACTGTAATAGGTAGTGAGGCGTGAAATCAAAAATTTACGCCCTTAGAAAGCCTGAAGGCGGTGCTTGGTTTTCGGGGCCCTGTACGCGGCTAGGCTCCCAAAAAGTCCCACATATGTGGTATCCCCGTACTCAGGAGAAGCAGCAGAATTTATTTTGGGGTGTCATTTCACATACGCCCATAGCATGTGTGAGCAATATATCATTTAGTGACAACTTTGTGTAAAAAAAAAAAAAAAATTTTTTTTTTGTCATTATTCAATCGCTTGAGGCAAAAAAATAAAATATTCAATGGGCTCAACATGCCTCTTATCAATTTCCTTAGGGGGTCTACTTTCCAAAATGGGGTCATTTGGGGGGGTTTTGTACTGCCCTGTCATTTTAGCACCTCAAGAAATGAGATAGGCAGTCGTAAACTAAAAGCTGCGTAAATTCCAGAAAACGTACCTTAGTTTGTAGATGTGACAACTTTTGCGCAAACCAATAAATATACAATTATTGACTTTTTTTTTACCAAAGACATGTGGCTGAATACATTTTGTCCTAAATGTATGACTAAAATTGAGTTTATTGGATTTTTCTAATAACAAAAAGTAGAAAATATCATTTTTTTTCAAAATTTGCGGTCTTTTTACGTTTATATCGCAAAAAATAAAAATCGCAGAGGCAATCAAATACCATCAAAAGAAAGCTCTATTTGTGGGAAGAAAAGGACGCAAATTTTGTTTGGGTACAACATTGCATGACCGCGCAATTACCAGTTAAAGCAGCGCAGTGCCAAAGTGTAAAAAGACCTCTGGTCATTTACCAGCAAAATGGTCCGGTCTGAAAGTGGTTAACTAGCGTACTTGTGAAGACCTTCTAGCCAGTTATTATTTCCTTACTTTTACCATGGGCATTTTGTAATAGTTAGCTAAGTGTGAAATAGTTAGCTAATTGTGAAATACACACATATGTAATAGGTTTATTTTGAAATTTACACTTGAAACAATATATTACAACATATACCAGGTGTCTCCAAACTTTCAAAACAAAGGGCCAGTTTACTGCCCTTCAAACTTTAGGGGGCTGGACTGTGGCCAGTGGGAAAAGAAAATGCCCTGGCATCGGTGGGACTAAACAATGCATAGCTCCCAACTGTCCCTGATTTCGAGGGACTGTCCCTGATTTGGAGCAATGTCCCTCTGTCCCTCTTTCCTCCTCATTTGTCCCACATTTTAGTCTGATCTATAGAGTTTTATATAAAATGCACTATTCAAAAAGTGTTTCCCAATCGCATACCTTTCATCCAATTTCTAAATTTCTGCATTTGTAAATTTCAAAAGCCAATATAAAGGAATAGTAATGGTAAAAAAAAAAAAAAAGCACTTGTGGGCTTAACTAATATTTTTTTGGGCTAATTGTCCTTTAATTGGACGTGGCAGGGGGTGTGTCCTATGCTTACATACTTTAGCTAATAGGTGTACCTTGTTCCCATCTCAAAAAGTTTGGAGGTATGACAATGCCCTGGGCTTGGCGATCAGTAGGAGTAAAAAAATGACACCGTTGGTGTCATTGGGAGGAATAGTGCCCCATCATTGATGTCATCAAATACAATGCAGAGCCCATAAACAAGCATTTAACTCTTGCAGTTTTAGGGCAGCTCCACTGTGGGAGGATTGCTGCTTTCACTGGAGATAGGCTGGAGACTTTTAAGGTACCATAAGATTATACAAATCAGTATGTCAAATTTTCTTAAAATAGTAATTTATTCATACAGTTAATGGCAGCAGTAAAAGCTGGTTTGCAGTAGGGTTTGAGTACAAATTCTGTGTTTAGTTAGGTTGCAAGTACAAGGGGTTTTCAAAACAAGCTGTTCTGTAGGTCTACAGAAGCAGATCTACGCAGGTATTAAATGCGCAATTTTCACTCTTTCCCTTCTACTGCCTTTGCATCAACATGTAAACTGAAAAGTGTTACGCCCTCCATTTATCTGCAGTTACAATGTAATATTGAATCTATGATTACCAGGTAAAACTGTTCTTTTTTTCGTAGAACTGACGGACAGTGAGATCATGGCCCAGGGACTTATCTTCGTCATAGCAGGCTATGAGACAACTAGCACTACCCTTATGTTCACGGCCTACCTCCTCGCAACACACCCTGATGTCCAAACTAAGCTGCAAGAGGAAATTGAGACCCATTTACCTAACAAGGTAAACCATAAAGCTTTCTTTTCCTTTTCTTTTTTTTAAATACACTAACGTGTGTGTTCCAAAGAAAAGACACATCATTACAATGTGGTTAGTGGTTTAGGACAGATTACTCTACTAAACGACGACTTGTCAGCAACTCTGTAAATGGTTATTTAGATACCATAATTAATTATCTAAATAGAGCATTAAGCTAGCCATAGGTGGATCAAAATTCGGCTGGTTCAGCAGGAACCAGACAAATTTTGATTCATGTATGGCCATCCCCCTTTGTTAGAAGTTGACTGTTAGATCGACTTTTGTTGAACAGGAATGTTGGAAAACTTTTGTCGATCTGCTGCAGCCACTGATCAGTGTATTCTGACAGCGGAAGAGTACCGCTGTCAGAATCCAATGTCTCAGTTGGGAGGATTCCTTTATCCTCCTCTTATGTGGACGGAGGAATACATTCTTTTTTTTTTTTAATCAGCCCTCTGGCTGTTTGAAAAAAATTGATATCTATGGTCAGTTTTAAGTTTGCCATACACTGTATGAATTTTGTCTGATTCCAAATTTTGCTCAGTGGGTGGCCCTGTTGGCTGCCTCCTGCCTGTTATCCCTTGATAGAAAAATCGCAGGGGCTTAGTGGAAAATTGTCAGGCAAAAGTGAATGCATTCAATCAGATGCAGTTGCGGTTTGTGTATTTTAACAGCCAGCAGGACCGACCTTCAAAATACAATAGGCACTGGAAGAGATTTGTCCTTCTGCAGGCTGAGGGCCTGAATGAATAAAAAAACTATCAGTTTATGGGCAGCTTTAGGAGACTATAATATGTGTAATATTTGTAATATTTGATGTGTACGCGAGACTCCAGCGTAGCTGCACAAATATGGAAGTCAATGAACAAACGTGCACAGAGGTAGGAATTTAAAAGGTTTTAATTACCTCATTATATACAGTAATTTAAAGCATTGTTAAACAAATTCGAATGCAGTTCTATTGTATTCCACTAAGTCTTTATTAGCATCCTTTAGTTCTACTTTAAGCTGATATATAACTAATACTATGTTGGAATTTATGTCCTGGTACATTAAGAATGTTTTATTTTTTATACAGGCTCCTCCCACTTATGAAGCTGTGATGCAGATGGAATATTTGGACATGGTGATTCATGAAACTCTGCGAATGTACCCTGCAGCTGGGAGACTTGAAAGAGTTTGTAAGAAAACAATAGAGATCAATGGAGTAACCATCCCAGAGGGAGTTGTGACTGTGATCCCAGCTTATGTTTTACACCGGGACCCTTCACTGTGGGCTGAGCCAGAGGAGTTCCGACCTGAAAGGTAACTTAGTTTTGCTACATATACTGGAAATGAAAGGATTTTCTTAAAGCATGTGTAGCGGTACCCCCGTAGGGGCTGCTGAGAATTATGGTTTGTCTGTCACCCTGCCCAGCCCTGCATTCACTCTCAGGCACTCTGAGACATAAAATAGTCAGTGAACTTTTTTATTTTCAGTTTTATTGAGGGGTATAGCTTGGATGGGGATGGGAGCTATGGGATGCCCAGCGAGGATAAATAAAAACAGCAATTGGTTTTGGGACAACTATGTACATACTCCTTCAGCTTCCTCCTGAACAAACTTGCTTGATTACTCCTCACTCCACCAGCACATCACTTACTGCAGACTGTTACTTATAGTCACCTCCAGCACATCACTTTGTTCCCCAGGAACAACTAGTGCTATTTGTTGGTTAGGCCTGACACTGACTCAGCCAGGCCTCAGCAAATGCCCTTTGCAGGCTGGGACTGTGTGCCCCATTGATGTAGCAGAAAGGTCCTTGTGCTAGCTGCCCTACTGTGGCTACTGATCCCAGTTAGCCCTCTTCAGGTCCTGCCAGCCCTCCTGGCTGCAGCTGCCTCTTTACACTGCCCCTTCCACCACAGTCTACACTTCTGGTTCTGCACCCATCTCAGACTGCAAACTCCCAGTCCTCTCAGACGTACCTCCTCAGTCCTCTTGACTGTGCCTCACCCACCAGCCCTCCTGGCTGTGACCAGTTGTCATTCCTGGACTCTCTCCGCAGTGCTTTCTCCCACCACTCCTTGCTCTCTCTTGTGCCTCTGGTCCAGGACCTCTTCATGTGTAACTGAAAGTGGTCCCAACTGCACCTGAGCCCAGGCCCAAGGTCACCCACCCCTCCTGCAGACTGGGAAGCTCCCTCAAAGGCCCTGACAGCCTCTGCACCCTCTCACTCCAGCTCTTCCATCCGACAACTCCTCCTCAGCTGGGCTGACCCTGGCGATTTAAGGAGGTCTGCCCCCTGCCAATCCAGATTGGGAATTGGTCAGGGCTCCTCAAACACCCCAGGTGGCTCCACCTCCTCTCCCACCTCTCTTTCCAGAAGGCACTAGAAAATTCTGGAAGAAATAGGAGGTCCCGATGACACCACCTGTGAGTCGCCCAGCCCTACCCATAGCTACTCTCAGCCCAAAATGAAAACAAACAGGCCTAGCAGCCAACCATGTCTGTTAATTTACCTATCCTCTTTAGCACAGATTCCTAAAAACAATATTAAAGTAGTTAGGAGAGAATAAAATAAACTCAACTTATCCTTCTAAGCCCAGGTTCACTCAGTGTGAGGAACTGCATGTGATTCGGGCATTGGCACATGTACCAATGCAAAAAAAACTTTTAAAAAATATAGTTTTTAAAGGCGCAGTGATTTTAATGATGCTTAAATTGGAACAATAAAAATGAAAAATTCCTTTAAATAAGGGACCTGGGGGCCCACTTAGTCTGCCTGTAAAGTGGTGCACTTGTACATTGTATAGAACCTGCTGCAGCAAAACTGACATTTTAAAAGAAAAAAAAATGACATTTAAATTGATTTTCCCTGCAATCTTTCTTTAGTTGGACAAGCTGGAATTTATACACGGAACATGTGGGTGACAGGGGGTGTATTTTTTATTTTTTTTTCGCTGCAGCACCTGGGGAAGAGAAATTTGCCTGCTATACTTTACAGCTGGTGGTGTGCTGATGGTAGACGTATTGCAAGGGCCTGTGACATCCTTTGCTATACCATCATCCCTTTCAATACAGGCTGCTGAGAGGTCATGAGATATAGCGGGGGTAGACATGAAAGGTGAGGAGTAAGGAGGAGAAGAATTGTGTCCCTTGTGTGTAGCTTTCAGGTGCTCTTGCAATGGCCTGAATGGTGGGAGGGTAAATGCTTTGTCAAGCATATTGAAAAATAAAAAAAATAAAAAAATAAAGAAAAGTGGGACTTTATATGAAGCACATCAGTAGACTGAATGAGCCAATCAATATACACATTGTTTATTATCAAAATTCATACACATATATACCACCATAGATAATAAATTGATGTAGCAATAAAATGATGGATCTCAATTGATAAATATAGACATAACATGATTAGTTCAATAAAGAAACATTGTTTAAAAAAAATCATAAATATCAATAAATAAAATCTAAACATTTCATGATAATACACAATTATTTCAATATAGTGTGTATATATAGTAATAGACCTTTAGTATGTAGACCGAGGTATACATCATAGTAACATTTAAACGTTAGCAATAATGGTAGATTGGTTCATTAAGGTATGATAAAGTCCAGGTATGCATATATGAATACTGTGACAATGCATCATGAGAAATCTCTACGCGTTTCGTGGTTACAATACCACTCATCAGGAGCAGATTCAGGATTTTTGGGGTATCTATCTGTAGTGTATGAGTACAATTGTTGATGATGGCATCAGAAGGTAAAAAACATTTTAGAGAACGTTACTCCCGGGAGCTGAGAAGGAGAACCCTAAGGCACGGCTATAACACCACTGACCAATAGTAGACGTAGGGGGAGAGTGAACAGTTTCCAGCCATGGTATGTGTACTTGATGGTATGCATAATTCATCTTACAGGCATATAAGAAGGTTGCAAAACGTGCAGTGGTAGCTTGTAGGTAAGGCCAGGTGTATGTATATAATTCATATCGCCTCATATAAAGTCACACTTTTAGTTTTGGTTCAGCATTTTTGTTTGTCAAGCATATGGTACTCAAATGGCTAGTGTTTTTGCCATGCTTGATCTGCTTGCGGTAGAGATTGAAAATGGCAACGGTGTGATTGGCTGCACAGGTGCTAAAAAAGGTCCTCTCTGCTGAGCTGTGGGAAGTGGGCAGGGAAATAACAGCTCCACAATCTGCTGGAATAGGGTGGCTGCTCTCTACTCAAAGTCTATGATGGCTGACTCATTTGGGTTGTTTTTCCCCCTCACTTTCCTCCTCTGCTCTATCCGGCACCCAAGTTGCATCACTAACCACATCATCCTCGTCCCCTCCATCCTCATCATCACTGGAGCCTACTTGACAAAACGCTGTGGCTGGGGGAACATTACTGCCAATTTCTTGTTTGTCAGTGTTCTCCCATCTCTGTAGGCTCATGTTACTCCCTTCCTCAAACTCAGAACCAAAACAGAGACAAATGTGCCCTGCCTGAGGACCGACCACGTCCACCTTGGTTAAACACTGCACTACACTAACACACTATACTGACACACTATACTCACACACTACACAACACTCTACACTCAGAGCCAAATGCTATGTAAGGCTGTGTTAAACAATGCACTAGCATACTATACTAACACTACACCAGTGGCGACTGGTAAAGTTTTACGATGGGGGGCCAGACCCTGCCCTTCTTTCCGGGGAGGAATGTTAGTGTGAAAATAGCAAAAATGTATTCGCTATGGTCACACAATTTCGAAGCCTATTAGAGCCTGTGGCTCTAATCAGGCGCTTCAAAAATAAACACCCCTGCCATAGGAATCCATGTACCCGGCATCCTGAAAGGGGCCGGGTGCATGTTTATGGGCGCCGGCAAGGATGGGGGAGCGGCGCCTGTGCACCCACTATGCACGGGCTGTCACTGTACTACACTAATACTCTACACTCAGATTCACAATAAGTAAACACACTAACTCGCTATTAGCAAACTGAGCCCTGCTCTATCTATTTCCACTCCAACACAATTCAAAAGCTTCCTTTGGAAAGTTACCTTTTATAGTGTGGGGTGGGACTATAAGCACTGAGCTGTGACTGGAGAAAGTCATCATAACTTTGTCCAATCAGGGCTCTGACAGTGCCTTGGTGCTCTAATTGGCAAAGCCTTACACCTGACCAGCGGACAGGTGCAAGGCTTCATCCAATTAGGGCACTAGAATGTACTGTGAAGCTCGCAGTGCACTGCGCGGTATTTGGCGGGTGAACAGCCCGTCGAACGACTCACAAATTTGGGTATTCGCCAAATGGCGGAATAGGCGATGTTCAGGCTGAACTTTTACTCAGCACGAACCATTTGGCCAACACTAGTCACCAAGCAGCAGAGTAAAGCAGACCATAAATGAGTCATTTTTTATTTTTAGTAGTATCAATTCCTCTGAGATTTTAAGGACATGAGTCTGTATCTATATGCAAGGCCTCCACCATATTTACAGGGACACAGAGAGACATTGACAAGGTACTAATGCTTATTTTATTTTTTTTAGATTCAGTAAAGAGAATAAAGAAACCCAAGACCCTTACACCTTTCTTCCTTTTGGATTTGGCCCCCGCAACTGCATCGGGATGAGATTTGCTATGGTCAACATGAAGGCAGCCATCATTCTGCTCCTACAGAACTTCAGCTTCCGTACATGCAAGGATACTCCAGTAAGAAATCACTTTTCTTTATTAGAAAAGTAAATTCAGCAAAGTAAAATTACCAATAGAGGTATATAATTTACCTAGTTGCAGCTAAAAGTTGGTTGGTGTCACTTTTCTGAAACGGTGATACTTACTGGGTACTGATTTCTATATGGACAACAGCCTTTTAAATCCCATAGAAGAAATAAAAGATCATGTAATATTAGAATTTACTTTACCTGTTCTGTTAATTCTGCCACTTGTATTACAGATCCCCCTGCAAATTGACACCACAGGGTTTCTAAAGACAACAAAACCTGTTATACTCAATCTGGTGCCCAGAGAAGACCAAAAGACAGAAAAATAGATCTTGAAGATAACAAAGAATGAATGACGTGACTCAGGATGAACGTTTTGGATATCAGCGCAACATATAATACTTTTTTATATTAGATATAATATTGAGATAAAAAAACATCCATTAGTCAAGTTTTAAGAGCTCATGTCATTAATGCCCTGTACACACGGTCGGACATTCTGACCACAAAATCCGTCGGATTTTATCCGAAATTTGTGTTGTATACACTCGGTCGCACTAAGTTGTTGGAAAATCTGATCGTTCTGAATGAGGTGACGTGATACGTCGGGACTATAAACGGGCCAGTAGCCAATAGCTTTCTTCTCTTAGTTTATTCAGAGCATGCGTGGCACTTTGTCCGTCGGAATTGTCTACACACGATCAGAATTTTAGATCCTGCTCTCAAACTTTGTGCGTCGGAAAATCCGTCAGAAAAAGTCCGATAGCGCCTACATACGAAACGGATTTTCCGACAACATAATCCGATCAGACTTTTTCCATCGGAATTTCCGACCGTGTGTACAGGGCATTACTCTTTTTTTTCCAGCATCGGACCAACAGTATATGTATTGGTTGTATCACACAAGTTTTTTAGTGTTGTTGGTTTTTTGGTGGCTAATACAGTGGCTGAATTTGGATTTAGACATTTGTGTTTAGAAATAATAAAGTGTGTTGATATTCACTTTAATGATCCAATCAAGAAATTCATGTACACTTTGAATGCTCACTTCATGGACAGATGAAATAAGTAAACAGGAATTAGCTTTTCACACGATTGGGTAATTGAAGTATATTTACACAAGTTACAGTGTGAAGATTCTCAACTTCTCTTGTTTAAAGTGCAAGTTCACCTTTACAAAAAATCTGTAAGTTGAACTTACACTGGACCCTCTCCCCATCCCCCCGGTCCTGCTATACCAGAGTCCCGTGATCCCCCGCTGTGAAACACCGGGACACCGCTTTACCGGTCCGGGGATTTGAAATCCTCCTGGCTTTCTCTTCTCCAGCACTGACAGGACGGTCTAGGCAGTTTATGATTGGTCAGCACCATCCATGCCTGTACCGCTGAGAGATACAGATAGGAGATTACGTCAAATCCCCGGACCGGTGAAGCGGCTCAATGTCTCACAGCGGGGGATCGTGGGACCGGGGGTGGGGGGGGAATAGGGAGGGAATCCAGTGTAAGTTCACCTTACAGATTTTACCCTTTAAGCGATATTGTATTCATGATACACCACATAATAAAGTCTATAAAAATCAAGGACTGCAGTAAGAGTAAAATGAGGCAGCCATCCTGGGCTCCCTTAGGGAACTCAGTAATTTAGTATATAGGGGTCCAAAAGCATATCCATCCCTCCCTGATCCCACTAAAGTAACCCTGAAAGTCTGGGTGGTAGCTAGAAAACGGTGTATGAGCCCCAACCAGTGGTCTCTCTTCTGTCCATTATGGGGAACTCCTTCCCTCCCACAGTTTAGAGAGATACCAGATCCACATCTATGGGCTTGGTCTGAAATTAAGATACTAAGGGATATAATGTCCACTGGAATACTTTTATCATTCCGGGAACTTGCGGTCAAATATAATTTCCCTAGATGGATGATTTTTCACTACTATCAGCTGAGTCATGCGGCCAGAGCACAATTTGCATCCTACTTTGTCTTAAGACTGACCCTATAGAAGAATTGCTATCGCAGGAATCCTTGGATAAAGCTCTCTCCTCGTATTTAGCACTTCTCAGAGTGGACTTCCCCAAAATGGAGGCACTATGGGAGAAGTGGAAGACGGATATTTCAACTCTAGATAGGGAAACATGGGAGGAGTGTTTTTAGGATAGTTCCAAACTAGTGATCTCCTCTAGAGACAAATTATTACAGGCAAAATGTCTGCACAGAATTTACTACACGCCTCAGAGACTGCATAAGATATATCCACAGCGCTCACAGGATTGTCAGTCCCTTGATAGCACTTGCTTCCATATGTTTTAGTCCTGCCTTAAGTGGGTACAATACTGGACTGCAGTTTTGGGTTGCATTAATACTCGCTTACAATTGTCCATCCCACTGTCAGCCGAATTAGCCTTATTGGGTATTCAGCATGATGAACGGCGTCCTTGATACACCAAACTCTTGATTTCATTTCTGTTATTTTATGGCAAAAAAAGAGATACTGATTAAATGGGCTTCCCCCTCTTCCCCTACGGTGGAATCATTGGAATCATCTGTCGTTGCACTGCTGCCCATGTATAAGCTAACATATATCAACAGGGCATGTCCTTGCAAATACGACCAGGTTTGGCAGCCATAAACAGAGCAGGATTGATTTTCATCAGCTCCCTAGCTGTCCATTCTCGTTCCAGCTATGCTGCAGCATGTACTAGTCTGTCACTTCCTCCCCCGGATGATCCAAGTGCGTAATGTCATATTGTATTCATCAGGGGTCAAGTCCTGGGGAAAAAAGTGTGGGAACTCCCACCCAAGATCCACTCCCCCACCAAAAAATAATAAAAAATGATACACTCATATGCATGAACATTTCAAAAGTTGTATTTTTCATCCAATTTTCGTATTGTGTGTATGAAGCTTAACAGTTAGTACATAAAAAAAAAAACAATCCTCAATAAACATAAATACGGTAATTCTCTGAATAATCAGCATTCATTCAATTGTGCTTCCATGCAAATGTGAACATCGTGTTCTGATCTTTATTGGGGAATTTTATTTTGTATATGGAGTGTTTATGTGGTGAGTTTACACTTTTCATTGAACAGAGTTTGGATAACACAGGGTTAAACGGAAAGGTCATAAATTAACTGCACATTATCTGGACAGAATGCTTAGGGAGATAGTGATGTGTTCCTGCTTAGGAGATGTATGTTAGCTTGGGGGGCTGCAACTCTGTAGGGCTCCAACGCACACTCGCTGCTATTCCAACCCTTCACATATTTCCACATAAACTTCCCTCCTGGCATTAAACTTTGCCAGGCATTGTACTCAGCTTACCACCCCAAACTGATGTTCCTCCCTTAGCTCACCTCTCTCCCTGCATGTCCTGTGAGCAGAATAGCGGTGCTCCTCCTCTGGGTTCTCTCATCATATGGCACTGAAGATAGAGGAGGGGGGGGGATTCAGCAGGACACACAGAGCAAATATGCAGGAGCCTGGGGAGGAGGATGAGGAGACAGAAAATCAGGAGGGGTCGGCGGGGAGGAGTGCATGACAAGAGGTCTGACTAAATACAATCTCTTAGCAGCAGGGACCTGATCTACCCATCAGCTAGCTGTGATTGACAGGTAGATCGAAGAGGAAGCTGTCATGGAGCCCCCTACTGGCAATGCTTGAATGGTCAGTCCACCCCTGGTGTGCGGCACTTACTATTGCCAGCTTTATCAGCGGCTGCTGGTGTAGCACCTGCCACACAGCTCACATACTTCAAAGTCTTGCAGGACGCAGCTGCTAACAGGAACTGAGTTCCTGGTGTGGAAAAAGTACAGGAACTCCGTTCCCATGCGTTCCCGCAGGACTTGAGCCCTGGTATTCATGCCATGATCCTCTGACATGAGTATTTACTACTGAATTAGTTGTATGTGCTCCAATATCTATTGTGTTATATTTTATCAATACTTTCATATTATGGATTGTAACATGCCATATTTTTTCCAATAAAGATCAACTTGTTTGCTAAAAATAAGGGTAAATGAGACCACTTGACAAGTAGAGTATTATTTATTGTTGCAGGGATCTGTACTTTAGAACAAAACAACTATTGTTGACGGTGATGGACTTTTTAGGCATAGACACAAAATTTTTAAAATAGGTAATTTAAACAATATTTATTTCTAAAAACAAAAAAAACATACATTACATGCGGTATATGCGGCCAGCTCTGCCTTTTGATTCCTCCCTTGGAAACTTTAAAAGGGAGACCAATATATTTCATACATTAAGGCTGGTTTCTAATTAATACCACCCATTATGATTTAATCCCCCCCCCCCGATAGGGGCACCACCGGACTTGTGCAGCTAGAGGATTATTGGCTGACATTTTAAAATTCTTTAATATTACTCCCTCTCTGGAGTTTCCTGTCCCCTACCTGTATGCCTCTCAAAGTTTACACTACTACCCCCATCTCTATATAGGCGATCCTCGTTTATCCATAAGGAATAAAATGTAGATCACCTCTGAGCTGAACCATCTATGATACACTGTCTTCGAAAAGGAATTCTGTGATTCTTTTGTATCTTATTCCTATATTATATATTTTAACAAAATGGGAATGTATGAATCATTTGGCTAACTGTGATGTACTAGACAGTGTAATCATTATGCTCTGAGATTGAAAAATGTATGTTTTTTTGTTTTTAGAAATAAATATTGTTTAAATTACCTTTTTTTTTTGAATTTTGTGTCTATGCCTAAAAAGTCCATCACCGTCAACAATAGTTGTTTTGTTCTATAGTAAATCTAAATATCGGGACGTGGCATGTTTATTATGTAGTGTATCCACAGTACCACTCTGCGGTTGATACGCCTTCAAATTCAAATCAAGGGATATGTACTTGTTTATTCAACTAAATATTGTGTTGCATTTAACGGGTAGAAATGCATGACTCCAGTGCATCACAGAGCATCCCCAGTCATCTAGTGACTCCTATTGGAAAGTTGGCCATGCATGGGACCGGCCGAACTTCAATGTATGGCCACTGTGGTTGAACAGTTCATCCGCCATTGTTGGAGAATTTCCACTCAGTCAGTGTTGCAGGCTATAGAAGGCTGTAGGTGAAAAAAGTATATTGTATAAAGAAATAAACATGAACAGCTTAGCTATTGACAAGGAAATATTACTTAGAAACAGACAAAGCTTAACAGCTGCATAAAATCACAGACAATGCTTAATAGCAACAATCGATACTATCAAATGATAAAACCTCTGCATTATAGAAGACAAATACCTAAAAAAACTTAGACAATACATTCAACCTTCAGAAACTGGATAGGTCTTCCAAGTCTCTCCCTGAGGTCCTGTTAGGCTAGGTTCACACTGCAGCGATGCGGGAACGCCACGAATCCGCGGCGGGTTCCCGCATCGCATGCCTCCCGGCAGCAGTTCACACTGCCCTATGCGAACTGCTGGGAGTGTCAGTGAAATGTTAATGACACCCCCAGATCAGTTCGCATATCGCAGTGCAATCTGCAAACTCGGACAGGAATCGGATCGCATGGTGTGAACACCCATGCGATCCGATTCTGCTGCGGACCAAAAAAAGGGTCCTGTGCGAATTTGGGGCGGGTGCGATGCGAATTCAGCCATACTATCTGTATGGCTGAACTCGCATCGCACAGAGATCGGATGTGATTTGCACTGCAGTGCGGTGCAAATCACATCCGGTTCTCGTAGCCGCAACAGTGTGAACCCAGCCTTAGTCAGGTCTCTCTCTCCTGTTGTTATCCTAGTTCCTTACATTTGCTATCATTGAAGAATCTCTGACTGATGCAAACTACACAATCCTAACTTTCTAATGAAATTGATTGGATAGCACTCAAAACCCCTTTGAACTGATAACTACTCGGTTTTACTATCCAGGTAAAGTTTCTCCCTCCTATTTCAAGACAGGAAGTCTAGTGCCTGCTTTGAAAATATTCAAGTTCGTTAAAGGCTAAGATCACCTTTTTCTAGCAATATTTAAACTTTCATTACAAACAGTATTTCTATTGTTATCTCTGTGCTTATCTGTGCATCCCAATGTGCTTACCTCATTCAGAGAAGTTTTAAAAATGCATATGTCTTTGAAAAAAAAATGTCTGCTTCTATCACTTCCTTGTAGGTCACATGACATCCAGGAAGTTTTGAATCCCATAATGTGATGCCTTCCCGCATCACAGAAAAGGGCGTGATAGGGCACGTTCTCCATTCTTGACCATACCTCCCTCATTACTATACCACCTTCCACCCACTTTCTCTACAATCTGATTGTACGTCTCCATAAGCTATGTAGAATTGAATGGATTGTTCAGGTGGGTCCTCCTGTTCCATAGTTCTGGTAAATCTAAAGGAAATTGTACAGAGATTGTACAATCAGATTGCATAGTGTATGGTCAGCTTTATACAAGTACAAAGGAGGGAGTGGATGGAGATACTCAGCTGTCAGGCTCCGTTCACATTCCTGCATGCTTTTTTTTGGGGGGGCGTTTTTGCTTGTAACTTATAGGGCAGCACATTCACTTTAATTGGCTGCCCTACACATAAGAATTGCCCCAAAGAAACTCCAGAACTTTTTTTTTTTTTTTTTTTTTTTTAGAGCAGAACATGGTGCATTTTATTGCATTTTCTGTGCTGTGTGCCATGCATTTGAAAACACACAGATGTGAATTGAGCCTCGTTCTTGCATAAACAAAAAGATTTCAGTTTCAGGCCTCATTCACACCTAGTGCACGTTTTTTGGCTAGTTTATCCCGTGACATGAATAGGGCAGCCTGTGGATTTCAATGAGCTGCCCTACATGTGGCAAAGTAGCTCACGAGAAGATGGTTGCATGCTTTTTTACTGTGCGTTTTGCTGTGTTTTTGTTTTTTCATGTGGCAAAATGTGTGTTTGCTTATGCATTACAATCGCTGTACAATACCTTTAGATTTATCAAAACTATATAATAGGACACACCATCTAGCCAATCACTCTGTATCAGGCAGGCCCTTGCACTACATAGTTGATAGTAAAAGTAATGAAAGCAAGGAGATTGTACAGATGGTATAATGAGCTTTACAGAACCCAGGACACACTTCTCCTGTTTTCAATATTACAACTATCCACATAGGCTGTTATTTGATCACTCAGCTCCATGCACCTGAGGAGGTGGGTGGGAGTGATCTTCTGGAAGGGGAAGGCAGATGCATGGCGTGTGCTAATCAGGGCCCCTGGTGAACTCCTTCATGTGTCTTAACAGTTCTCACATTCCAAGCAGTGGCGGTGCATCCATTAAGCATGCCCGGGCGCCTCCCCCTTGGTCATGCCACTTCCTTTGTGTAGAATGGATAGATTCATGCATTGCATCACACAGCTCGCCGCCCTCACCACTGCTTGATCCCCCACCAAGATGGGGTGAGTGCCAGGCAGTGAGGGGGGGGGGGGGGTGTCACAGTGTTTGCATTTGATGGACATAGTGGTTGCATTTGATGGGGCACAGGTGGCTGCATTTGACGGGCACAGGTGGCTGCATTTGACGGGCACAGTGGCTGCATTTGATGGGGCACAAGTGGCTGCATATGATGGGCACAAGTGGCTGCATTTGATGGGCGCAAGTGACTGCATTTGTTGGGCACAGTGACTGCATTTGTTGGGCACAGTGGCTGCATATGATGGGCACAAGTGGCTGCATTTGATGGGCACAAGTGGCTGCATTTGATGGGGCGCAAGTGGCTGCATTTGTTGGTGGCGTAAGTGGCTGCATATGATGGGCACAAGTGGCTACATATGAGGGGCAGTTTCGTTTATTTGCGTCCCCCAAAAATTTTGAGCACCAGCTCCCACTGGTCCCAAGATCTGTCAGGAAGTAATGGAGAACTTTTTTTTATACACCAAGCTGGACACTGGAAGATAATGGCTGTATAGGATAAAAAGAAAGCTTTTTTGTTTTTGCAAAAGAAGTACATTAAAGCTATATTGGTAAATAGGGGAGCTGGAATTTATTTAAAAAAAGGTGAACTTATCCTTTAAACTCTGTCTCCTGACATCCCACATGGACATTTGGATAAACTGTCAGCCAGCCATAGATGGAACAAAATTCAGCCGATTGAGCAGGGACCAGTCAAATTTTCTCAATCAGTTTTGGCGCAATGAGCATGTTTGAAAAGTTTTGCTCAATTAGCCGGAGGTGCTGATGAGCGTATTTTGATGGCAGGGAACTCTCCCTGCTGTCAGAAAACAATAGTTCTGTGGGAGGGATTACCCATCCACCTCGAATGTATGGATGGGGGAATCTACTCATAATCTTTTACTCAACACACTGATTGAACAAAAGAAAATGAATCATATATGGCTTGACTTAGCAAACTAAAACCATATACCCTTCAGGGAGAGAGCACGGACTATTAGTTGGCCTCTACCTATTCCCCTGCCTCAAAAGATGACAAGTTCCTGGCACACATACATACTTTTGGCCTATATCTCATATTATTTACGTATAAATATATTAATCACAAATATTTCCTAAAAATACATATTTTATGGCAAAGGTGCGCTCCCTAAATAAATGTGCCAAAACTGATGTTCCTACGAATAATCTAAACAATACACAAATAGTTCATAAAGTCCAGTAAAATCCAAAAGGTCTTCAATAAAAGTGCCAGCAAAAGCCAAAAGGTCTTCAAACAAAATGGCCTGCTGCTATAAAGTACTTATTTGTGCAATATGGTGCCCTAGGTGCCAAACGGATCTGCCAAAATGTGCTCCACACTTACCAGAAAGATTTCACCCGTTTTCTCAAAGGAAGTCAAACAGCGCTCAAAGGTAAGTGTGTCTCCAAATAAAGCTGGGGTCACTCATCCAACGATATCCCGGATAATGAGGGGCTACAGAGCAATCAGCCTTGGACACTATGATTCTCCTCTCACTTTCAGTAGTATCTCCACAAACTCATCAGCATGGGGAAAATGTAAAGGATAGCCTAATAGTCTAGTAATTTAAGTTAATTTATTAAGATGAGGGCAACAAAACGAATAAAGGGACTGGAAGACATTAGTTATGAGGAAAGGCTACAAGCACTACACTACTACAACTTATTCTTTCTGGAAAAGAGACGCTTGAGAGGGGATATGATTTCAATGTACAAATACTGTACTGGTGACCCAGTTAAAACTTTTCAGCAAAAGGGAATTTAATAACACCTGCGGCCATTCACTAAAATTAGAAGAAAAGCAGTTTACCCTTATACTGCCTAGAGCAGGGATCCTCAAACTACGGCCCTCCAGCTGTTGTGAAACTACACATCCCATGAGGCATTGTAAAACTCTGACATTCACAGACATGACTAGGCATGATGGGAATTGTAGTTCCTGAACAACTGGAGGGCCGTAGTTTGAAGACCCATGGCCTAGAGGGTTCTTTACTGTAAGAGCAGTTTTGTGGAATTCTCTTCCACAGTGGTTTCAGCGGGGAGCATCGATAATTTCAAAATGCTATTAGATAAGCACGTGAACGACCACAACATACAGGGATATACAATGTAATACTGACATAAAATCACACACATAGGTTGGACTTGTGTCATATTTCAACCTAACCTACTATGTAAATATGTAACTGATAAAATATTAAAATTACATCAAATCAGATAAAACGAGCATTGAATAGGAAGTTAGGAGCGCCGGTTTGCATCCCACCTGCATTCCATAGACCGGAAGTGACTTATGCCGGAAGTCCAACCCAACATTTACTCCGTCTGACATCATCAAGGGACCCCATTTGGGAGCACTGGTTGGCAGATCAGTATGGCACCTAAGGCACCATATTGCACAAATAAGCACTTTATAGCAGCAAGCACATTAATTGAACAGCAAGCACTTTATTTAAGATCTTATTTTGTATTTTACTGGACTTTATGAACTATTTGTGTATTGTTTAAATTATTCGTAGGAACATCACGCAGCACAGTTTTGGTTGTCACGTATTATTTAATTTGGCACTTCATAGTTTTGGCACATTTATTTTAACCACTTCAGCCCCGGAAGATTTTACCCCCTTCCTGACCAGAGCACTTTTTGAAATCCAGCACTGAGTCGCTTTAACTGACAATTGCACGGTCGTGCGACGTTGCACCCAAACAAAATTGACATCCTTTTTTCCCACAAATAGAACTTTCTTTTGGTGGTATTTGATCACCTCTGCGATTTTTATTTTTTGTGCAATAAACTAAAAAAAGAGCGACAATTTCGATAAAAATGGCTTATTTTTTATTTTTTGCTATAATAAATATCCCCCAAAAATATATAAAAAAACATTTTTTTTCCTCAGTTTAGGAAAAGTATTCTTCTACATATTTTTGGTAAACAAAAAATCGCAATAAGTGAATTTGGTTTGCCCAAAAGTTATAGCGTCTACAAAATAGGGGATCGTTTTATGACATTTTAATGATTAATTTTTTTTTTTTACTAGTAATGGTGGTGATCTGCTATTTTTATTGGGACTTCAAAATTATGGGGAACACGTCGGTCAATTTTGACACATTTTTGGGACCATTGGCATTTATATAGCGATCAGTGCTATAAAAATGCATTGACGATCTGTCACTTCACCCCTCAGAGAACCGGAAACTGTATGTTTCCACACAGATCCCGGTTCTCTGTGTCGCCCAAGCGATCGCAGGAGCCCGGCGGTGATCACAGGGCCGGGACAAGGGGTGGGCAGAAGGTACGGCTGCCCTGGGCACTGTGGTATCATGTGAGGTGAAGGGGGCAAGGAGATTGGAAGGAGGGAATTTTTGTTACAAGGGGGAACTTGGAGGGTGGCAGAGGGTAAGTATTGTTCTAGAGGGGAAATTTGTGGGGGTATGCTAAGAGTGTTAATTTAGGGGGCTTTGTGTAGGGAAGGGGAATGAGAGAAGAAGATTTGTGCTTAGAGGGAGGATATGGGGGGATTTGTGCTGGGGGGATTGAGAAGATGTGTACTGGGAGGGGAAATTGGGAATTTTTAGGGGTAGAGAATTTGTGCTAGGAGGGGTGATTTTTTTTGTGCTGGGAGGGTGGATTTCAGCAGGGGGAATGATTTGTACTGGGAGGAGGGAAAATTATGCTTAGGCGGAGTGAAAGGGATTAGTGCTCAGTTTTTTTGTTGAGGAGGATCTTTGTTGCCACATAATACTCATACATCTTGGGGGGGCGCAGTTTGACATGTTTAGCCTTGGCTCTAGAAGACCTTGTCCCAGCACTGGGTGATCACGACCACGGGGCACTCGCATCGGCTCCATGGGCAAGCAGGGGGCAAAAAAGGGAACCCACGTAACATGACCGCGTATCGCGCAGCCGATCCATGTTGCGGCGGCTGGTCGGCAATCGGTTAAGGAGCATAATCTTTATCTTTTTTTTCAACATATTTAAGCATTTATAGCTGTAAGACATGCAGCTCCTATACAGGGTATATATTTTGCAAGAGGACCCATTACCATTATACATATAAACACATATTTTATTGCACTTATCATTTCTTACACTAGGGTGGCCTGTAAGCCTCCATGACACTTGCATCTCAATTAAATCTCCTGCACACTCTGCAGTTGTCTGGCCTGCTACATTTCATTGACAATACCTCTGCTGCTTCTCAGCCCTCAGGTATGCTCCTGTAGTCACCCAGACTGCCCTTCCTTCAATGGATACAGAGCTCTGTCCATGACACTTGCTTTGGCAAGTGAATGTAGGAGCTGCAGTATAACTAATTGCAGATTGGGAACCCAAACTAGAGTTAAAGCCCCTAGGTATAGGTGGGTTAAAGTGTTTGTTAACATGAAAAAAAAAATTGGATCCTCTTGCCTTACAGCATGTTATATACAGCACAGTGCTTGTGCTGAATAAATTGCCCCCCTGAAATACCTGACTGATCCTGCCTGGCTATGCCTCCCCCGCCCCCGTAAATGGACCACGGTTTATCACAGCTGCTGAGCCCTGATATTGTGATCAGTTTACTTGCCTCTGTCATCCGCAGTCCTGCACTCCTCTGTGCTCCTGTGTCTTCCTCCCCCATCCCCTCCCTTCCTGTCAGCTTGTACCAGTGTCCACCCCTCCTGCTGGTATCATAACTTATTGTTGTTACGACAATCCCCTCTGTTATAATAAATGCTGTGCCCCACTGTTTTTTCTAAAATATTTGCCTATAAATATCTTATTTCATAGCGCCACTCAGCGGCCATGTGATCGACCATCTCTTTCCTCCTCTCCTTTCCTCCTCCCGGCTGACATTAGTGGGGGTTTCTCGGCTCCGCCCACTTTGCTGTCAGACCTGGAGAAGAGAGAGACGGCCAGTCATGTGACCGCTGATCAGCACTATAAAATAAGGCATTTATCGGCGGATTTTTTAGAAAACGCATACAGTGTGTGCACAGCATTTATTATAACAGAGGGGATTGTAGTAACAACAATAAGTGGGTTAACAACCACTTTAAGGTCAGCAAGTGGCCAACAGTTTGATGGCATAGATAGTAAACTACCCTTTTTTACACTACATTATTTTTAAAGGTAAAATAAAAAAAAAGTCCAAAAACAATGCACACAACACCACCCAACATTCTATATACCCCTAATGTTCAATCTTCCCCCCAAAATTTTTAGAGCTAAAGCCCTCAGATAGGATTTGGTAAAAGTAGTCCAGGGGCAGTGCAGTTTGTCTGCAGTGATAACAGGCCCAAAGGTGGAGATACAAGCAGCTGATTTCTGATACAAATTTGAGCTTTTACCTTCAGATACTGACCTGTAAAAAAAATGGCAATGCCAGGACAGTTTTGCATTAGCTGGGCATGATTTTCTCTGGAGCACTGGAAAGCACTGAATCGTCCTCTCCCGCTGTGCTTGACTCTCTGCGACAAGAGGACTTTTTAACTACACCACGTCATGTTAGGCAAACTTGTGATGGTGCATGCTATGCAAACATGTAACTGCTGACACATTAAACACAAAAAGGCATCTCTCCTTGAAGGTTTTATTATTCATTTCAGCTTTATTTTAGGGACTGTAGCAAAACAATATTGACAAGAGTGGACTAGAGCCCGCAATTTCTGATTTAGGAGGTTAGTGTCTTACCTGTTAAGCAACTGGGGCCTGGTGCAAAGTGCATCTTTCCACCCATAATAATTAAGGTATGATAATGGGACTTTAAAGTGGTTGTAAACCCTTACAAACCACTTTGACCTACAGGTAAGTCTAGATTAAGGCTTACCTGTAGGTCCAAGCAATATCTCCTAAACCTATATGGTTTAGGAGATATTTGCCCGAAAACGGGCACCGCTGTCTACGGCGCATGCGCCGTAGACAGCGGCGCGCAGGCGCACTGAACGCGGCAGTTCCAAAAATGGAGCTGCCGCATTTGTCGACTCCCGTGCGCATGCGCGGGAGTGACATCATCGCGGCTTCGCCGAATTACAGCGACGGAGCTGCGAGACGCCACCAGCAAGATGGATGCGGCGGACTACAGGGGACAGCGTGACTTCGCTGGCTCCTGTGTCAGGTAAGTGACACATAATGGGCTACTATGCGATGCATAGTAGTCCATTATGCTTTACCTTTGCAGGGAAAAAAAGAGGAAGTAAACTCATCAGGGTTTACTTCCTCTTTAAAGGCATAAGAGAGTAACAAATATTTACATAAAACTCAAAGTTTAATTATATTAAAAATGATTTATACAGAGTAGAAAAAACATGAAGTTATCAAAAATTACAATACATGATAAAAATGGGTAAGGTACATATTACCACATCATATTATTTTTCAGGATTTATATAGCGCCAACAGTTTTCGCAGCGCTTTACAACATGGGGACAGACAGTACACTTACAATACAAATCGATACCGAGGGATCAGAGGGGCCTGCTCGTTAGAGCTTATTTGTACATAACATCAATCCAATGTATATAGACAGGTGGTTACATTGAAAATTGCATCAACACACTGACGCGTTTCAAAGTAGTCTTGGCTCCTTCCTCAGGAATAATTTGTTTGCAAAAACATAACATTTAGACAAGCTACTTCCTTAGATCGCCTTATCCAAAGTAAGTTCAAAGGAGAGAAGAGATAAGATCAGTGCAAACTTAAAGGGACATACACATGTGGAGGATGTAGTCACTGTAAATACAGTATCTCACAAAAGTGAGTACACCCCTCACATTTTTGTAAATATTTTATTATATCTTTTCATGTGACATCACTGCAGAAATGACACTTTGCTACAATGTAAAGTAGTGAGTGTACAGCTTGTATAACAGTGTAAATTTGCTGTTCCCTCAAAATAACTCAACACACAGCCTTTTAAGTGAAAATGTCCAAATTGGGCCCAAAGTGTCAATATTTTGTGTAGCCACCATTATTTTCCTGCACTGTCTTAACCCTCTTGGACATGGAGTTCAACACAGCTTCACGGTTTGCCACTGGAGTCATCTTCCACTCCTCCATGATGACATCACAGAGCTGGTGGATGTTAGAGACCTTGTGCTCCTCCACCTTCCATTTGAGGATGCCCCACAGATGCTTAATAGGGTTTAGGTCTGGAGACATGCTTGGCCAGTCCATCACCTTTATCCTCAGCTTCTTTAGCAAGGCAGGGGTTGTCTTGGAGGTTTGTGTTGGGGTCATTATCATGTTGGAATACTGCCCTGCAGCCCAGTCTCTGAAGTAAGGGGGATCATGCTCTGCTTCAGTATGTCACAGTACATATTGGCATTCATGGTTCACTCAATGAACTGTAGCTCTCCAGTGGCGGTAGCACTCATGCAGCCCCAGACCATGACATCCCCACCACCATGCTTGACTGTAGGCAAGACACACTTGTCTTTGTACTCCTCACCTGGTTGTCCACCACAAACGCTTGACACTATCTGAACCAAATACGTTTATGTTGGTCTCATCAAAACACTGAACATGGTTCCAGTAATCCATGTCCTTAGTCTGCTTGTTTTCAGCAAACTGTTTTCAGGCTTTCTTGTCCGTTGTCTTTAGAAGAGGCTTCCTTCTGGGACAACAGCCATGCAGACCAATTTGATGCAGTGTGCGGCGTATGGTCTGAGAACTGACAGGCTGACTCCCCACCCCTTCAACCTCTGCAGCAATGCTGACAGCACTCATACATCTATTTTCCAAAGACAACCCTGGATATGACGCTGAGCACGTACACTCAACTTCTTTGGTCGACAATGGCGAGGCCTGTTCTGAATGGAACTTGTCCTGTCCTATATGGTCTTGGCCACCGTGCTGCAGCTCAGTTTTAGGGTATTTGCAATCTTCTTATAACCTAGGCCATCTTTATTTAACAATTCTTTTTTTCAGATTCTCAGAGAGTTCTTTGCCATGAGATGCCATGTTGAACTTCCACTGACCAGTATGAGAGAGTGAGAGCGATAACACCAAATTTAAAATACCTGCTCCCCATTCACACCTGTGACCTTGTAACACTAACAAGTCACATGTTATGGGGGGGGGGGGGGTGACTAATTGGGCCCAATTTGGACATTTTCACTTAGGGGTGTACTCACTTTTGTTGCCAGCGGTTTAGACATTAATGGCTTTGTGTTGAGTTATTTTGAGGGGACAGCAACTTTAAACTGTTATACAAGCTGTACACTCACTACTATAAATTGTAGCAAAGTGTCATTTATTCAGTGTTGTCAAATGAAAAGATAATACAATATTTACAAAAATGTGAGGGTGTACTCACTTTTGTGAGATACTGTATATACATTTAGGCCCCCTTATGCAATTTACCAAATATACAAATGTGCAAGGCACGATATTACACCAACTGTAATACCTGCGGTGTGGTATATTTAATGCTGTGTGATTGCGGGGTCTGTACTGATGGGAGGGGTCTGTACTGAGGGAGGCGGGTCTGTACTGATGGAGGGGTGTCTGTATTGAGGGGGGGCTATAGTTCGTGAAGGGGAGATGACACCATGTTTTTCCTAACCGGGTGACACCAACCCTAGTGACACCACTGGCGAGTGTCCGGGCCACTACCAGGGTGACACCCAGAGCCTGTCGCCAGATTCACAGAGCAGAGGAGGGTAAGCAAAACACTCTCTCTCCTCCTGTATCAGCGCTAAGTAGAGAACTGCTCGAGTTAACTTTTTAAGTAAACCAGCTGGTGATTGGTTGCTAGGTGGTCCTAGCAACCAATTAATAGCTTGTTAATATGAAAAATTAACTCCAGCAGTTCCCGCCCTCTGTTCAGCGCTGCTCACTGTCTCTCCATCTTCATGATTAAAGTAAGAAGGGACAGATCTGGGGGGGTCTGTGTAACATGCAGGAGGTCCAGAACTGTTTGAGGCAGGGGCAGATCCAGGGGGGCAATGGGGCAACCTGCCCCCCTGAGAAATTAGATGCGGGTGAGTTAGCAGGGAGCCCTGAGAACAGGCGGCTCAGCGAGTGGGTCGGCAGTTGGGTGGGTTGGGCAGCGGGTGGGTGACAGAGCGGGCGGCTCCGTGGGTGGGCAGCTGGGCAGGTGAGAGAGTGGGCAAGTGACTGAGAGAGCGGGCGGGTCGGGCAGCTGAGCGGCTCGGCGGGCGGGTGAGAGCAAGCGGGCCAGGCCGCTGGGCAGCTCTGTGGGTGAGAGGGCAGCTGGCCAATCAGCGAGCTGGCGGGCAGGGGAGCAGAGAGATTACATCATCTCTCACCACCCACACTGCATTCCTGAAGTTCCGCACCTCACTGTGCAGGCAGCCAGGGGCAGCAGAGAGATTACATCATCTCTCTGCTGCCTGACTCTAGGACACAGCAAGAGACAATCCCCAACTTAGCAGGAAAGTGACACAGCAAGTGACGATCGGCAACGAATGACAGGTGACTTGGAAAGTGACAGTCCACAACGAGTGACAGGTGACGTGGAAAGTGACAGTCCGCAACGAGTGGCAGGTGACATGGCAAGTGACAATCCACAACTTGTGGCAGGTGACGTGGCAAGTGACAGTCTGCAACTTGTGGCAGGTGACGTGGCAAGCAACAATCGGCAACGAGTGACAGGTGACGTGGCAAGTGACAGTCCGCAACCAGTGGCAGGGGACATGGTAAGTTACAACTCGCAATGTGTGGCAGGTGACGTGGCAAGTGACAATGCACAACTTGTGGCAGGTGACGTGGCAAGTGACAATCCACAACTTGTAGCAGGTGATGTGGCAAGTGACAGTCCGTAACTTGTGGCAGGTGACGTGGCAAGTGACAATCTGCAATGTGTGGCAGGTGACGTGGCAAGTGACAATCTGCAACGTGTGGCAGGTGACAGGCCACAACTTGTGGCAGGTGATGTGGCAAGTGACAATCCGCATCTGATGACAAGTGACGTGGCAAATGACAATCTGTAACACGTGGCAGGTGACATGGCAAATGACAGTCCTCAACTTGTGGCAGGTGATGTGGCAAGTGACAATCTGCATCTGGTGGCAGGCGATATGGCAAGTGACAATCCGTGTGGGATGATTGCTGTTTGTGTGCGTGTGTGCGTGACCAAAGCATGCGTTCGCCTTTGCACGCAAGAATGGGAGGAAGGAGCACTTTGAAATGATTTTTTTAATTTTTTATAATAATTTTTATTTTTTTATTTTTACTCTGGACCTTGGTGTGATCCTGTGTACGTAAGACAGTTTCAGTGGAATTCCGTCGGAAAAACCTTCAGAGATTATTCAGACGGGAAAACTGGTCGTGTGTACAGGGCATGAATCCCTCCTGTGCATTTTCAGAAAATGACACTGATGGTTTCCGAGTAAACTGGAAGTGATGACAAGTGATGTCATGTCACTGACACTGTCAATGCTTCCGGGTTACCATTACGAACAACTGATCAGCTTTCCTTGGCTATGCGGTCAGCTGGTGGGATGGGAGAGCCCAACAGAGTCGTGGAAGGCAGCGGGAGGGGGGTGGGGGGCGTCCCCTCCCGCTGCTTGTAATGGCAATCGAGCAACTGGTTAACCGCTCCAATCACTATTACAAGAGAGCCGTCTGGCTCTAAAAAAAATATTCTGGGGCGATGCCAATCACCCCCCCCCCCCCCCCCAAATACATGCACATTCAAATGTAAATTCACATTTGTGACATCTAAGCATGAAAAAATCAATTGCACTACATGTTATATATTGCTGCACACACCAGAGTGAGGTAAATTCTCATTCTAGACCCATTATTCATTGTTAAAGCGGGAGTCCGCCGGGAGTTCCGCGGTTTTTTTTTTTTTAAAAGCCAGCAGCTACAAATACTGCAGCTGCTGACTTTTAAAATAAGGACACTTACCCGCCCAGCGTGCCCGCGATGTCGGCACCCGAAGCCGATCTCTCGATCGTCTCTCGGGTGCTGCCGCCGCCATCTTGGGTATGGAAATCAGGAAGTGGAGCCTTTCGGCTTCATTTCCCGGTTCCCTACTGCGCATGCGCGAGTCGCGCTGCGCAATAAGGATGGACCCCGCTGTCTCTGGGATCTGTGTGTTTCCCAGCAGGCAGCGGGGGACTTTCGGAAAGGGGCTTAATCTACGCCCCTTTCCGCTGAGAGCTATCCCGGAAGTGGGTGCAGATACCTGTACTGTACAGGTACCTGCACCCCCTCCCCCCTGAAAGGTGCCAATTGTGGCGCCGAAGGGGGGGGGGATTCCAATGAGTGGAAGGTCCACTTTAGGGTGGACCTCCGCTTTAATTCTAATCTGATGACCTGTAGGGGTATTTACCTACTGGGAACTTTTACCCCCTTCCTGCCCAGGCCAAGTTTCAGCTTTCAGTGCTGTCGCACTTTGAATGACAGTTGTGTGGTCATGCAACGCTGTACTTAAACAACTTTGTTATCATTTTTTTTTTAGACAGATAGAGCTTTATTTTGGTTGTATTTAAAGTGTTTTTTAATTTGTACGGGTTTTGCACAGAGTGGCCCGATCCTTCTTTTCTGGGGTCCCCCGGCGGCACCCCTGGCTCCTCCTCTTCTCAAGTGCCCCCACGGAGAGCCACATTCCTTGGGGGCACTTGTGATTCCTACTGCTGTCTATTGATTTGGCCCCATCCCCTGCTCCCATGTCACTGGATTTGATTCAAAGCAGCGGGAGCCAATGTCTCCCGCTGCTATCAATCTAGCCAATGAGGACCCAAGACAAGGGTGCTGTGCTTGTCCCCGTCACTGGAACAATCGGCCCGGGTAAAAAAAAGTGGGATCTGGGGGGGCTGCTGCAGCACAGAAGGTTTTTCCTCTTAATGCATAGAATGCATTAAGGTGAAACACCACAAGGGTTTACAACCCCTTTAATCACCACAGTGTTTTTAATTTGTTTGCTAAAAAATGAAAAAAAGACCGACAATTTTGGCATCAATGCTGGTCACTGACTGGCATCAAAGCTAGGCACTGATAGGCAGCACTGGTGGGCACTGTTGGGGCTGCACTGATGATCATTGCCCTGATTATCTGTGCAGATCTCCTGTGAGAAAGTGCCGCTGATTGGCACTCCTCTCCTCACATGCTGTCATTGTGAGGAGAGAGATGCCGATAACTGGCATTTCCTTGTTTACATGTAATCAGCTGTGATTGGACACAGCTGAGCACATAGGTAAAGAGGATCTGTAAATGTAAACAAACAGATCCCTGTTCTGTCACGGGACTAGAGTAGAAGGAGATTGTCTGTTCCTAGTGATTAGGAACAGTGATCTCTCTGTACTCCCAGTGAGTCCCCTCAGTTAGAAAAAACTCCCAGGGAACACATTTAACCCCTTGATCGCTCCCTAAAGTTAACCCCTTCCTATTTTTATAGCACTGATCACTGTATAAATGTCAATGGTCCCAAAAAAGGGTCAAAAGTGTCCGTTCTGTCCGCCACAATGTCCCACTAAAAATCACCACCATTACTAGTAAAAAAAATAATAATAATAATAATAAATATTCCATAAATGTATCCCCTATTTTGTTGATGCTATAACCTTTGCACAAACCAATTAATATACGCTCATTGCGTTTTTTTTTACCAAAAATATGTAGAAGAATACATATTGTCCTAAACTGATATTTATTATTATAGTCAAAATTATTATTATAGTAAAAATGATAGTAAAAATATTATAGTTTAAAAAATTGTTTTGTTTTTCAAAATTGTCGTTTTTTTTTTTTTTGATTATAGTGCAAAAAATAAAAACCGCAGAGGTGATCAAATACCACCAAAAGAAAGCTCTATTTGTGGGAAAAAAAAAGGATGTCAGTTTTGTTTGGGTGCAATGTCACATGACCGTGCAACTGTCAAACCAACGAAGTGCCGTGTCGCAAAAAGTGGCCTGGTCATTAAGGGGGAAAATCCTTCTGGGGCTGAAGTGGTTAACGTGTTGTGGGTTTTGGGAACAAAAAGAAATAAGGGAATTCAAAGAAAACCTGTGGTTGGACTTTAAAGGCACAACAAACACTGGGAGTACAAAAAATATTAAACATTTATTGAAAAATACAAATAGTATAAAGACCAGAGACATGAAAGAAATAATGATAAAAATCACATATGGAGATAGAAATCAATACATGATGTGAGCCCGTACGTGTTTCGTACACTTCTTCAGGACACACTTGGGGTTCAGAAATTGCAAAGAAGAGAAGGATCTCACTTGCAGGAGGATCATGTAAATATGTGTTAATCAATCATTAATTGGACAAAAAAAGTTTTCCAATAAAGAAAAACATATGAGAAAGCTCAGTGGCAATCAAAGCTGAATACGGCCGAAACCTGTAGAGGCCACCTGTGGGCTGATCATCATATCTTATTGAACAGGGGATATTGGATGAGAGATGTTGTGTGTCGTGGGCCATGATGAATAGATGAAAAAGGATCCTTAGGTCACAAAAAAAAACATCGGTAGAAGCCTAACTATCCAATACGGTGGATCTCCCAGGGGATTTTTGTGATACCACCAAATACTTATTTGGGATGATGCTAGCTGGAATCTGGATCCACTGCATTGGATAAATAGTTAGGCTTCTACCTATGGTCTTTTTTTTGTGACCTAAGGATCCTTTTTCATCTATTCACCATGGCCCACGACACACAACATCTCCCATCCAATATCCCCTGTTCAATAAGATATGATGATCAGCCCACAGGTGGCCTCTACAGGTTTCGGCCGTATTCAGCTTTGATTGTCCCTGAGCTTTCTCATATGTTTTTCTTTATTGGAAAACTTTTTTTTGTCCAATCACTGATTGATTAACACTGATTGATTACGTGATCCTCCTGCAAGATCCTTGTCTTCTTTGTAATTTCTGGACCTCAAATGTGTCCTGAAGAAGTGTACAACGAAACGCGTAGACACATTAGGGCTCATATCATGTATTGGTTTCTATCTCCATATGTGACTTTTATCATTATTTCTTTCATGTTCTTTATACTATTTGTATTTTTCAATAAATGTTAAATATTTTTTGTACTCCCAGTGTTTGTTGTGCCTTTAAAGTCCGACCACAGGTTTTCTTTTAATTCCTTTTTTATATTTGCAGATGTGAGTGCTTTTTCTCTTTTTTATGTTGTTGGTTTTATATTTTACAAAAAATATATATTTTATTGTATTTTGGTGTCCTAAAATCAACTTTTAGTGGTTTTTTTTTATAAAATTTAGCATTTTGTTGTGTGACATAAAAATATAATATATAAAAAATAATATTAAATAATAATATAAATATTATATAAATAAAATAATATCTTCTACCCTGAAACTTATGTTGGCAAAAGTGACATTCTGAGAATGAGCCCCGTTGTGTTGGCGCGGTATGTCTACCTCGCTACCTGAATGTCTATGTAGACTGACGAGAGGTCCCGCCCTAACCCAACCCGCTCGGCTCTGGGAGCTTCTTAGCGGAGTGATATGAGTGGTAGGGCCGGATTATTGCGCACTGCGAGAGCACGCGGCACTCTCTGCCCGAGGTCCGGGGACTTTCCCCTAGGCGGAGGGATGGGAGGAACGTGTGTCCTCTGTGCGTAGCCTAGACGTCAGGTCTTCAGAACGCCTGGTGAATACGTATTTCCACGTTGCTTATATAGCTCCTTCGATACTGACTACCCCAACTTATAGTGACGCAGGAGAATATCTGAGTTTTCTATATAATAGTCTATATAATGTATTAGAGAAGTATGTAGTATGAGAAGTTACCCTCTGCTTGTCTGCACTATGATCTAAGGACTGCTTCAATCATTTATAAACTACGTAATGAGGCACGCAATGTAAGATGGGTAACTGAACTTTTACATATGTAAATTTCTTGTGCTTAACAGGAAAGCAACCAATAAGAGTGAACCTGTCGTTGAAAACACTTCCTGAAGGTGTGTAGATGGGTGGAGGTTGAGAGAAAAGGGAGTGGGGAGGCGAATGCAGCGGACACTATCTGCTGACTCTATATGATAGGGGGACTCTATATGATAGGACAGCAGCAGTGGCGATGGGAGATTGTGGTGGGAGGAGACTGCGAGCCGAGAAGATTGTGGTGGGAGGAGACTGCGAACCGAGAAGATTGTGGTGGGAGGAGATTGCGGCACGAGGAGATTGTGGTGGGGGGAGATTGCTGCCCGAGGAGATTGTGGTGGGAGGAGACTGCGAGCCGATAAGATTGTGGTGGGAGGAGACTGCGAACCGAGAAGATTGTGGTGGGAGGAGACTGCGAACCGAGAAGATTGTGGTGGGAGGAGACTGCGAGCCGAGGACATTGTGGTGGGAGGAGATTGCGGCACGAGGAGATTGTGGTGGGAGGAGATTGCTGCCCGAGGAGATTGTGGTGGGAAGAGACTGCGAGCCGAGGAGCTTGTGGTGGGAGGAGATTGCGGCCCGAGGAGATTGTGGTGGGAGGAGACTGCGGCCCGAGGAGATTGTGGTGGGAGGGGACTACGAGCCGAGAAGATTGTGGTGGGAGGGGACTACGAGCCGAGGAGATTGTGGTGGGAGGAGATTGCAGCGAAGGAGATTGTGGTGGGAGGAGATTGCGGCCCGAGGAGATTGTGGTGGGAGGGGACTACGAGCCCAGGAGATTGGGGTGGGAGGAGACTGTGAGCATTGGCGCTAGAACGGGAATGTATGGAATGTGATGTGAATGCATACTTCCCAGGTCCCAACATTTTGAGATGGGAATGAGGGACACCTGCTAGGAAACTGTATGTAGGCATAGAACACACCGCCTGCCACACCCCCTTAAGGCTGGGTTCACACTGCTGCGGGGGGAGATCCGGATGTGATTCGCACCGCAAATCACATCCGATCTCCGTAGCGATGCGAGTTCAGCCATACAGATAGTATGGCTGAATTCGCAGCGCTCCCGCAGCAAACTCGCACGGGACCCTTTTTTTGGTCCGCAACAGAATCGGATCGCATGGGGGTTCACACCATGTGATCCGATTCCTGTGCGAGTCGGTAGATCGCACTGCGATATGCGGACGGATCTGGGGGTGTCATTAACATATCATTGACACTCCCAGCCGTCCGCATAGGGCAGTGGGAACTGCCGGCGGGAGTAATGCGATGCGGGAAAACGCCGCGGATTCGCGGCGTTCCCGCATCGCAGCGGTGTGAACCCGGCCTAAAGGAGAATAACCCCCAAAAAAGGTTCATGAAATCCACAAGGGCTTCTTTTTACCACTACTATTCCTTTATATTGGCTTTTAAAATTTACAAATGCAGCAATTTAGAAATCAGATGAAAGGTTTAGCACTGGGAAACACTTTTTAAAGATAAAAAACAAATTTTATATACAACTATACAGATCAGACCCAAATGAGGAGGAATGAGGGACAGGGGGACATTGCTCCAAATCAGGGACAGTTGGGAGCTACGTGAATACGGAGGGAAGTTGGCTTCTATTCTTCTTACATACATGTAAGGGAAATGATGGAGCCATTCCATAGTGTATTGATATGATCCCGCCTATGATATGATTGTAGCGGCCATAACCCTTGGCAGGGCGGCCTTAACTTTTTGGCTTACCAGTTACTTCCGCTTGGCTTGTTCTTCCATGTCTACGGGTTCCCAGGGTTAGTACCCAACAACTTTGGGCGCGGACACCATAAAAGTCCTTTAGAAAGGTTTTTATTTGCAGAGGTAACATCCAACAAACACAGTCTCATATGGGAACACAGGGCAAGGGTGAAGAAACTCAGGCACCTTGAACTGCTAATCATCAGAAAGTCTCTAATACCACCCAGAGAGTAGCCACTCGCAGCTGGGTGCTTCAAAGCTGAACAAATCTCTAGCCAGAGATTATGGCAGTCAGCGCTTTGATCCGGAACTTGTGAAATCTCTGACCTTGAGTAATTTGCAACAGAAAGTGAACCAAAGAAGATTATCTTGGGCTCATCAGACCACAAGACATGGTTCCAGTAATCCACGTCCTTAGTCTGCTTCTCTTCAGCAAACTGCGGGCTTTCTTGTGCATCGTCTTTAGAAGAGGCTTCCTTCTGGGATGACAGCCATGCAGACCAATTTGATGCAGTGTGTGGTGTATGGTCTGAGCACTGACTGGCTGACCCGCCACCCCTTCAACCTCTGCTTTTTGTGGTTTTTATCTTTAAAAAGTGTTTCCCAGTGCTAAGCCTTTCATCTGATTTCTAAATTGCTGCATTTGTAAATTTTAAAAGCCAATATAAAGGAATAGTAGTGGTAAAAAAAAGCCCTTGTGGATTTAATGAACCTTTTTTGGGGGTAATTCTCCTTTAAGGGGGTGTGGCAGGCTGACCCGCCACCCCTTCAACCTCTGCAGCAATGCTGGCAGTACTCATTTGTCTATTTCTCAAAGGCAACCTCTGGATATTATGCTGAGCACGTGCACTCAACTTCTTTGGTCGACCAGACAAGGCCTGTTCTGAGTGGAACTTGTCCTGTCCTGTTAAACCACTGTATGGTTTTGGCCACCGTGCTGCTGCTCAGTTTCAGGGTCTTGGCAATCTTCTTATAGCCTAGGCCATCTTTATGTAGAGCAACAATTCTTTTTTGATCCTCAGAGAGTTCTTTGTCATGAGGTGCCATGTTGAACTTCCAGTGACCAGTATGAGTGAGAGCGATAACACCAAATTTAACACACCCGCTCCCCATTCACATCTGAGACCTTGTAACACTAACGAGTCACATGACACCAGGGAGGGAAAATGGCTAATTGGGCCCAATACACACACACACAGATGTATAAGTTGGTTTATTTCAGTAATTTAATTTAATTAAAAAATATATTTATATATAGATGCGTTTCACACAGAGTGATATATTTCAAGCATTTCTTTCTTTTAATTCTGATGATTGTGGCTTACAACTAGTGTAACTCAGAAAATTTGAATATTACATAATACCAATAAAAAAAAAAGATTTTTAATACAGAAATATTGGCTTACTGAAAAGTATGTGCATGTACATTATAGTATGCACTCAAAACTTGGTCGGGGCTCTTTTTGCATGAATTACTGCATGAATGTGGCTTGGCATGGAAGCGATCAGCCTGTGGCACTGCCAGTGCCAGGATAAGGTCATCCGGTGCCCAGGGCAAAGATGGCAAACTGCGCCCTACCCCATCCAATACATTTTTTTTAAATGTAAAAAATAAGTGTATATGAATTGGTTTGTGCGAAAGCTATAGCGTCTACAAACGATGGCATATATATATATAGGAATTTTTTATACTAGTAATGGCAGCCATCAGCAACTTATAGTGGGACTGAAATAGTGACACTAACTGACACTTGGGGGGAACTAACAGCCATGGACAGCACCACTGATACAGTGTTCAGTAATAATTCTATACACTGCCACTGTACTAATGGCATGAGTTAACATCTAGGAGTGATCAAGGGGTTAATTGTGTGCCTAACAATGTGTGCTGCTTTTTACTACTGATCAATTTGTTTATTTTCCCTGTTGTACCAGAGATCATTCCCTTTGTAAAGAGCCCTGTATTGATTATCAACAGACGAGGGCTGTGATTTGACATAGTTGGTCAGCAGGTCCCATCCATGAATCATTGTCTGGGATCTGCTGGGAGACTCCCACTGTGTACAATCACAGGGGAGTAGGCGGGTGGGGGCATGCGCCTGAAACCCTGCGTCCAGGTTCACACTTGTGCGATGTTAGACATCGCATGTGATTCGCACCCGCACTGCAGTGCCGATCACATGCGATGTCTGTGCAGTGCGAGCTCAGTCGTACTGTTGTATGGCTGAACTCGCATTGGATTTGCATGAAAAAAAGGTGCAGGGCCTTTTTTTCCTCGCACTGAATCTGATGCGATCTGATTCCTGTCCGAACTCACAGTTCGCACTGGGGGTGTCATTAACATTGTATTGACACCTGCAGTGGTTCGCAGAGTGTGAACTGCCTGTGGGAGAGATGTGATGTGGGAATTGTGCTGGTTACATCGCTACAATGTGAATCTAGGCTGAAACAGTACATCACAGTGCCTGTAGCTGCCACCACATTGCAGTATATGTACTGCTGCGGGTCAGCAAGAGGTTAATTACCAATGGCATTTGTAATATGCAGCATAAGGGGGTTAATTAATGAATTAATTAACACTGACATTGGTGCCACTAATGCAGTACAAAGTGGTATTTACCTGCCACTGGTCACTAATGCATCAGTGACCAGTGCCAATACATTACTCCCTCATGCTGCATATTACAAATGCCATTGATAATTAACCTCCACCTCCCCAATCCAAACAGTTAACAAATGAATCTACAGATGGCAATCTGTTTACTTGTTGTGCAATGCACACTTGCTTCCTCCTCTAGCTTGCACTCGCAGGTCGCAGCTCCAGCAGCAGCACTCCATGCTCCTCTCCCATCATGCCTCTAGCTGGCCTCTCACTGACGTCATGCCGGCCCAAGACTAGGAAGCGCCTGTCAGGTTGAGATACTCCGCCTGACAGGTAAGCGAAGGGTCGGTCCGTCCTAGGCTTGAGCCGGGTGCAGGAACACACTTGGCACATTGCTGTAACTATGTAGCAGTAGTGCGGCTGGCGTGTACAGTTTTACAGAGTACTTGTGCAGCCAGATTGAGCAGCACACTGTGGATACTTCCCCTGCGACTGCACCCCCTTCCTCCAGTAAATTCTTCTGCCCCCCCCCCCCCCTTGTTCCAGCCCTGTGCACTGCTGAGGTGTTATGGAAGCCCAGGTTGCTTTGATAGCAGCCTTTCGCTCATCTGCATTGTTGGGTCTGTTATCCCTTATCCTCTTATTGACAATACCTATCAGATTCCCTATGGGGTCTAGATCAAGCGAGATTGTTGGTCAACCAAGCACAGTGATACCACGATCATTAAACCAGGGTATTTTTGGCAATGTGGGCAGGTGCCAAGTCCTGCTGGAAAATGAAATCAGCATCTCCATAAAGCTGGTCAGCATTGGAAAGCATGAAGTGCTCTAGAATTCCTAGGAAGAGGGCTGCACTGACCTTGAACTTTATAAAACACAATGGACCAACACCAGCAGTTGACATGGCTCCCCAAATCATCAGACTGTGGAAAATGTTCCATTTCATTTGGAAATCAAGGTCCTAGAGTCTGGAGGAAGAGTGGAGAGGCACAGAATCCAAGTTATATACAAGAAAAAGTTGCGATACGAGTGCCCAAGAAATATGAAAATAAGCAGCCAGCATCAACAATATGACTAATTGTGAATAGAAAATAAAATAAAAAATGCAGCGCTAAGAAAATGATAACTCCAAGAGTCACCTTGGAGTAGAAAGTTAACTGGTGAAATAGTGAATAGTACTATAAATGTACAATATTCAAAATACAATAAAAGTGCTCAGTGCATAAGTCAGAACAGTGAATGAACTCGCATGAGTAGGAATTGTGTGCGTTTGAATTGGTACAGACAGTCAGAATTTTCGATAGAACCCTTTTCCGTCAGAAAAAATGAGAACATACTCTCAAATTTTTGCTGGCAGTAATTCGGCCAGCTAAATTCCGATGGAGCCTACACACGGTCGTATTTTCCGATGAAAAGCTCTCATTGGTCTTTTGCTGGCTGAAATTCCAATTGTGTGTACACAGCAGCAGAAGGAATAATGATGAATATATACACAGGACACTGGGATGTGCATCCACCACTGGGGGAGGGGAATGGGTACTCTTATTCCAAATCTTGGGGACACACGCCAGCGGCAGTGGATCGATTGAGCAAAAAACAATCCTCCAAAGCAAACTCTCCAACGAGAACTCCTGCAGAGAAGATGATATGTATCAGCGTCAGAATCCAAGTTCCATGCGGTCCAGTGTGAAGTTTCCAGTCAGTAATGATTTGCGATGCCAAGTCATCTGCTGGTGTTGGTCCACTGTGTTTTATCAAGTCCAAAGTCAGCGCAGCCCTCTACCAGGAAATTCTAGAGCACTTAATGCTTCCCTCTGCTGACCATCTTTATGTAGATGCTGATTTCATTTTCCCAGCAGGACTTGGCACCTGCCCACACTACCAAAAGTACCAATACCTGGTTTAATGATCATGGTATCACTGTGCTTGATTGTCCAGCAAACTCACCTTACGTAAACTCCATAGAAAATCTGAGAAGTATTGTCAAGAGGAAGATGAGAGATGCAGATGAGCTGAAGGCCGCTATCAAAGCAACCATAACACCTTAGCAGTGCCACAGGCTGATCGCCTCCATGCCACACTGAATTAATGCAGTAATTCATGCTAAAGGAGCCCTGACCAAGTATTGTGTGCATACTATACTGTACATGGACATACTTTTCAGTAAGCCAACATTTCTGTATTAAAAATCCTTTTTTTTAATGGGTCTTATGTAATATTCACAGTTTCTAAGATACTGAATTTTGGGTTTTAACTAACTGTAAGCCATAATCATCAAAGTTTCACTTTCTGAATTGAATTACTGAAATAAAGTAACTTTTTGATATTCTAATTTTATGAGATGCACCTGTATATAAGCATGAAACAGCTGCTCACCATAGCCGATCCTAGTGTGGAAGTATTCATGTGAAATCCCCAGTCAATGCCACTCTTTGGGCCATGCCCTCTGACATGTTTAGTGCCACCCCTCAGACTTAATTATAGGGGTCAAATAGTGTATATGCTCTTTTCTTTCTCTTTAGCAACTACCAGCCCCTTTAACCATTTGCTTACTGGGCACATATACACCTTCCTCCCCAGGCCAATTTTCGGCTTTTAGCGCTGTCACTCTTTGACAATTGCGCGGTCATGCTATATGCATTTTTTTTATAATTTTTTCGCACAGATAGAGCTTTCTTTTGGTGGTATTTAATCACCACTGGGTTTTCTTTTTTTATATAGTTTGCTAAACAAACAAAAAAACCCTAGTTAGACTTACCGGTAACGGTATTTCTACGAGTCTTTCAGGACAGCACCTGGAGAGAGCGCAGCTCCACCCACTTTCCCAGGAAACACTGCAGTCAGTTTTCTTTAAAGACCGGATGCTTCCACCATGGCCTCAGTTGTTCAGAGAGTACCTCCAGCCATGCTGAAAAATAGATAAGCAGAACATAGCAAATAACACCACGTTTTACAATACAATTAGGGCGGGTCATCGGCGCTGTCCTGAAAGACTCGTAGAAATACCGTTACCGGTAAGTCTAACTAGGGTTTTTCTCCCTACGTCTTTCAGGACAGCACCTGGAGATGATAAGAGAGTACTTACTCTAGGGTGGGACCACCGCCTGCAGAACCTTTCTGCCAAACGATTGCTCTGCTGCTGATAGCAAGTCCAATCTGTAGTGGCGGGTGAAGGTGGAGAAACTTGTCCATGTGGCCGCTTTACAAATCCGACCTGGAGAAGCCCCTGCTCTTTCCGCCCAGGACGTTGCTACTGCCATTGTTGAATGGGCCACTACCCCTGTGGGGGGAATCAGCCCCTAAAGTTTATACGCTTCACTGATAGCTGTCCGCAGCCATCTACCTATAGTGTTTTTAGAGGCACCATACCCTCTACGTGGTCCTGAAAACAAAATGAAGAGCGAATTTGACTTTCTGAATTCTCTTGTGATTTCCAGGTAGTGTAGTAAACACCTTCTCACGTCCAAGCTATGGAAAGACTTTTCCCCAGGGCTGGCTGGTGTGGGGCAAAAGGTAGGAAGGATTATTTTCTGCGTCCTGTGAAAGGCTGTCGGAACTTTTGGTAGGAAACTTGGGTCAGTTTTCAACACTACCCGATCTGGGAAAATATAACAGAAAGGTTCTACAATAGATAGGGCTTGCAATTCGCTTACCCTTCTAGCTGAAGTAACTGCCACTAAAAGGGCCAGTTTGAGTGACCATAATTTGAGCATCGCCTTCTCTGGAGGTTCAAAGGGTTTTTTAGTCAAACCCTGCAGAACCAGGGATAGGTCCCATTTCGGAAAAAACTTAAAAGGCACCGGCCTAACTCTGGACAGTGCCTTAAAGAACCTAATAATAAGTGGCTCCTGAGATAGACGTCTCTCCAGGAAAACCGATAAGGCGGCCACTTGGGCCTTTAAGGTGCTGGCCGCCAATCCCAACTCCATTGCCTCATGGATAAATTCTAAAACCGAAGGGATTTCCATTGGTGAAAACTTCTTTGTTATACACCAAGAATTAAAGTGTTTCCACGTTTTAAAATAAATTGCTCCAGTGACCTTTTTACGGCTACTTAAAAGGGTTGAAACCAGTTTATCTGACAAACCCTTCCCCTCTAGGATCTGTTTCTCAGTAACCACCCTGCAAGTCTGAGGTGTTCTATGTTTGGATGTTGAAGGGGTCCCTGAGTTAGGAGATCTCTGCAAAGAGGAAGAACCCAGTGAGGCTCTATCACCATCCTCTGAATGGTTGCCAACCAGGCCCCTTTGGGCCAAAAGGGAGCCACCAGAATAATGCTTGTGGTCTCCCTCTGTAGTTTCTTTAATACCAAGGGTATCAGCTGAAAAGGGGGGAAGGCATAGCACAAACGGAAGTTCCACGGTTGTGCTAGCGCATCTAGACCCCTGGCTTGATCCTGTCTGTTTAGAGAAAAGTAGATCTTCACTTTTGCATTGCTCTGGGATGCGAACAGATCTACCTGAGGAGCACCCCACCTTTCTTTTAGCTCTTGGAATACCTCCGCGTTTAGGCTCCACTCCGATTCCAGTATCCTTTCTCTGCTCAGAAAGTCTGCGACTGAATTCAGATCTCCTTTTAGGTGCACCGCTGTTAGGGACCCTAAGTTGCTTTCCGCCCAGGACAGGATCTGAAGGGCAGAGGAAAGCAGCGCCCTGCTCCTCGTGCCTTCTTGCTTTGTTATATAGGCCACTGCTGTCGCATTGTCCGATAACACCTGGACATGCTGCCCTCATACCAGTCTCTTGAAGGCCCATAGTCCTAGGAGAATAGCTCTTAGCTCCCTCCAATTGGATGATCTCCTGGCCTCCCTGTTTGACCAATTTCCCTGAGCCATTTGGCCTTCCAGGTGGGCACCCCAACCCCAGGAACTCGCATCTGTTGTCAGTCTCGACCCCATGGGGAAACACCAGAGCAGGCCCCTGTCCAGGTTTGAGCGGTTCCTCCACCACCAGAGCTTCCTCTGAACTTGAGGAGGCATTCTGATCAACTTTTCCAGGGACTCCCCATAGGACCAATTTTTTAAAATTGCCTGCTGGAGATCCCTTGCATGAAGCCGTGCCCATCCCACTGCTGGAATTGATGCCGTGAAGACACCCAGTACTGACATAGCTGACCTTATAGAAATTGGTAGGTTTGTCTGGACCCTTCTCACGGCATCTTGCACCTTCTCTATCTTTTCCTCCGGGAGAAAAATCCTCTCCTGTACGGAATCGATGGTATATCCGAGGAATTTTATTGACTGAGATGGGATCATATTTGATTTCTCCATGTTTATTATCCAGCCAAGACTTTCTAGGTGACTCTTTGTCCCCGCTAGGTCCTCCTCTAATAGTTCCCTTGTCTTGGCAAATATTAGGAGGTCGTCTAAATAAGGGACAATCGATATGCTCTTTAGTCTGAGGGGGGCTAGAGCTTCTGCTACAATTTTTGTAAATATCCTCGGGGAGGAGGATAGCCCGAAAGGAAGAGCTCTGAACTGAAGGTGCAGAGTTGAGCTTCCCATCCTGACCGCAAACCTTAGATATTTCTGTGATACTAGGGCTATAGGTACATGGAGATATGCATCCCTCAGATCTATGGACGCCATAAAACAGCTTGGGGTCAAGAGACCCCTCACTGAAAAAATGGTGTCCATCTTGAATTTTTTGTACCTGATTGCTCTGTTTAGTATCTTCAGGTTTAAAATCAATCTGAATTTTCCCGAAGGCTTTTTTATCAGAAAAACGTGGGAATAGCAACCCTGTCCCTCTTCTTTGAGGGGAACCTTCACAACCACCCTCTGTTGAATCAACTCCTGAAGGATTGAAGTCATGGCCATAGCCTTCTCTAGATCTTGGGGGGCCTGAGTGACATAAAAACGAGCGGGTGGGGTCTGAGAGAACTCCAATCTGTAACCCTCAAAAATCGTCTTGAGGATGTACGGATTGGTCGTTATCAACTCCCATTGTGGGAAGAAGGACTGCAGCCTTGCTCCCACAATCGGAGGACGGTCATTTGCTTTTAGTATTAGGGGTAGGGGGGCGGAAAAGCACCCCCGACTTACCCCTGCCTCTCTAAGACCTCCAAGGCCTTTTGTAACCTGAATCCTTTGAGTTCGGGGTCTTTCGAAAAGTACGAAAATTTTTACTGCTTTGAGGGATCACCTTCTTCTTCACTGGGAAGGCTTTTTTCTTATCAGCCGTTCTATCTAGTATGGCCTCAAGATTAGGCCCAAAGACCAAGTCCCCCTCAAAGGGCAAACCACATAATTTGGCCTTAGAGGCCGAATCCCCAGACCACGTTTTAACCCATAAAGCCCTACGAGCTGAATTTACCAATGCTGAGGATCTGGCTGACATTTTCACCGATTCAGCTGAGGCGTCTGCCATGTACCCTACTGCCTTAAGTAGTACAGGCAGCATATCCAGCAGGTCCTTACGTGGCCTTCCTGCCTCTATATGGGCTTTTAGCTGTTCCAGCCAATGCTCCAGATTTCTGGCCACCACCGTTGAGGCCATAGCTGGCTTTAAGTTTGCCAAGGTAGAATCCCATGCCTTCTTTAATAAGGAGTCTGCCCTCTTGTCCATGGCATCCTTCAGGATACCCATGTCCTCAAACGCGAGGTCTGTGTTCCTTGAGACCTGAGAGAAAGCTGCATCAAGTTTTGGTTTCTTGTTCCATACTTGAGAGCTATCTTCATCAAACGGAAATCTCTGTTTGAGGGATCTGGAAAAGAAAGGGGCCCTCTCTGGGTCCTTCCACTCCCTTTTTATTGTTTCCAACAGAAACTTGTGTACGGGAAAAACCCTGTTTCACTTCGCCCATGCCCTGAAACATTTTATCGTGTAATGATAGTTGGGCTTTATCCTCTGAGATGTTGAGGTTGGTGTGGATAACCTTCAAAAGATCACCCACTTCCTCCAGGGATAATTTATAACGAGAAGAAGAGGACGAAGTTTCTTTCACTTCATCCGATTCTTCCCCAGAACCTGAAGAAACACTTGGCTCTTCATCCTCTGAGATACTGCCCGTTCTGGATGCAGTAACGGAAGAGAGAGAGCGGGGTACTGTGCTGCTATTTGCAGCTGGGCGTCTGTCCCGATAGGAACGGAACGTTTCAAAAGTGTCTGCCAGTTCCTTCCGGAAGTAGTTCAATAACTCCTCTTGCTGAGTCGCAGGCGCAGCAGGAGTAGTTTCCTCTTTAACCAAGTCTGCTATGCAGGATCTGCATAACACCTTGGTCCAAGACTCTTTAAGAACGTTTCTACAAGACGGACATTTCTTTTTAATAGGAAGGGAGGAATGTTTGGTCTTTTCTTTAGCTTTCTGAAATACACCAAAAATAACATTCCATTAAACACCACAGCATACTATCAAGGCAGAAAAAAACAGAGGAGCTATCCCTTTTACTCCTGTTTTCACACCACCACCAGTAAATCCCCCCAAATAAAAACAAAGGTACAATCTTCCTGATACATCAAACAGGAAGATTGCTGCAGGCTTCCCTAGAAAAAATGCCTAAGATCCAGGAAGGGAGAAAACATTACTATGCCCCTACAGTAATGAACAGAGACCACTGTCTCTGCCTACCTGAGGCTGGCTGACTTGGGTGGCTCCTGCTCCCGCCACGGCCGTCTGTTCCTCCTCCATAGCGCGAGGTCTGGATGGCGTTCCGCACATCTATTTAAACTTTCCCGGGTCGCTCGCTACTGCGAGCGCCGGAAATGATGTCAGCCAGGAAAGAACCGCCCCCTCCTCCTGCGTTGCAACGGCCGGAACCGGAAGCCGCGTCACGCCGTCGGAAGTTCCGCCCTCGGCCGTAATGACGCACTCGTCCACGGGACCCGGAAGGCATGAGGGCTTTGGGGAAGGAGGCGCGAAATACAAAACAAACCAAGCCTCCAAGCCTATGCGGACCGAAAACCTCCCGGCAGCCTGACCCTCGCCGGGTATGAAGAGGAGGGGACACCGGAGCATCCACCACACGTAAGGGAGGAAGCTGGGCTGGTCCTGAAAGGAAAGAATCTGCCTAATACCGGTATGCCTTCTACTCTCAACACCTGGAGAGAGCGCAGCACACCCCTGGTTCCCTGCAGCGCTTCCACCATGGTGGAGGAAACACTACAACTGAGGCCATGGTGGAAGCATCCGGTCTTTAAAGAAAACTGACTGCAGTGTTTCCTGGGAAAGTGGGTGGAGCTGCGCTCTCTCCAGGTGCTGTCCTGAAAGACGTAGGGAGAAAAATACAGTTTTCAGAGTTTGTTATAAAATTTTGCAAACAGGTAATTTTTCTCCTTCATTGATGTGTGCTGATCAGCAGTACTGATAGGCACTAGTAAGCAGCATGCTGGTGACTGTGTGGGACCAATGTCCCTTTTACAGACGGTGGCAATCGGCTTTATTTTTTTTCTCCTCAATTTCTCAGCACAAGGGGGAAAAAAGCCAATTACCAGCTTCTGTTTACATCATGTGACCAGCTGTCATTGGCTGACAGCTGATCACGTGGTAAAGGGCCATGATCAGCCCTTTATTTTCTGATCAGTGATCAGCCAGATCCCAAGGACTCACAGAGCAAGCAAGGCACGCGAGCATGTCCGTGTATGACCTCCCACACTGCGCTGCAGCTGTCTTTTGGTAATAGCGTGGGCATCAAGTGGTTAAAGTTTTTGTTTGTTTGGGCCTGGGAAGTAAATCTCTATGTAGTGTGGAGGTGAGAGACTCTTTGGGCGTTTGTACATCTTGAGCCCCCTTTTTCAGTTGACCAGTATTCCCTAATTGATTGAAGGAAAAGAAAAATGCTTGATTCCCACACATCAACACATTTAAGGTAACCTTCTTGCTGCGCTATTGTATTCTGACAGCAGGTTTTTCAGCCATTAGAACACAATTACTACTGTAGCCATAGCTGCAAGCAGTAATAGAACGAAACAAAAGCCCAACAGGCTGGCTGTACTGCAGTCAACTGAGAGATCGACCTCCGTACAACCAAGCCTGGCCATAGATGGATTGAAGCTTAGCCAGTCCCTGCTAAACCGGCAGAATTTTAATCCATCTATGGCCAGCTTTAGTGTCTGTAAGAAATAATTTAATGAAAAATTGGATTACAGGGCCTTTAGGTAGTGGATGTATGTGGAATATGTTTGGAGAACAATATTGTTAAAGCCCCATACACACTATCAGATTGTCTGCTGATTTTTTCCATCAGATTTACCAAAACCATATAATATGAGGTCAAACCTTAGGAGTTTCAATGTATCTGCAATCAGGCAGGCCCTTGTACTACATGGTTTTGGTAAACCTGAAGGAAAAAATCAGCAGACAATCTGATAGTGTGTATGGGGCTTTAGTGTCACTTTAACCACTTTCAGACCGGACCAATTTGCTGGTCAAAGACCAGACCACTTTTTGCGATTCGGCACTGCGTCGCTTTAACTGACAATTGCGCGGTCGTGCGACGTGGCTCCCAAACAAAATTGACATCCTTTTTTTCCCACAAATAGAGCTTTCTTTTGGTGGTATTTGATCACCCCTGCGGTTTTTATTTTTTGCGCTATAAACAAAAATAGAGCGACACTTTTGAAAAAAAAGCATTATTTTTTACTTTTTGTTATAATAAATATTCCCCAAAAATATATAAAAAAAACATTTTTTTCCCTTAGTTTAGGCCGATACGTATTCTTCTACATATTTTTGGTAAAAAAAAGTTAAAGCGTTTACAAAATAGGGATAGTTTTATAGCATTTTTATTAATAATTTTTTTTTTTTTTTTACTAGTAATGGTGGCGATCAGCGATTTTTATTGTGACTGCGACATTGTGGGGGACCCATCGGACATTTTTGGGACCATTGTCATTTATACAGTAATCACTGCTATATAAATGCAGTGATTCCTGTGTAAATGACACTGGCAGTGAGAAGGGGTTAACCAGTGGGTGGCAGTGTAGGGGTTAAGTGTTCCTAGGGGTGTGTTACTAACTGTGGGGGGGTTGGGCTTTCATTTAGTGAACACTGATCTCTGCTCCAATCACATGGAGCAGAGATCAGCGTCACTAGTTGCTAGGCAGAATGGAGAAATGTTTACAACGGCACTTCTCCGTGAGACGATCGCGGGGATGCCGCGGCGATCGAGTCCGTGGGTCCCGCGACTGGACTCACGGGGGTCCCAACCAGCGCGGGAGCGCGCCGCCGTGCTCCCGATGGCAGGACGGCAAATTTAAAGGGACGTACATGTACGCCCATTTGCCTGCCCGTGCCATTCTGTCGACGTACATCGTCGTGCGCTGGTTGGCAACTGGTTAAGGCAAAACTGCCTCTGATTGCCAGTCTTAGGAGAGTTGGATAATTTACTAATGGCAATTAGACAGTTTACTCTGCAAGGGAATTTTCCTTTAGCTTAGTTAATGTGGTAAAAAATTCACTTTGAAAAGAATAACCAATCATGTGCAAGGGATTAAAAAAAAAAAAAAAAAAGAAGTATTTTTGCTTGCACCCTATTCACTAGTTAAGGGAAAATTCCCTCACAATAAGTACAGCATATTTTTCCTGGGTAAATCAACACCTTGAAATGATATCTTAGCAATATTACAACTGTGCTGCACAGTGTTGGAAGCAAAAAAAAATAAAAATACCAGTCGTGCTGCCACCTCTTTTCCTTTTTTGCTGTACATATCCTGGTTGCAGACCAAGGTTGGCACCCAGCACGCAGTCACAGCAAGAAGAGATCTCAGATTTTACCTGGAGCAGTGCAACCTTTGTATTCTATTTTTACACATTGCTCTTCTTACAGGGTTCCTTCAAAGGATACATCAGGACTCCATGATTTACAGGGCTGCTACTGCCAACCCTCTAGACAAAATTAATTGCCAGGCAAGCAATGGTTTCAATGTTTGCAAAATGTTTGCCAAGGAATACAAATGCAGAACGTCCAAATTTATGTCCATCATATCTGTACCTGATGCATTACTGTAACTAGCGAAAGCATTTGATCAACATAAAAGTGAGAAAACTAGCTTTTTAACCCCTTCCTGCCACCCAGCCCTATAAGAGTTTCTAGATGCTGGGAGGCAGAGATTCAGGTCACGTGATGGCTGTCACATCATCAGGAGCTTTCCGGTCCCCACCGATGTCTGTACTGGGGTTGTGCATCGAGCGCAGAGAAGTGTTTGCATAGGGCCGCAGATATGTGGCCTGAGTTAAAAACCCACCCACTGAGAAGCCGCATATATGCGTACAGCCAGGGGGAAGATGTTAAGAAAGAGGTGAACAAAGAATTACATTTTTACATAGGTCCTGTTTAGACTAATGTAACAATGCATATACAATACCTGTGGGATACCTCTTGTGACTGGAAATCACTGTAGGAAGCACCCCTATTCCAGTGAACTCCACTAACTTCTGGTTCCGTGCCGAGTAGCTTCCCTATAAATATAGGGGTCAGCAACTGGGCATAGGCACCATTCAGAGAATGCTTTGCAACTCAAAAGCATTCTGATTGGACGAGGTGAACAGTGCAAAATCACCTTCCCACCTTTTCCATTCAGAGAATGCTTTGCATTGAGAAAATACAAAGTGATCTCTGAATGGCAGCTGTGCGGAGTAGCCAACCTCCTTGGTTCAAAATGCTGGAGGGCAGAAGCCAGAAGCTTCAGGAGATCCAGCTTCTAGAGGGATCCTCCAGATCTGGTATATACATTGTTCATTGGTACAAGCTGGACCAATATAAAAATACCCATACCTGAGACTCTTCTTTAAAAATGTCAGCTTACATTTTTCTGTACATAGAGGTTTCTTTTATGGCCACTACACACCATAGTGTGGAAGTGACATTCATTTTGAATGTAATATTTCTCGGCACACAACTAAACAAAACTACCTTAACGCAAAGCATTACAATCCATTAAAAAACATGCATACGTTAATGCAATGCACTTGAGAAGGCAAAGGTGAAGCCAGCCTTAAAGAATAACTCAAGGAAAAAAATTTTTTTGAATAGCATAGAGAAGGTTTAGAACATCTGTCAGGTTTTATTGCTGCCTGTGCCACCATATTTGGGAGATTCACCCCCCCTTTTGATGACAACCAGGTATTCCCTCACTTTAGGTGGGGGTTTCCTCTTAGAGCCGGTTCACACTGAGGCAGCACGACTTGCAGTGCGACTGCCTCAGGCTACCTGCATCCGACTTCAGCGGTGGCTTGCAAAATTACTTCTGTATAGAAGTCAATGCAATTCGCCTGAAGTCGCCTCAAAAGTAGTACAGGAACCTTTTTCTAAGTCAGATCGACTTATGTCGCTCCTATTAGAACAGTTCCATTGTACAGAATGAGGCCTGACAAGTTGCCCCAGTGTGAACCGAGTCTTACGGCCTGTTTTGGCTATGTAACAGGAAGTGAAATCTCCACAAAAACACACAAATGGCTAAAGAATCTGACAGTGATTATACCCCTCCCTTACTCTATTCAAAAGTTTTAGAAAAAAAAAAATGTTGCCTGGAGGATAATTGGGAGGAGCCAGTGGACACAAAGTCTGCCGTACCCACTGATTGGCTCCCGCACATTCATGCCAGCTAGCCAGAAGAGCCTGTGTGCATGTGTATTTATTTTATCAAAACACAATGAATGTTCCCCACGCACACATTCAAGAAAACTGGCTGTTCAGGGATGCTGGGTGCTGTAATGGCCATAGGTTGGAAACCATGGATAATCAAAAAGTGAAGCAATGTCATCAGTACACCAAGAATTCCTTGAAAGGGTCCAAACTTTTATTTCCATGGTCACATAATAAATATACAGCAATGTTGCAGAGCCATAAAGGGGCCCTGTGTGGCTCCGAAACGTTGCTGTATATTTATCATGTGACCACGGAAATAAAGCTTTGGACCCTTTCAAGGAAGCCTTGGTGTGCTGATGACATTTCTTCACTTTGAATAATATATGTATATATGATCAGGCGCACAGCTGCTGCCCTGTAGCAGTAAAATGGTGGTTAAAGGGTATCAATACCCAAGAAAAAGTGTGTTTATTTTGCATCTTGCCATTTTTCACCTAGTGATCCTTCCAGGCTGCAAATGCACACTCACTGTACTGTATCTATTAAGAATCAGCTAGGCTGCTCACTTTTGATTTGGACTACAGTACATCTCCTGCCATCCAAAAACATAGGGATAAGACATTCTGTTTATAGATAGGAATTGAGAGGGCCAACAACACTGTTCAGGATTTTAGTGCAGCGCAGGTACAATGCAGAGGAAATCAACCTGCTCGATTTCTGGCAGGAAACAACAGGTATTTTTAATGGTGTATTTAAACAGACCAAACATAAACAAATAAGTTAATTTTTAGGGTTTACTGGCACTTAAAAAAAAAAAAAAAAAAAATAAATGGGGCTTATTTAAAAAAATAAAAATAAACCCCCCACAACTTAATGCTCGTCAAGGTGGATGCAGCATCGATCCAATGCTGCATTTGTTCCCCACCACCTCTACACTGAGAACCGAGTGATCAAACACTGATTGCTCAGTTTTCTCTTCCGCTCTGAGTCGAGAGCTGTGACTGCCAGTCACCTGTGCTCTGCCTCTAGAGCTGTCACAGGAGCGCTGGGATGGAAGGCAGCAGCTGGCAGGCTGAGCCAGCTGCTGGTCCAGGCATCTGGGTGGACCCTGACTTAAGTTGGGAGCTTTCCCCAGCCTGGACAGGCTAAAAACAGGTCACAGGAGTGCAGAACAAATTGTACTCCTCTGATCTATAAGAGAAGTGTAGCCAAAAAAGCTTTGGCCATAAATCTCCTTTAACTGCCATTTCCCACACACAAATGTGTGCAAGGCCAAACACTGCAGCAAGGAAGCTTATCTCACACCACAGGGCTGTATTGTTTTAGGATTTAGCTACCGATTGGGAAAAATTCTAGGCATATTTATTAGGGATGCACCGAAATTTCGGCCGCCGAAACATATCGGCCGAAAATGGCCCTTTCGGCAAAAAGCAGAAAGAGAATTTCCGCCGATACTGGTGCCGAAAATGGGGCGGGGCTTGGCCCCGCCCCCGGTGCCGCCCATCACGGGGGGGTGTCCTCCTATCTTTAGCTCTCTTGCTCCCCTCCCTCCTCACCTATGCTGCAGTCAGCCTGTGGGGTCTCGCTCTAAAGTCCCCCTCTCCACAGCGGTGGCTGTATATGTCTCCTCAGCCGATGTGTAAATCGGCTGTGCAGGAGCTGGGCTCGATGTTCACTGTGAAAGTGAAACCAAAGCAGAGGCGTCTAGCAGTGTGTGCTGTGCTCTCTGCCTCCCCCTAGAGTGCAGTACCCAGCATGGAGATTAATGAAGAGCTGCAGCTGCCAATTTAAAAAAAAGACTGTCTATATATGTTTGTATGCCTGTGTGTTGTGTGTGTTATATGTGTGCATGTATGTATGTATGTATGTATATATATGTATGTATGTGCATGTTTATATGTATGTATGTATGTATGTATGTATGTGCATGTTTATATGTATGTATGTTATGTGTGCATGTTTATATGTATGTGTGTTAAGTGTGTATGTGCGCATGTATGTGTTATATGTGTGTTGTATGTTTTATATGTGTGTGTGTGCACGTGTTTTTATATGTATATGTTTATATGCACTGGTGAGGTACAGGCAGGCTACATGGCGGGCACTGGTAGGCTGCTGGCACAGTGAGGCTGCATTGATCTCCTGTAGCATGTCCGCAATCTCTGACCAGCTCCTGTAGCATGCCTGCAGTCTCTGACCATCTCCTGTACCATGTCTGCAGTCTCTGACCATCTCCTGTACCATGTCTGCAGTCTCTGACCAGCTCCTGTACCATGTCTGCAGTCTCTGACCAGCTCCTGTACCATGTCTGCAGTCTCTGACCAGCTCCTGTACCATGTCCGCAGTCTCTGACCATCTCCTGTACCATGCCTGCAGTCTCTGACCAGCTCCTGTATCATGCCTGCAGTCTCTGACCATCTCCTGTACCATGTCTGCAGTCTCTGACCATCTCCTGTACCATGTCTGCAGTCTGACCATCTCCTGTACCATGTCTGCAGTCTCTGACCATCTCCTGTACCATGCCTGCAGTCTCTGACCAGCTCCTGTATCATGCCTGCAGTCTCTGACCATCTCCTGTACCATGTCTGCAGTCTGACCATCTCCTGTACCATGTCTGCAGTCTCTGACCATCTCCTGTACCATGCCTGCAGTCTCTGACCATCTCCTGTACCATGTCCTCAGTCTCTGACCATCTGATGTATGAAAATATTTTTTAAAAACAGTCATTTTCGGTATCGGTGCTGTTTCGGTATCGGTTTTCGGCCTAGTGTATTTTTCATTTTCGGTATCGGTTTCGGCACCAAAAAACCCATTCGGTGCACCCCTAATATTTATAATTCATTCATGTATCTTAGCCCTGAGCACACTCATAAAGGAGGAGTCATAGCTAAAACACTACCAAGTTCAATGACTCGACTCTTAGAAAATACAACTGGCACAGAAAGTGACCATGGGGGGGTAGCAAATACAATCTGACCATTCAACTTAATTTCTGATTTGATTGGCAGGCCCTTGCACCACATACTTGTTTGTAGATCTAAATAAGATAGCACAATCAGATTGTAACGTGAGGTGAACATAAATCATAGCCTTAGAAAGATTATTCTGGATCTTTTAGAGACAGAAATAAAACTCAGCTGAATAGGTTTGGGATCCCGATAAATGGGGTAGGTAATAAGTGCAGTTAGATTTTTAAATCTTTATTCTATTTTTGTATAGAAAGGTAAATATACAAATCCACTAATGTTTTTGGGACTCCAATGGGTGATATGTTAAAGGCAAACTGTTAAATTCTTTTAAAATGATTTTTATACACATAAAACCACAAATTAAATTATCCCCAATGATTCTAAGCAAGTAGAAAAAAAACTGTTACTTGAAGACTGATGACATTTTCATATTAAAACAGAAATACAAAATATCTGAAAAAGTATTCTTGTAACATATAAATTGTAAAGCATTAGAACTCTGTATTTCGGAGTTTGGATGATAAAGTGCCTCATAGAAGATCCTGGGGGTTTTTTAACGCGGGAGGCAACTGTGGGGCACGACACTCATCATCCAACAGAACCAAATCTTCAACCTCACGACCGCTGTACTTCCTCTTGCATATTTTCACCACTAATTTCTTCTTCTGAAAAAGTTTTATTGCCTCTCTAGATGCTACAGCTTGGGCGCTCGCTCTCGTTTTTCCACAACCCATGCCAATGTAAACAGCCTGGCATCTCAGTTCACACACCATGTTTTCCTGAGAAGTTTTGTTTTGAGGTAATTCTGCCAGGTCTTTCAGTGGCACAAAAGCAATATCCAGTGTGGATTTTAAAGTTTTAATACATTCATCAAGTACTTCTGTATAATCATGGTTTGGATTAAACCCACCAACAGACACCAACTTCCAAGCAACTCTTTTATAGAGTTTGTTAAAGAAGGACTGTCGTTCCTTTATGTCCCCCTCAGTGGGTCTGCGGGGGGCTTGCACAGTAGACACGCCAATTTGTAATCCATCTTTCACCGTTTTCTGATTAGATTCATTGCTCACACTGCATTGCTCAGGTGCAGCACCGCTGCCAAGGCCTGTGTCGGTCTGTTGCACCTCTTGGCAATGATCAACCTTCCAACCTGCACTGGTTGATGAATTCAAGTCTTCAGTAGGGTTGGCACAACCTGCATCTGTTCTAGAAGTATCATCTGTAGATCTTTTCTTCAAAGGCTCCTCACTCAGCCCTTCTGCATCACAAGGAAAAGAATGGTAAGTTTTGCACAGTATCACTACATTGACATTAACAAAACATTTCATGACAATAAGCATCTTGCCGTGAGGCATACCCTTTCTATTTTAAATACATCTTTTATTTTCTTGTACACACCCTATTCTTGCAACAGGCTAATGGCAATACTAGGGAGGGAGAAGCAGCAGCAGCACACTGAGCGGCACATCATTTATTCAGTTTCCTGTGAATGACAAGACTACAAGTACCATCATCCATTGCGGCTGTCGGTTTGTTCTCAAATAACTACAAGGGCACTTGTGAGCGATCTCGTAGTTGATTCTTCCTGCCATTCTGTAACTGCCTGCCCATATCAGAGGTACAGGCAGACAGCGTACAAAGTGTCTGCAGGATCCAGGCATAGTACCCACGATCTGAGGATTGCAGGTGAAATGCTTTACAGACTGCAATGTAAAAAATACCTGAAAAAATATGTGCATTTATTTTACAAAAGGTGAGATTATCCTTTAACCATGTTGTTGAGATCTCAGGAGCGGTTAAGTAATTTAGCAAAAAAAAAAAAAAAAGGACACTGGGAAGGGCTGACAATCCGTTCACGAAAATCCTGGGCGTTGTCAGTCTAAAATAGGAATAAGGATTCAAGTATATTTCTGGCAAATCAAATGACAATTTTCAAATTACTGGGTCTTTACAAAGGATAAAAAAAAAAGGGAAGAGAAATTGCATACTAGTTAATCATAAAATACTTACCTTAGATCGATGCTATTACAGCAGTCTCTGTACGCCGCTGTGGCCAGTGACATGTCTCCCGGCGTTATTTCTGTCTCCAGTCACGGCAAAGTTACTGAATGGCATAAGCGAGCCATTTCTTCAGTGTGCCGATGACAATCGGCACATGCTCACATAGTGAATATCTCCTAAACATTGCAAGTTTAGGAGATATTTACGGCACCTACAGGTAAGTCTCATTATAGGCTTACGAGTAGGAAAAAGTGCAAGTTCAGAGTGTACAACCACTTTAAGATCTGCTTTAAATATAAAGGTTTTGGAAAACAGTTAAGTCTATGGGTTTAGTTCCCCTTTAACTGAAAATAAAGACCACCCGTGCCAAGAGAAATAAACTTGCTGCCATATTAGATCATAAGATTTAGGGAGTGAAGCCCACTGACTCCTTGTATTTAATTGTAAATGTACTATCTCCATCTATTTTGTAAAGGACTGCTGGCACTATATAAATCCTGTATAAAAATAAAATACAGATCTTCCTAAAATACCAGCTGGCTAACTTTAATGTCCGTTTTCATGGACTCCACTTGCTCAGCAGGGATCGCTGCGTTGATTCCCGCTGAGCCGGTCGATGACAGGTGGGCAGAGACAGACCTGTCATATCTCTGCTATTGGGGGATTGGATGAAAAATCCACCTTTCCATTTTCATCCGATCCGCAAGGAGGGATGGAAAATAGGGTTTCCATCCGTCTGAATTTAGCGGAGCGAATGTCAGCAGACAACCGTCACTCCATAGGAGTACACTGAGCATCCGTTCAGGTCCGCCTGAAAAACTGACAGGCGGACCTGAACAGTCCGTAGGTGTGAAAGAGCCCTAATGCTGATCCTTTAGCTTTAATACTTTGGTTCACTGACCTGGAAAACACATGCTACAAATGAAACCATAAATACTCATCCGATACTTTGGGTCATTGACAAAGTACTGAAGGCACAGGATCAGCATGACAAGTATTTTCAAAAGAAGAGAGCAGCAAAAGCAACCGTGTTGCATCTGAACTGTAACAACATGCAACAATGTGAACACTTCTGAAATGACACCCTGGATTCTCTGACTGTACAAATGCATCAGCCAGCTATAACATTGTGACCACTGACAGGTAAAGTGCATAACATTATCTCATTACAATTGCATCTAAAAGTGAAAGGGGTCTATTAGGCAGCAAGTGAACATGCTGTCCCTGAAGTTGAGGTGCTAAAAGCAGACAAAAATGGGCAAGCGTAAGAATTAGAGTCTTTGAAAAGGGCCAAATTAGATGACTAGGTCAGAAGAACATCTCCAAAATGGCAGCCTGTGGCTGTTCCTGGTCAACAATAGTCCGGACCTACCAAAAGTAGCCCAAGGAAGGAAAACTGGCAAAAAGGCCACAGGTGGCAAAGATTCATTGATACACGTGGGAAGTGAGGCTGGCCCATGTATTTTGATCCAATAGAAGAGCTACTGTAGCTCAAATTGCTAAAAATAAATAAATAAAAAGTTGAAATCTAAACGAAGGCAAAACTTGTCAGTTTCTATTGCTGTCTGTGTAACCGTTAAGAGGATTCACCCTCTCTATCTTGTTATCACCAAAAGTCAAAGTAAAAGAAAATGGCAAATTTTGGGTTGTCCCCACAAAAACAAGAGGAAGACTTCCAGTGGAGACACTAGTTCTGGTGACTTGAGGACCCCCCAAGGGATTCCCTTAATTTGCAGGGATTTCCTTTCACTTTTTGTTTTGGCTGTGGGACAGGAAGTGATGGTTAATTTCCCCAATGGGACACAGATGGCAAAAATATAATTCTCCCTTACTCCATTTCTACTTTGAAGCTGGTTCTGAAAGAAATGTGTCAGGACACACGGTGCATCACACCAATCAGGCGGTCCTTGCTGACCCGTGTCCACAGGTAAAAGTGCCTACAATGGGCATGCGAGCATCAGAATTGAACCTTGGAGCAAGGGAAGATGGCCTGGTCTGATGAAGGGGAAGAGATGGCACAAAGATGCACTATGGGTGGAAAGAAGCCAGCAGAGGCTTAAAGCTTCTGCTACTGACAGCTTGGTGCCAGATATCACAGCATAATATCAGAGTTTAGTGGAGTCCATGCCGTGACGGGTCAGGGCCATTTTGGCAAGTGAGATCTACTCAATATTAGGTGGGTGGTCATAATGTTATGACTGAGAGACGTATAAAGAAGCAGGAAATGTAGTAAATTCTATTTTGCGTTTCTGCGGTTAGCAGGCAGAGCTCAATTTAAACCAAAATGTCCACCGATTCTTGTGTACAAAGATGCACAATGTGTTATACCGTTTTCACATAAAACACCACTCAATATATTCTAAATAGAAAACACAGCAACACGCTGAACTATATAGAAAACGCCTCAAGTGTACATCTATGTTCTGCTAACCATTGCTACTTGTAATCCCTCTTTTCTTCACCTTGGAAACCAGTTCATCACGAGTTGTACGGACAGGTACATCAGAGACCTTTATATTTTCAGCCATTTTAAGAGCTTTTTCCATAACAAGAGGTGGATAGCTGGAAGAAAAAATAACCAAGATTTAAAATAAATAGAACGGCTATATACAGAGTACTATTAAAGTGCCACTGAACCATCACAACCAAATAGTGGTGTATAGTAGTGCCCCGAACCGTTTTAAAATTCTGAAATCACCATAAATACCTTCACGTTAGCACATCTACCTGGGTACTGCCCGCTTTGTGTTTTTTTTCTTTTGCATCCAGTTAAAACGAAGAATGAGCAGTGGCTGTGAAATGCGATCACTTTCACGCTAAAACTAAAATTTCCCATTAGGCACTGTGCTGGCACTCCTACTGTACAGGTATGCTCGCTCTGTTCTGGGACCTGCTTTTGCTCTGCAGACTATGGGTGTGGCAGAGTATTGCTGTGTGGGCGGCAGTGTTAGGAATGGTAGTGACGATCACTTTAATTCTTGTTACTATGCATAGTCTAACCTGGTTTTTATGCTGTCATGTCAAATTCTAATCCATGTCAGGAGCAAGCATTGGAGTGTGGCTACATTCATACACACTGTGGGACCATGTAGAGCTTGAAAAAGACAAAAAATTAAAAAAATAAAAAAAGATTCTTTTATCAAATACATTTTGATAAAATGCCTTTGGAGAAAGCTATCTTTTAAATAGGAGGTTTACTATTTAAGATACATTCATTATTTAGTTTATTCAGCATGAAATGGAGCATAAGGCTGTATACTCTGCTATATTTACATTTTTGGTAAACTCATTCAATGAATAAAAGCTCTGCAAGCTGAGATAACATGCACTGGCAATTGTATTGTTTTAAATTAAAGAATTTGAGTAGTTTTCCCAATGATGTGATTAACCTAAAATCGGTCCTGATATTGCCGTTTTTACTAACCTGACAGCTTATTCTAAATAGGAAACCTTCATTTTGTTTTAAAATATTAAAGAGTCTAACTACCAGAAAGGAACAGGATTTTTGTACTCACCGACACAGCTCCTCTCTGAAACTAAATGGGTTTGTTAGCCTGCCACTAGGAGAAACTAGGCAAAATTGTAACAATACACAGAACTGTCAGTACCGTCCAGGGGGCAGACCCTGTGCTAACAACCCTCCCTGCTGCCCCAGCAGCTTCAGTACGTCAACAAGCAGTATAAAAGTAGAGAAAAGGAGGGGTGGGTGCTGTGTCGGTTGGTGAATTACAGAGAAAAGGATTTTACGGTGAGTACAAAAATCCTGTTTTCTCTTATATTCACCGACCGACACAGCTCCTCTCTAACTAAATGGGACGTCCCCAAGCAGTGCCAAACGAGGGGTGGGAAAAACAGCATAAACACTTCATCCACCATGGCAAGTGGGAACTAGTGAAACTAAACCCACAAAAAAACAGCAGTGTACGGAAAAACCACCACCATATAACTGGGTATCCTCAACAGGAGTGATCCCCAAGACCGCAACATTGCAGAAGTAATGCAACCCTGCATTAACAAAAAAACAGTACTGTGTTTTTCTTGAAAAACCAGGAAAAAAAAAAATCTCAATTGCATATATAATTGCAAGTACACGGCCGTCTGCAAAACTTTGCAGCCAAAACAGGCATCAGCCGATGCACTGACGTCTACCTTGTAGAACTTGGTAAACGTATGGACAGAAGACCAGGTCACTGCCTTACACACCTGAGCGACAGACGCTTAGTGTCGGAAGGCCCAAGACATTCCAATTGCTCTTGTAGAGTGGGCCTTGACTGGAAAGGGGGGCACCTGCCCCTTCAAGGCGTAGGCTTGGACTACAATCTGTCGGATCCACCTAGAAATGGTAGTCGACGAGACTGCCATGTCCTTCTTTGGACCAGCCACCGAAACTGAGTCTGACTTCTGAAAGGGAGTCGTGGCAGACAAGTACACCTTTAGAGCCCTAACCACATAGAGAGCGTGAAGGACCACCTCTTTGGGGTGCTTCGGCTTAGGACACAGAGATGGTAATACAATGTCCTCATTGATATAAAAAAACCGAGACCACCTTCGGTAGAAAGGACGGTTGCGGACGCAACACCACCTTATCCCTGGGGATGAACAGATAAGGTGACTTGCAAGACAAGGCTGCCAATTCCGAAACCCTCCTGGCCGATGTGATGGCAACTACAAAGACCACTTTCTGGGAAAGAGTCAACAGGGGAATCTCCTTGATATCTTCAAACGGCGGCTTTTGAAGCGCGACAACACCAGGTTCAAATCCCATGGGGGCAACGGTGGACGCACCGGAGGGACTACCGTACCCCCTGAATGAAGGTACTCACCAATGAGTGAGACTGGCAGGGGTCGCTGAAAAAAAAAAAAAAAAAAATGAAATAACAAAAAAGACAGCTAAGGCTGAAATTTGCCCCTTAATGGTGCTTAACGCCAACTTCTGGTCTACTCCTTGCTGAAGAAACAGCAGGATCCTGGATATAGAAAAGGAGCGTGGATGCCATCCTTTCTCCTCACACATGGAGATGTAGGCCTTCCAGGTACGATGATATTTCTTCCGTGAAGATTTCCGCACCCTCAACATAGTTGGAATCACCGAGTCCGACAGACCCTGGTACCTCAGCACCTGGCTCTCAATAGCCATGCCGTTAAAGCCAGCGATGGTAAAGCAGGGTGAAAGTTTGGATCTTGAGATAGGAGGTCCTCTCGTAGCGGCAGTCACCAGGGGGCGTCTGCCACCAGATGCACCAGGTCTGCATACTAAGGACGCTGAGGCCAATCTGGGGCAACCAGGATTACTGGAATCCCCTCGGCTTCCACTCTGCGAAGCAGATGTGGAAACAGCTTCAGTGGAGGAAAGGCGTCGATCAGCTGGTACTGATCCCACTGAGCCACCAGCGTGTCCGACGCATCAGCCCACGGATCTCTTGTCCTGGACACGAATATTGGCACCTTCCGATTGAGACAGGAGGCCAATAGATCCACATCTGGTGTGCCCCATTTCAGGCAAAGCAGCCTGAATATCTCTGGATGCAATGCCCATTCTCCTGGGTCCAGCATCTGTCAACACAGATAGTCCGCCTGCCAATTTTCCAGGGCCGGTACGTGTCGCTCTGCCCACCGAAGTATGTGAGCGACCTCCTGAGCAGTGGCTGAGCTCCTTGTTCCCCCTTGGCGATTTATGTACGCCACAGCCGTGGGGTTATCCGACTGTACCCTGATCGGACGCCCTTGAATATTTAATGACCATGTGTGGAGGCACAGCCTGATCGCTCTCAATTCGAGCAGATTGATCGGCAACTTGGATTCTTCCGTCGACCAGAGTCCCTGAGCCGACTGAATCCCCATCACTTCACCCCAGCCGGATAGGCTGGTGTCCGTTGTGATCACCGTCCATTGGAGAGGTAGGAACGACTTCCCTGACTAAATCACCGGGGATTTCAGCCATCATAACAGGGAGTTTGACGGACTGGCTCACTTGGATCAAGCGATCCAGGGACAATGGAGATTTGTCCCATTTTGACAAAATCTCTTTCTGCAAGACCCTGGTGTGGAACTGGGCATACGGCACGGCCTCAAAGGCGGCCACCGCGAGGTCCCAGGACTCGCATGCAAAAGCGAAGTGACGCCTGCTCGCGATTCCACAGTAGTTTAATCACGGCTCTGAGGGTCTGCACCTTGTCTGAAGGGAGAAAGACTCTCGCTTTCTTGGAGTCCAGAAGCAAACCTAGGTACTCCAGATGCTGGGTCGGTACAACCACCGACTTCTTTAGGTTCAACAGCCACCCAAATTCTTGCAAAAATCTGCATGGTGATTGCAACATCCTCCTCCTCCAACTCTGAGGTGGAAGATGTTCTCAGGAGAAAATAGTCTAGATATCCCACGATCGCAATTCCGCGTTGTTGTAGCAATGCCAAAACTGGAGCCAATACCTTGGTAAGGACTCAGGGGGCTGATGCCAGGCCAAATGGTAGAGCCACAAACTGATAGTGGGCTTCCCCAACTGCAAAGCGCAGAAACTTTTGATGCCGCAGACATATGGTTATGTGCAGGTACGCAACCTGGATGTCCAAGGACACCAGGGAGTCCCCTTGATGGAGTGCCGCGACAACTGAGCGAACTGATTCCATCCTGAACCTCTGCACTTTTACAAAGTGATTGAGGGCTTTCAAGTCCAAGATTGGACGTACCCCTTCCTTCTTGGGAACCACAAACAGATTTGAGTAGAATCCCTGGAAGCGTTCCGATTCCAGAACTGGTACAATCACCCCTCGACTCAGCAAGTCCCTTACCGCCCCCAACAGGGCCTCCCGGCGAACCGGGGGCAAGGGTATGCTGGAGGGGGGGGGGGGGGGGGGAAGAATCTGTTTGGCGGCCAAGAGAGAAACTATCTTGTAGCCTGTGGAAATCAGATCGCAGACCCATTGGTCAGATAATCAGGAAGACCACCAGGCTGCAAACTCCCGAAGGCAACCCCCCACCCGAGACATGGGTGGGGGGCAAACCTTCATGCGGTAGCACTTTTTGTCACCGGCTTGCGATGCCAGGGACACTTTTGCCCGTCCGTGGCCATCCTGTCAGGCTGGGGATGCTTCGCCGAAGCCCCGGTCGGATGAAAAAGCTGTTTGTGAGCGGAAAAAAAAGAGGGCCCTTGCCTGCGGTGTTTAGCGCCTTAGGCTTCCTGGCTTGCAGGAGTAGAGTACTCTTACCACCGGTGGCATTTTTAATATTGTCATCCAATGAGGCTCCAAAGAGCCGATCTTTCTTAGATGCCTGGTCAGCAGACCAGCATTTTAACCAAATCAGGCTCCGCAGCAACACAGCTGACACTGAAGCCCTGGATAACAAAGGGAGGGTATCCAGGAAGCGTCACAAACGTACTTGAGGTCTTGCACTAGTTGGTCCGCCAATTCTACTCAGACAGGAGAAGCCTTCTGCTCTCCCAATTCACGGTGCAAAAGTTTTGCCCACTCAGTCAGTGTCTGACAGAAGTGCAGATGCCAGTACAGGTCGTATGACGGACCCCACAACCGTAAACAAGGAATGAGCCATCCCAGGCCCACTCCTGCTCTGTTACAGGGTAGCTTCTGGCCTCGGTATACTGTGATCCAGGCATTAGTAACCCAGTCATATGTATACCCTGGAGCATTGAAGCTCACCGACCACCTCTGGAGCTGAGGTATGTCGTGGCCTGCCGAGCCGTAGCTGCGACGTGCACACGCTCGATGGCCGGACTGGGGGGGGGGACTACAAGGATAACTTAACCAGCCTGTCACCCAGCCGGCAGTTGATAGAAGATCTCAGGATCATTCATCTTGCGCAAAAGCATAAGTCCTGCATCAAAAAAATGGACTGAAGGGCCCGCAGGATTCCTAGGTCATTCTTCACTAGGCAAAATAAAACTGAAGCTGCTGGGGCAGCAGGGAGGGTTGTTAGCACAGGGTCCGCCCCCTTGGCGGTACTAACAATTCTGTGTATTGTGTTACAATTTTGCCTAGTTTCTCCTAGTGGCAGGCTAACAAACCCATTTAGTTACAGAGAGGAGCTGTGTCGGTCGGTAAATATAAGAGAAATAAGTCCTTACCATTTAAAGAGCACCTGTCATTTTCATGACATGTTTGTTTTATTTACACAGAGTAACCAGATAGCAAACAATTGGGTACTATATTGTGTTTTTGTGCATTAAAATTAAAATTTATTTTTCTCCCAAAAAAAAAATTTAAAAGCTGCTGTGCAAATACCATGTGACATAAAAAAAAATTGCAACACCCTCCATTTTATTCTCCAGGGCCTCTTTAACCACCTCAATTTATGCCCCCTTCCTGCCCAGACCAATTTTCAGCTTTCAGCACAGTCATGCTAAACTGTACCCAAACAAAAATCATTTTTTTCACACAAGCAGAGCTTTCATGTGGTGGTATTTAACCACTTCAGGACCGCCGTATTGCCATTGTACGTCAGCACAATGGCACAGGCAGGCAGAATCACGTACATCTACGTGATTGCCTTCCAGCGGGTGGGGGGTCCCATCGGACCCCCTCCCGCTGGTTACGGCGGACCCGATTCGGTCCAGGAGCGCTCCGTGATGAGGGGATGGCCGTTCGTTTTCGGCCACCCCCTCTGGATCGCTCCTGGCCAATGAGAAGCTTCCTCCCCTGTGTATTGTTTACACAGGAAGGAGGAAGTGATGTCATTCTCCTCGGGGCGGTCTTTTTGACCGGACTACGAGGAGAAGAGTAAAAGTAAGTCTGCACGAACACTACACTGACATGTAGGTACACACAGGCACACAAACCCCCCCCGATCCCCCCCCCGCCCCCCCTCCCCCCCAGTCACAGTGTCACTGATTGCATTGATCATTTCTTTACTGATCAATGCATTCAGTGTCAGTTGTGACAGTAAAAACTGTCAGGACAGTTAGTGTTAGGTCCAGGGTAGCCCCCTATCACCCCCCAATAAAGATTTAACCCCCTGATTGCCCCTAGAGTTAACCCTTTCACCCCCTTTTGCCAGTGTCACTAAGCGATCATTTTTCTGATCGCTGCATGTGTCGCTAGTGTCGCTAGGTAGCTAGTTATTTTTTTAGGTTCACCGCCAGGTTTTTATATCGCTAGGTACCCCGATATACTACCCAATAATGTTTTTAACCCCCTGATTGCCGCTAGTTAACCCTTTCACCCCCTTTTGCCAGTGTCACTAAGCGATCGTTTTTCTGATCGCTGCATTAGTGTCGCTACAGTCGCTAGGTAGCTAGTTATTTTTTTAGGTTCACCGCCAGGTTTTTATAGCGCTAGGTACCCCGATATACTACCCAATAATGTTTTTAACCCCCTGATTGCCGCTAGTTAACCCTTTCACCCCCTTTTGCCAGTGTCACTAAGCGATCATTTTTCTGAACGCTGCATCAGTGTCGCTAGTGTCGCTAGGTAGCTAGTTAACTAGGCTCCCAAAAAGTCCCCCACATGTGGTATCCCCGTACTCGGGAGAAGCAGCAGAATTTATTTTGGGGTGTAATTTGACTTCTGCCCATAGCATGTGTGAGCAATATATCATTTAGTGACAACTTTGTGCAAAAAAAAAAAAAGTTTGTAATATTCCCGCAACTTTTGGCAAAATATAAAATATTCCATGGACTCAACATGCCTCTCAGTAAATAGCTTGGGGTGTCTACTTTCCAAAATGGGGTCATTTGGGGGGGGGTTTTGTGCTATTTTGGCATTTTATGGCCTTCGAAACTGTGATAGGTAGTGAGGAGTTAAATCAAAAATTTGCATCCTTAGAAATCCTGAAGGTGGTGATTGGTTTTCGGGGTGCCGTGCGCGACTAGACTCCCAAAAAGTCCCACACATGTGGTATCCCCGTACTCGGGAGAAGCAGCAGAATGTATTTTGGGGTGTCATTTCACATATAACCATGGCATGTGTGAGCAATATATCATTTAGTGACAACTTTTTGTAAAAAAAATTTTTTATTTATTTTTTGTCATTATTCAATCCCTTAGGACAAAAAAAATAAATATTCAATGGGCTCAACATACCCATCAGCAATTTCCTTGGGGTGTCTACTTTCCAAAATGGGGTCATTTGGGGGGGATTTGTACTGCCCTGCCATTTTAGCACCTCAAGAAATGAGATCGGCAGTCATAAATTAAAAGCTGTGTAAATTCCAGAAAATGTACTCTAGTTTGTAGACGCTATAACTTTTGCGCAAACCAAAAAATATACGCTTATTGACATTTTTTTTACTAAAGACATGTGGCTGAATAAATTTTGCCCTCAATGTATGACTAAAATTTAGTTTATTCGATTTTTCTTATAACAAAAAGAAGAAAATATCTTTTTTTTTTTCAAAATTTTCGCTCTTTTTTCATTTATATCGCAAAAAAAAAAAAAATCGCAGAGGCAATCAAATACCATCAAAAGAAAGCTCTATTTGTGGGAAGAAAAGGACGCAAATTTCGTTTGGGTGCAATATTGCATGACCGCGCAATTACCAGTTAAAGCAGCGCAGTGCGAAATTGCAAAAAGACCTCTGGTCCTTAAGGTGTTTATTGGTCCGGAACTGAAGTGGTTAATCACCACTGCTTTTTTTTTTTTTTTTTTTTTTTTTTATCTTTTGCGATAAGTGAAAAAAAAAAAAAGACTTTGTTTCTATTATATAACTTTGCAAATAGGCAATTCTTTTTTTTATAAATTTGGGCCAAAATTTATACAGCCACAAATCTTTAGTAAAAAACAAAACAAATTAGTGTATATTATTTTGGTCTGTGTGAAAGTTATAGTGGAGCTGCACGATTAATCATCAAAAATTGTTATCGCGTTTTTTTTCCCCCATTGCCATCTTGGAAAAAGAAAGTGTTTCATGGTTCTGTCTATGCAAATAATTCTCTCTGCTCTTCTGAAGCCACAGCCATCCAAATAAAGGGAAGAAAAAAATCTGGGCAGTCTGCCAAAAATCAGAACATTCTTTAGCAGTGAACTTAACTAAAAACAATGTAACAATTTGTCAATGGAATAGACTGTGTGTGTAAGTTAGGAAAGTTTAACCACTAAGGCTTGGTTCACACAGGGGGCGATGCGAGGCGACACGACTTGCCTCGCCGCGACCTCAGCGGCGACTTGCAAATGACTTCTGTATAGAAGTCAATGCAAGTCGCCCCGAGGTCGCCCAAAAGTAGTACAGGAACCTTTTTTCTGAGTCTTAGAATGGTTCCATTGTACAGAACGGGGGCGACTTGTCAGGTCGCGGCACGGCAAGTCGTGTCGCCTCGCGTCGTCCCCTGTGTGAACCGGCCCTTAACCTTTTTCTGACATTTGTTGGTTTCAAGTTAAAATAATTTTTGTTTGCTAGAAAACAACTTAGAACCCCCAAACACATATACATACATACATATATATATATATATATATATATATATATATATATCCTAGAGAACAAAATGGTGGTGGTTGCAATATTGTATGTTTTTTTGTGCAGCGGTCTTTCAAATGCAGTTTTTGGGGGAAAAAAATGACTTTAATGAATTATATATATATATATATATATATATATATATATATATATATATATATATATATATATATATATATATATATAAAAAACACACACACACACACACACTAACCAGTAAAGTTAACCCAATTTTTTTTTTTGGGGCAACATGAAACATTTTACACTGAGAATCGTGATCTTTTTATTCTAAGTTTTAAAAAATTGTGAGTCTCATTTTGTCCAGAATCGTGCAGCTCTAAGTTATAGTCTACAATCTATGGTGCCAATCATTAAAAATTGATCACACTTGATGTACTAACAACCTATCATTTCTTGAGGTCCTGAAATGTCAGGACAGTACAAATACCCTCCAAATCACCCCTTTTTGGAAAGAAGACAGTTCAAGATATTTAGTAAGAGCAGAAAACAAACACTCTTGCGCACAAGTATGTTGATCAGGTGATCTGCAGTTCGAATTGGATAATGTCTCAGGCCTTGCTGCGCTCCAGGATGGGGGTATCCTAGCAGTCAAAATATTAAAAAAAAAAAAAAAATGGAATTACGTACCGGTAATGTCCTTTTCCAGGAGTCTTTCAGGACAGCCACCTTAGAGAGACACCGGCTCCTCCCCTCTGAGGAAACACCGCCTTCAATTTCATAATTTAAGCCTCCTCCTCCCTTCGTTCCTCAGTTCTTCCAGAGTACCTCCGGCCAAACTGGGGAGACACAAGAACACGTCAAACAAATAAACTTTTTAAGTCTTACCTGACGATCTCATGTAATGAGTTCCCGATGATCTGCAACAATTTGGGTGGGAACCGGTGCTGTCCTGAAAGACTCCTGGAAAAGGACATTACCGGTACGTAATTCCATTTTTCCCCAATCGTCTTTCAGGACAGCCACCTTAGAGAGGATAAGCGAGTATATTACCTTAGGGTGGGACTACTGCCTGTAGCACCTTACGACCAAAGGCTTGGTCTTTGGCTGACAGAAGATCCAGTCTATAGTGTCTCACAAACGTAGAAAAACTGGACCACGTTGCAGCTCTACAGATCTGTTCCGGAGACGCACCAGCCCACTCTGCCTGAGAAGTTGCCACGGCCCTGGTTGAGTGTGCTCTAATACCAGCTGGAGGATCTAATCCCCCTGCCACGTATGCCTGCCCAATGGCTAACCTTAACCATCTAGCTATGGTACGTCTAGAGGCTTTGGAACCCTTCCTGGCCCCTGAAAATAAAACAAAAAGTGAATCTGTCTTTCTGAACTGACTTGTGCAGTCTAAATAATAAAGAACACATCTTCTAACATCTAGTCTGTGAAACATGTGTTCCTGTTCTCTAACTGGATTTGAACAAAATGTAGGTAGCACAATCTCCTGCATCCTGTGGAAACTAGAGGCTACCTTAGGCAAAAAGGCCGGATCTATCTTCAAAATCAGACGATCCGGAAAAACCTGAAAAAAGGGAGCCCTGACAGAAAGGGCTTCGAGTTCACTTACTCTTCTTGCTGTAGTGATCGCCACCAAAAACACCGTTTTGAGAGTGATCAGCTTTAATGAGCAAGATTCTAACGGCTCAAAAGGTTCCCCTGTGAGAACCTGTAAAACTAAAGAAAGATCCCAAACCGGGAAGGGGGAGCTTGAAGCTGGTCTTTGCCTACCTAGGGCCCTGAAGAACCTTACGACCCAAGGATCTGACGCTAGATGTTTCTCTAAAAACACGCTCAAAGCGGAAACCTGAGCTTTTAGTGTTCCAAGCGCTAACCCCTTATCCGCCCCTGCCTGTAGGAACTCTAGAACGGCTATAGGGCTATGCACGTTGAAGGAACCCTCTGAACACCAGCTGTTAAACCGTTTCCATACCTTTAAGTAAATGGACTGGGTTTCCTTTTTCCTACAGTTTAGAAGAGTGGCTACCAACCGGTCTGAGAAGCCCTTGGCTTTTAGCAATTCTTCCTCAGAAGCCACGCTGCCAGGTTCCATCGTCCTACCTGAGGGCAGAACACCGGACCTTGAGACAGGAGATCCTCCTGCACTGGGAGAATCCAGGGGGGTTCTACAGACAGGCCCTTCAAGATCGAGAACCACGGCCTCCTGGGCCAGTGAGGTGCAATTAGAATGAGGGTAGTATTCTCCACTTGAAATTTCCTTAATACTGCTGGAATGAGCACTGGAGGGGGGAAAGCATAGCACCTGGAGAAACCCCAACTCTGTGCTAGTGCGTCCACCGCCAATGCCCCGTCCCCCCTGTTTATGGAGAAGAACGTTGCTACCTTCGCGTTTTCCCTTGCGGCAAAGAGATCTATTGCAGGAATCCCCCATCTCCGGGTGATCATTTCGAATATTTCCTGCTTGAGAACCCAATTGCCTTCTCTCAGAGTTCTCCTGCTGAGAAAATCTGCCACCTGATTTTGTTCTCCCTTCAAGTGGATTGCTGAAAGGGACAGGATATTTGCTTCGGCCCATCTGAGGATGGCTTCCGCTAGGGCCCATAAGGACTTGCTCCTGGTGCCCCCCTGTCTGTTGATGTAAGCTACCACCGAGGAGTTGTCCGACCTTACCCTTACGTGATTCCCCCGGAGCTCCTTCTGAAAGGTTCTGAGAGCTAGATCTACTGCCCTCAGCTCCCTCCAATTCGAGGATCTCCTCGAGTCCCTCTTTTCCCAAATACCCTGTATTAATTGGGAGTCTAGGTGTGCCCCCCAACCTGAGCTGCTTGCATCGGTCGTGACCACCCTGGAGGTTGGCATGACCCACTCTAGACCTTGGGACAAATTCGCTCCCTTCCTCCACCACCAGAGGGACCTCTTTACCTGATCTGGAATCGAAACCAGAGAATCCAAAGATTCCTGGCTGTGATCCCAAACCTTCAGCACAAATAATTGTAGAGGGCGGTAATGTAACCCTGCCCACTGAACCGCTGGAAGAGCGGATGTCAGCAACCCTAGCGCTGACATGATCTTCCTTATGGAGATCTGGTGGTTGCCCTGAAGAAACAACAGAGCCCTGTCTATCTTTTGAATTTTTTCCAAAGGAAGAAAGACCCTTTGTACTGTTGAGTCCAACTCGTACCCTAGGAAAGTGACCCTCTGGGAAGGGATTAAGTTGGATTTCTCCAGGTTCAGGAGCCAACCCAGGCTTACTAACAGGTTTCTTGTGACCTGTAAATCCTGAATTAATTGTGCTGGGGAAGGGGCAAACAGAAGGAGATCGTCGAGATATGCGATCACCGAGATTCCCCTGAGACGCAGAAATGCCAGAACTTCTGCCATCACTTTGGTGAAGATTCGGGGGGGGAAGAGGATAGTCCGAAAGGAAGCGCTCTGAACTGAAGGTGTAGTACTTCCATTGGAGTTCTCACTGCCAGTCTGAGAAAACGCTGGTGGGACTCTGCGATTGGAATATGCAGGTATGCATCTTTCAGATCTATTGATGCCATGAAGCAGTTCGGAGGTAGGAGTGCTTTTACTGAGTAAACCGAATCCATCCGAAACCTTCTGTAGGTAACTGAGACATTCAGGGGCTTCAGGTTCAGGATGAGCCTGAACTTTCCCGAAGGCTTGCGAATCACGAAGACGTGAGAGTAGAAGCCTCTGCTTGTCTCTCCTACTGGAACCCGTACTACCACCTCCTGTTCTTCCAACTCCTGAAGAGAGGAAAGAAGGGCAGATGATTTTTCTGCGCATTTTGGCAGCTCGGTGACAAGGAACCTCAGAGGAGGGAGTTCCGAAAACTCCAAATGGTAACCTCCTCTGACGATCCCCAAGACAAACTGATTGGAGGAAATCATTTCCCACTGTGGGAGGAAGGCCCCCAATCTTCCTCCCACCGTGACCCTGTCACTGAGATTTTTTGGGCTGTTCAGGAGGGCGAAAAATTGCTCCCCCGGGGCCCTTGCTTTTGAGTCCCCAACTTTTCTTCTGCTGAACCGTACGGGGTGGTACAACCCTTTTCTGGGGACGAGTCTTTCTTTTAGCTTGTTCCCCAAATTTCCTTTTAACAGGAAAGGCCTTTCTTTTGTCTGCTGTGCGATCTAGCACTGTTTCAAGACCTGGTCCAAACAGTAGATCTCCTGTAAAGGGGATTCCACAAAGTTTAAGTTTGGATGCATTGTCTCCAGGCCAGGTCTTCAACCATAAGGCTCTCCTGGCAGAGTTGGTCAGGGCCAAGGACCTTGCCGACATCCTCACGGATTCCGCCGAAGCGTCCGCTATGTAGGCTATCCCTTTAAGAAGCATGGGAAAGGAGGATAGAATAGTCTCCTTTGCTGTCCCTGCTTCAATGTGTGCGCTAATCTGGGTGAGCCAATACTCCATGTTGCGGGCCACCACCGTGGTTGCCATGGCTGGCTTAAGATTTCCCTGTGACGAATCCCAGGCCTTCTTAAGAAGGTAATCCATCCTTCGATCCATAGGGTTAGACAGTACCCCCATATCCTCAAAGGATAGATCAGTGTGTCTGGACACCTGGGAAAAAGCAGCGTCTAGTCTGGGAGATTTATTCCAGACGAGAGTCTCTTCCTCCGAAAAAGGAAACCTACGTCTTAATGCCCCAGAAAAGAAAGGTTTCCTTTCGGGATCCCGCCATTCCTTCTTGATGGTATCGATCAAGACGTTATGCACTGGGAACACCCGCTTCTTTTGTTCCCCCATGCCCTTGTACATCCGATCATGGAGTGACAATGTCTTAGTTTCTTCTTGAATGCCTAAAGTGGTATGAATCGCTCCCAAGAGCTCATCCACATCCTCCAGGGAAAGCTTATACCGCGAGATTCTGCTGGATTCCCCATCCAACATCTCTGCGTCAGACTCCCCCTGGGAGTCTGAAACGACACTGTCAATTTCCTCCTCAGCTTCCTCCCTGGGACCCTCTGAATTCTCTCCCCTTGCAGGAGGAACATCCACAGGGCTGGATGGTACACTCTGCTGCGCTGGTGTAGGAGTGCTCGGAGGCTGGGGCCACTGAAAACTGGAAAAAAAGTTTTGGAAGGACTGAAAGGTACCAGAGAGTTCCTTCATAGAAGCTACCAGATCTGCACCCTGCTCTACTGCCTGTTCCTTAAGTAAATCCTCAATACATTGTTTGCAAATAGCTTTAGACCAAGAGTCTCCCATAGACGTTCTACATGAAGGGCACTTCTTCTTAGAACCATGGGGGGACTTGCTCGTGGCTTTCTGAAAGACACAAAACACAGGAAGGGGCAGCATGAGCCTAAAAAACAGCAACACCAGCGCTACATAGAGGACCACCGGGAGTGCCCCCCCTAGGATCAACCATCACCAGGATCCCAGACACACTACCCTTCCCCCCGACCACCAAGGAGGAACACCAGTGGAGCTACTGGATACAAGTAAGGGAACACCTCCCCAGGTTTCCTCTTACCTTCGAGTGGCTGGTGCTATTATCTCCAGGAGTTTTTGAAGCCTCTGCCTCGGACATTCTCCCGTTGAGGAAGCGTGGTACGAATGCGCCTCTAACAGCTACCTGTGCAACTGTGAAAAGAGAGGCTGCACCAGCCGAACGCTAGGTTCCCTTTCACGTGCCGCGTCCGGAACCGGAAGACGCGGATCGAACGAAGGGGTCCGCCCCCACCGGAACTGACGTCGCCCGCCTACCGGTCCGGCTTCCAGCTCCCAGCCGGCTGCGTACACAGGGGGGCCCTGGACGCCTTCGTTCAGCACCCCACTGGGCGAAACGCAAGGATGAACCTCTCCAAAGACTTCCTGCTTTCCCCAAGCGAAGATTGGAGTGCGTGTAAAGGTCAGTCGAGTATTCAGCTTCCCCAGCCGACTGGACTGTTTGTTCCGTTGAAACCCCCGCGGGTGAACGAACGGACGACCCCATAAACTTCCCGCTTTCCCCAAGCGGAGTTTAGGGTATATGGACAGTACGAACACTTCAGCTCCCCGCTGATAGGACTGTCCTGGACCGACCGATGAACGGTCGGATAGCCGAACGGGGCCAGGGCTCCGCTCGGATGGCTTCAGTTTCACCAACCGAATTTAGCCTTAAGGTTCCTTGGCGATGTCTCCCCGCCGGAGGAAACACCATAACTGAGGAACGAAGGGAGGAGGAGGCTTAAATTATGAAATTGAAGGCGGTGTTTCCTCAGAGGGGAGGAGCCGGTGTCTCTCTAAGGTGGCTGTCCTGAAAGACGATTGGGGAAAAAAAGGGGGGGAGGCTCTGAGGAAGACGTTTATCCTTCGAAGCGCATCAACTAGCAGTGGTCTTTGTGTCCTCTTTTCACTATTTGAAGACTGTGGCCATCAGACCAATTGCCATCACCTAAAGGCTTCTTCTTACATTGCGTTTTGTTTCAAGTTTGTGAGTATTTTTTATATTCTTATTTAATAAACTCATCTAAGGATAATGCACAAGGCTGGTGCACCCTCTTTCTATTCCTATTTTTTATTTAGTAAAAGGCATGGTGTATTTTTGAAGTTGTAATTTTTCCCCCACAATTCTTAGGATTTTTTTTTTTTTTTAGACAAAATTCTCATAAGTTATTTCTCACACACAGCATTTCATTGGCTCTTTACCCTGTTTGGGGATGGGCTAAGTCCCCCTTCCCGATTGCTGCAGCGAGGACATCATATGACGTCCACCCAGAGGGAGATTTTCCTGCCGGCGTCATTTTACAATGGTAAAATGTTTTTTTTGAATAAATTATATATAAAAAGGCCTGGTCTTGTGCCAGTTCACACCTCAAAAACATCCTCCACATTAGTGCATTTCTGTGCGTTCCTACATGCATTACAGATAGTTTTTCCCCACTGTACTGGAATCCGATGCATTTTTTTTTTTTAACCGCTTCAGACCCAGAAGATTTTACCCCCTTCCTGACCAGAGCACCTTTTGCAATTCAGCACTGACAATTGCGGGGTCGTGCGAAGTAGCTCCCAAACAAAATTCACGTCTTTTTTTCCCCACAAATAGAGATTTCCTTTGGTGGCATTTGATCACCCCTGCGTTTTTTATTTTTTGCGCGATTAAAAAAAAAAAAAAAAAAAAAAAAAGTGACAATTTGGAAAAAAGCAAAAAAAAAAAAAAGTGACAATTTGGAAAAAAGCAAAAAAAAAAAAAAAAAAAAGCATTATTTTTTTACATTTTGCTATAATAAATATCCCCCAAAATATATAAAAACACATGTTTTTTCCTCAGTTTAGGCCGATATGCATTCTTCTACATTCTTGGTAAAAAAATAAAATAAAAAATTGCAATAAGCGTTTATTGATTGGTTTGCGTAAAAGTTATAGTGTTTACAAAATAGGGGTTAGTTTTATGGCATTTTTATAATTTTTTTTTTTTAATAGTAATGGCGGCCATCTGCGATTTTTATCGTGACTGCGACATTATGGCGGATATTTTTGGGACCATTGTCATTTATACAGCAATCAGTGCTATACAAATGCACAGATTCCTGTGTAAATGACACTGGCAGTGAAGGGGTTAACCACTAGGGGGCAGGGTAAGGGTTAAGTGTGTCCTGGGGTGTGTTTCTAACTGGGGGGGGGGGGGGCGTGGCTACATGTGACATCACTGAACTCTGCTCCCGATCACAGGGAGCAGAGATCAGTGACACTGTCACTAGGCAGAATGGGGAGATGCTTATTTACATTAGCATCTCCCCGTGAGATGATCACAGGTATCCCCGAGGCGATTGAGTCCGCGGGACCCGCAACCCGATCACGGAGGTCCTGGCCGGCGTGTGCCTCTGGCTGCAAATTTAAAGGAATGTACCTGTACGCTCATTTGCCCGTCCATGCCATTCTGCCAACGTATATCGGTGTGCGCTGTTCGGGAACCGGTTAATGCTTTTTTCTGAATTCCAGTACAGTTCTGTATAGGAAAAAAGCAGCATGTTGCTTGTGCACAGAAGCATGCATCTCTAAACGGTATTGGAACCACACATAAGATATTGCCACAAACGTTAGAGCAATAATTCTAGCGTTAGGCCTCCTCTAACTCTAAAGAGGTAACCTATAAAAGGCATTTAAATTAAAAATGGTGTTTGCAAAAGTGTTGTGCAAATACAGCGAGACAAAAAATTGCAGCGATCGCCATTTTATTCCCTAGGGTCTATGCAAAAAAAAAAAAAAAAAAGTATAATGTTTGGGGGGGGGGGGGGGGGTGTTATAATTAATTTTCTAGCAAAAAATGCTGGTTTAACCACTTCCCTACCCGCCCATAGACTTCCGCAGATGCGATCTATCCTGGGCAGGAGTCATGATGTCCTTGGCTTCCTGGCAGCATTGGGGGCAAACATGCGTGCCACAGAGGAGCTAATGCTCGTGCCCAGCTTACAGCTTAGTTTCCCTACGTGTTCTGTAACAACGTCGGTGATAAAATACTTTTTTCCTGAGTAAGCACCTTGTTGGCTGCTAGGCCTTGTGAGAGAGGGACTATCCAATCTGAGTGTTCATCCAGCTGCGAATGGCTATTCTCTGGATGCAGTCAAAGTAAGCAAGTTCTTTAACTTTTTTGGACTTTGACATTGAGAATACCTGAACTACCTTTTCCAACCCTCTGATCCCAAGTTGAAAGACTGTTCAATGGTTTGAGTTTTTGCAAATAAAATCCATTCAAGTGGATCTATTGTCAGTTTCAAGTTACTGGGCCATCTACTACGGGACATCCCCTAGACGTGTCACAAGGAGAACGGAGGGTAACGGTAACCCCAGAAATAACCAGCAGCTCCTTTGGGGGTTAGTGCTACACTAGAAAAAAAAAAAAAGACAAATCTATCCCCCATTTTGTAGGCGCTTTTACGCAAACCAACCAATATACACTTATTGTGATTTTTGTTCGGCGAAGCCGTCACTCCCACGCATGTGCACCAGAGCCGCCGCACGCAGCATATTCGCCGTTGACTGTGCCGCGCTCAGTGCGCCGTAGACAGCGGTGCCAGTCTTTCGACAAACGGTTTAGGAGATATTTCTTGGACCTACAGGTAAGCCTTAATCTAGGCTTACCTGTAGGTCAAAGTGTGTTGTAAGGGTTTACAACCACTTTAAAGCAAAACATTATTTTATTTTTTTCCCCTAACTTGTTGCTCTTCTTTTGATTATAGCATAAAAATAATAATTGCAGGGGTGATCAAATAGCACCAAAAGAAAGCTCTAATTGTGCGGGGGGGGGGGGGGTAAAATACGTGTACAGTGTAGCATGACCGTGCAATTGTCATTCAAAATGTTACAGCGCTGACAACAAAAAATTGGCCTGGGCAGGAAGGGGGTGAAAATGCCCGGTATTGAAGTAGTTAAACTTGTAAACAAAAAGTGCCAGAAAAAGCCTGGACTTAGTGGTTAATCCCACATACTGAAACATGCGCTGCTGGATCGCACAGGTGTGAATGGGCCCCATCATCAGCCTTAGATTTCCCAATGACATCTAATCTCAGGACACAGCTGTTCATTGGCGCCCAGCCCGGCGGGCCCCGCCCTCCACATACATACCGGCACCCGGTGAAGATGTGGTTGACCCACACCATGGAGTAAGCGAGGAGCCGGTCCAGCCCCCGGTGGTTGGAGTCGGGCGGTGGTGGCGGCTGCCCGGGCCCGCAGAAGTCCTCCAGGTTCCGCAGAATGAACTCTCTCCGGTACAGCCATAGCTTGTCCGACTCACACTCCCCCCGCACCCCTTCCAGCCATGCCGCCGTCTCCCGGTTCTGCCTCAGGAACTCCACAACCTCATCCTCCATCGCCCGAAACAAGCGAACAACCTCCCAAACTCTACGATCTGCGAGCACGCGTCAGCAAAACGTCATCCCTCCGCCTCGCCTCTGCGTCCCGGCGCTGCTTCTGACGCACCCACGTGACCGAAAGTGCAACTTTCGCCATGTTTTACATGGGCAAAAGAAACTTGTCTGGGGTGTGTAGAGTTCTGTGTGCTGTTATTAGTGAGGTGTGTTATTACCGTGCCCAATAATAGTCTTTAGTTTTATAAGCTACGGAGCTAACTACCTATACCCAGATAGTGTGATGAAAATGAGACCGTGCCGCCCATTCATAGGAAATGTGCAAAATCTGTACATATATGTGTGTGTGTATGTATGTATGTATGTATATATATATATATATATATATATATATATATATATATATATATATAGTCGCCAACATTGTAAAAAAAAAAATGTATAGAGTCTTATTATAATTAGGGGGCGGGGCATTCATTTGTAGGCATGACAGCAAAAATGCAACGTGCCGTACCGAAAAATGAGTGTGGTTTATATGGGCGTAGTTCAAATAGGGGGTGTGGTTAGAGTCTGAGATGAATGAGAGATGGAGAAAGAAAGGGGAAAAGAGGGAGGGAGAGAGAAGGAAGGAAAGAGGAATGGAGGGACAGCAGGCCCAGATCCTACACCACAATAGAAATATGTGTATTACAGAGTTTAATAAATCGGCAGATAAAGATGCTCCAAACACCTGGTGTTAGCGCTTTAATCATCCCAGCACCATGGTTGTTGTGGTGTCAGGATGATTGAAGCGCATTATTACTATTATTACATTGTAATCATTCAACTCTTTATAATCCAGATTCAGTGGGACCCCTGAGTGTGTCACCTGCCACGTTGGCCTGCCATCAGGTGCCCCCAGCAGAGTCCGTCCTTGCATCAGGTGCCCCCAGCAGAGTCCATCCTTGCATCAGGTGCCCCCGGCAGAGTCCGTCCTTACATCAGGTGTGCCTTCTTCCATCAGGCATTCCCAGCAGGAGTGCCTCCTTATATCAGATGTCCCCAGTACAGTACCTCTTACATCAGGTGTCCCCGGCAGTGTACCTCTTACATCAGCTGTCCCCGGCAGAGTGCCTCTTGCATCAGGTGTCCCCAGCGGAGTGCCTCATACATCAGGTGTCCCCAGTACAGTACCTCTTACATCAGGTGTCCCCAGCAGAGTGCCTCTTAAACCAGTGCCCCCAGTCGAGTGCCTCTTAAATCAGTGCCCCCAGCGGAGTGATTTGGGGGGTGCAGGAATGATGGTGACTAGGCGGGAGGGGGATGCAGGCATGGTGATGACATGAGGGGGAGGGGGCGCAGGCATGGTGTTGACATGGGGGGGAGGGGGTGCAGGCATAGTGTTGACATGGGGAGATATATATATAAAATGTCACCAAAAAACAATGTGCAGTATATCAAATACAATATTGCTAATAAATTTACGAAAAACAATGCATAATTCGACATTAAAGTGTTATTAAACCCAAAACAGTAAAAGCAGTCTGTATATGCAGTAAAAGCATGCTTGTTACACTCACTGTGGAACCTCAGGGGTTAATCCTCCACATTGTGTTAAAAGGCTGTTTGATCCTGTCTTCTCTGATCCTCCCCTTCTTCCACTGTCCCCAATCCATCTCCCCATCCCTAAGGACCCTACATTGGCTAACCGTAAAGCATCGGATCACTTTCAAGATCCTCTGCCTCATCCACAAATGCACACAACGCTCCTTAATACCTATGCAAGAAAATAAAACACTACACACCCAATTGCAGCCTCCGATCAACTAACCAAAACCTCCTCCTCATCTCTAAATCCCACTACAAATCAAAGGGAGAACGAAGATTCGCAGTCCAAGGACCACGGCTATGGAACGCTCTACCCACTAACATCTGCATGGAAGAAGACCATCGGGCCTGCAGAAAAAAACTCAAGACCCACCTCTTCTAAGAAGCATGAAAGCACAGCATGGATCAAGTGCCTTGAGGCGATTCAGTTTGCAGTTGTAGTGCTATACAAGTCATTCATTCATACTAGCTGAACCCACCAGAGCTAGTTGCTGGTCAGATTATATACCAGCTCAAGCGCTTTTTGCCTTAAAGCAAATGCACACTTCACATCCACCATTTTAACATTCTCACAGGTACTTGGACCATAGGAATCCCATGACCACCATAATATGCAGGAAGAAGAAATCTTCATCTCGTAAAATCGTTTAAAACCAATTGATTAAAATCAAAAGATAGAACCGCTCACATGTCACTGTGTCTCCATCAACGCAGGTTATAACTTACCTGCACACACAGCCCTCGTTGTCACCCCTGGAAGCCGCATCCATCTACACCGTCTTCCTTCCGGGTCCGCATGTTGTGACTGGCTGGAGCCGTATGACGTCACTCTTGCGCATGCGTGCAGGAGCTGCCGGTAACAACACAGGGCTATGGCACGGGTGGCTGTTCCTTCAAGAGGAAGTAAACCCTGATGGGTTTACTTCCTCTTTGATTTCCTGCAAAGGTAAAGCATAATGGACTACTATACATCGCATAGTAGTCCATTATGTGTCACTTACCTGACACAGGAACCAGCGAAGTCACCGCTGTCCCCTTCTGAACAGAGCCTCCATCTTCTTGGTGGGTCTTGCTGCTCCGGCGCTGTCATTCGATGGAGCCGCGATGATGTCACTCCCGTGCATGCTCACAGGAGCCGCCACTCGCGGCATATCGCCGTTAACTGCGGCGCACTCAGTGTGCCTGCGCGCCACTGTCTACGGTGCATGCGCCGTAGACAGGGGTCCCTGTCTTTTGGCAAATATCTCCTAAACCGTGTAGGTTTAGGAGATATTTCTTGGACCTACAGGTAAGCCTTAATCTAGGCTTACCTGTAGGTCAAAGTGGTTTGTAAGGGTTTACAACCACTTTCAGAGTGCATGTGTTGATGACGTCATCTGCTACATATACAGTAAATATCTCCTAAACAGTGCACATTTAGGAGTTATTTACAATACCTATAGGTAAGCCTTATTATAGGCTTACCTATAGGTACAAGTAATCAATAGGAGTTTACATCTACTTTAATATGTAGATGTGATTGGCTGTGGCCGCAAACCAAGCCTTGAGACCGATCCTCACAGTGAGTGGTGACGACAAACGTCCTGGTTTTGCACAATTTATCACTGTGTTTTTGAGTTATTTTTGAATTTCATATTCACCATAGCCATATTAACCATCTGGTGGCACAGGTCTTTCTTTTCTCAGCTATATCCAGATAGCAAGCAATCATGCTGCAAATTTGAAACTTACTTACTAAGCTATTGCTAGACTTGCCAGGCTTCACAAGTTTGTTGCACAATTACAGAAAGTCCACATTTAATGACTTCAGATCAAATTTCTTTGCAAACATTCTGCACGTCTGCTGCATGTTGTGCAATAGTCATCCCACCACAGGGGTCACTATGGCTGAATTTTCATGTTGTAGACTTGCAGAGCTCTTGCTGTAGATTCACCAATGCAACTTTAAAGCGTGGTTCCACCCTAAAGTGGAACATCCGCTCATCAGAACCCTCCCCCTCTCTGGTGTCAGAGTTGGCACCTTTCAGGGGGGAGGGGGGTGCATATACCTGTCTAAGCCCCTGTACACACGGTCGGAGATTCTGCCAACCAAATCCGTCGTATTTAATCCGACGGATTGTGTCTGAAACTGTTGCATACACACGGTCGGACTAAGTTGTCGAAAAATCCGATCTTTCAGAACGTGATGACGTAATTTCGTTACGATGGGACTACATTCAGGCTAGTAGCCAATAGCTTTGATGTAGGAATTTGATCTGAGCATGCGTGGCACTTGGTCCGATCAAAATTCTCTACACATGATCGGAGTATGTCCGATCGAACCAGTTGGTCGGGAAATATTTCCAACATGTTGGAAAATTGGGTCCGACGGATATTCGGAAGGAATCAGTCTGATGCATACCACACACAGTCGGATTATCCGACGACACGGTCCAATAGGACACATTCCGACGGATTCTCCGACCGTGTGTACAAGGGCTAAGACAGGTATTTGCACCCACTTCCGGGCATAGACTCCCACTGGAGTCTATGCCTCTTCCTGTCCCAGCGCGCTGTCTGCTGGGACACACACGGGTCCCAGAGACAGCGCGGACCATTCCTATTGCGCTGCGTGACTTGCACATGCGCAGTAGGGAACCGGGGAAGTGAAGCTGCACGCTTCACTTCCTGATTACCTCACCTAGAATGGCGGCAGCAGCAGCCGAGCAATCGATCGGCCTCGGCTGCCGACATTGCTGGATCCTGGGACAGGTGATTGTCCATTTATTAAAAGTCAGCAGCTGCAGTATTTGTAGCTACTGGCTTTTAATACATTTTTTTACAGTGAAATCCCTCTTTAATCTGGCTAGAGACTTGCCATGCAAATTTTCTACAAATTGGAAAAGTGTCAACTAGAAGTTGTGCTTTAAGGGCCCTGCAAGTGTACAACTTGCCAGTGAAAATGTGCAGCAAGGTAACAAGACTTACAATTCAACACTGCCACAAATTTGTGGCAAGTTATCCTTGCTATCTGGGTACCTCTTCCTAAACCCGCTCTCTGTGAATGAAAGAAAAGCAGCAACTCTGAGGAGTGCACGGGAATACTGTACAAGATGGTGAGCGTTACATAACCCTCTTTCTGGTGTTCTGTCGAGAAGTGCCCCCCATTGAATGGTGCCCGTGCATGCGCAGGACGGAGCTGCACTCCAGCTGAGTTGCTGATCAGTTGGAGTGACGTGACCAGGGTGCAAGCGCACATCGTAGGAGGTATCTCTCGCTTGGAGATACCATTTCACGGGTACAATTGAAACCTATACAAACAGCGGGGGGAGATCATAGTTCTCATATTGTGCCTCACGGTTGCGGGGCGGCTTTACAGTGTGCTGATGGTCTTTTTTTTGTTCCGTGTTGCAGGGCGGGTTTGCTGTGTTGAATGGCCGGTTTTGCCGCCAAAGGGCGGGTTGCAACACAGACAAAACCAGCCCTTCAACACAGCCACTAGCCGCCCTCCAGCAGCAGTGATGCACAATCTGAGAACTACAGTCTCCCCCCGCTGTTTGTATAGGTTTAAATTGTGCCTTTGAAATTGTATCTCCCATCAAGGGATACTTCCTATGTTGTGCATATGCGCCATGGTTACGTCAGCCAAGCTGATTGACAAATCAGCTGTTGTGCTGTTCCGTACAGCGCATGCGCAATACATCCCGGGAACTTCTCGATAGCGGGCACTTCTCGTCAGAACACCGGCGTAAATACGAATGCGTACTAACAAGAACAGTATCCTGTCATGCTCTATGCTTAATTTAAACTCTTCAATGCAAAAATGATTATTGGAAGCTGAAGCTTCAGTTAAAGCGGAGTTAATTCACCCCAGACTGCGCATGTGCGTTATTGTGCATTTTGTTTTGACAGCCTATTCATTTCTAAAGGTTGCCAATCATGTGGTACAAATAAAATATGTCAGGTGTGACTTTTAAAAACAATGCAGTACCATGCGGTTTGGTGTCCACAAACGCCCCACGTTTGTTAAATGCATAACAATTAATGGTGCCCCATGCACATCTTAGCCCCTGTACACACGGTCGGAGATTTCGACAACCAAATCCGTTGGATTTTGTCCGACGGATTGTGTTCGAAAATGTTGCATACACACGGTCGGACAAAGTTGTCGAAAAATCCGATCTTTCAGAACGGGATGACGTAATTTCATTACGATGGGACTACATTCAGGCTAGTAGCCAATAGCTTTGATGTAGGAATTTGATCTGAGCATGCGTGGCACTTTGTCCGATCAAAATTCTCTACACATGATCGGAGTATGTCCGATCGGACCAGTTGGTCGGAAAATATTTCCAACATGTTGGAAAACTTGGTCCAATGGATATTCCGACGGAATCAGTCCGATGCATACCACACACAGTCGGATTATCCGACAACACGGTCCGATAGGACACATTCCGACGGATTCTCCAACCGTGTGCACAAGGGCTAACCAGGGCAGCACAATCCTGGATGGTGTGGGAAATGTGTGAATGGGCCCTAAAGTTCCATTGTCACAAACTGTAAGCAGGCAGGCTTTTTATTTTGGGAAGAGTCTTAGGCTGCGTACACACGGGCGGATTGTCTGTCCAACTTAGTCCGCTGAACCGTGTTTCAGCGGACAATCCGCTCGTGTGTGGGCTTCAGCTGACTTTTTCAGCGGACTGTCTGACGAACAAAGTCTTACGGAATTTCCGAAATTTTGTCCGTTCAAACTTGGTTTTGTCCGTCCAAACTTGGTTTCAGCGGACAGTCCGCTCGTGTGTAGGCAAGTTGGACGGACTAAGTATGGCGCATGCTCAGAAAGGATTTACACGGCCGAAGGTTGCATTGCAGTGTATAGGACGTCGTTTTTCTAGTCCCGTCGTACGTGCTGTAACGTCATCGCGCACGCTTTCAGCGGACTGTCTGCTCATCGTGTGTGGTCAAGTCCGTTCATGCAAATTTTGAACGGACTGTCTGTCGGATTGTCTGACGAACTTAGTTGGCCAGACAATCCGCCCGTGTGTACGCGGCCTTACAGTGTCTGTTCTGCAGTAAAATACACCTACTTGCCTGCTCACAGCATTCTTCTATACGCAAACTGAGCTGTGCACACACAGCTCAGCATACATCGCTGGCATGGCGTGCACAGGGATGACATCTTCCCACACTGACCAATGAAGACGGTTGAAGACCAGCACTCAGGAGAAGATGCCAGTGAGGGACGGAAACCATTGATGAAAATATAAGTTTAGCTCAGCTTTAAAAGGTATGAACAGGCAGGCTTTTATGTGTAGTGCACTCCCTAAAGAGACACTGATGCACACAATATTTTCTTAATTCTTCTACTGGCTCAAAAAGCAGTTTTTTTTTGTTTTTGTTTTTTTAGGGGTTTTATTGGGAACAATGAACTGGGATAGGGAGCATTGGATACCCTGAAAATTGCAGAACTGGATAACTTGAGATCTCCTCAGTTTCTGGCTGCACTGTACAAAGTTAATTGCTGCACTCTATGAACGGCTGGAAAACAGTGGTTGCCTCCTGCCAATATCCACCAGGTTCTTCCTAGTAGACTTGTACACAACTGAAAATTTTGTTTAGTTTTGTTTCGTTGTCATTCATAAAATATATAATTTCATTCTGTTATATTTGTTATGTTATGTTAATTAGTTTTTCGGATAAATCGTTATTTCTGTAGAGTGTCGATATTCGTTATACTGAATCTCGAATCGTGGAATTCATTCGTTATATCTGCTATCATTTCTTTTGTATTGGTTGAAATTCGATATTTATGTATGTATATTGATTCGTGATAATGATTCGTAGTGTGGAAAGTCATTTGTATATTGAATCTATCAACACACAATGACAATATCTCTTCTCCTCTGCTCAAATACAATACAACTCTCAGTTCTCAGGAATGCACTTTGCCAGTAATCCAACCTCCAGCACAAAATTAATCAGCTGATTGGACTGTAAGATTTACTTGGAGTTGACCTTTTGTTTCATTAGATCTTTAATGAATTACCGAATCATGTCGAATTCATTTGTGTTATCTGCTATAATTTCTTTCGTATTAATTGAAATTTTTTATTTTTTTATTCGGATATTCGGATGCATCCGAATGTCCAAAAGATGCAAAATTCGGCCAAATTTTGTTTTGTTACGAAATGAATTGCATATGTCTACTTCCTAGCGAGGGAGATGTGGGCTCACACCACCACAGGACAACTGGACTCTTTCCCACCAGCCTCCTCCTGGCAATCTCCAGTGAGCTTCCTCCAGACCCAACTGGACACGGATTAGCAAATAGGTACCCCAGCTAAGCCTAGTTGGGATCTCTGTGTCTTCCTCCAAGCTTCCTCTAGGATCCTGCACTAGGGGGAAGAGCCCCTGCACAGTGATCTCCTCCTGAAGGACTGGATCCAGGAACACTGCACTTGCTGCTCAGGCCCCAGACTATTTATGGGCTCTCCCACCACCTCCTGGGCACATCTCCCCAGGGATTGGCTGGGGTCCCATAAATATTTAGGCTGTCTACTCTTCTCTCCTTCCCACAATACTTCTAGAACCCTGTAAAAGACAGGGAAGTAACATAGCAGCAGCCTGTGAAACACAGAGTAGCCCTGAATAATCAACCCCTGCCAGACTATATTTACCTAGCAGCCTGTTCTGTACTAGGAGGGTGCTACATTAGCTAAAGACATACTCCTTGGAATTCATAAAGGCCTTGTTCACACTTGCGGCTGTAGGGCTGTATAACACATATGGTGTACAGAACGCCCCCCCCCCCCCCCCAATATATGTAATTTCCTGCTTGTGTGATTGACTTAACTTTTCATTAAGTCTGCACTAAGATAAGATTTTGGGCATCCCTTGCAACACATATGTCATTTTTGGTGATTCTCCCAAAAGGAATTTACACCTAAATAGATGCAGACCTTGCTAATTTCCTCATTAGTGATGGACGAACTTCCGACGGGACGTTTCGCGAACGCGAAATGCGAACGGACCCAAACGTTCGCGAAACCGACCGTTCGCCGCGGGCCCCATTGACTTCAATGGGAGGCGAACTTTGCAAACCTTCATGTCGAATTTGCGGCCACGTGGTAATTATTAGGGGGTAAAACGTAGTCCCACCATCTGGACAATGACATAATACATGTATGAGGTGAATTTGGGATCGATAACTACAAGCATTTTTATTTTATTTGGGAAATTGTTCTAACAATTCAGGACTATGGAGCTAATGAAGGCAATGGAGGAGAGGGAAGGTCAGGGACCAGGGTAGGCAAAGAAGAGGGTGCAGGAGATGATCACCAGCAGCGTGACATACCGGAATGACACATGCACCGTGATAGAGGCATCTGACAGCAGCACCGTAATACAGAGCACTGACAGCAGCACCGTGACATACAGCGCTGACAGCAGCACCGTGACATACAGCGCTGACAGCAGCACCGTGACATACAGCGCTGACAGCAGCACCGTGACATACAGCGCTGACAGCAGCACCGTGACATACAGCGCTGACAGCAGCACCGTGACATACAGCGCTGACAGCAGCACCGTGACATACAGCGCTGACAGCAGCACCGTGACATACAGCGCTGACAGCAGCACCGTGACATACAGCGCTGACAGCAGCACCGTGACATACAGCGCTGACAGCAGCACCGTGACATACAGCGCTGACAGCAGCACCGTGACATACAGCACTGACAGCAGCACCGTAAGCAGCCCCAGGAGGAAGTCAGCACAGCACAGGGATGGTGTGATCCCCTCATAATAAGAACCCCCAGGAGGAAGTCAGCACAGCACAGGGATAGTGTGATCCCTTCATAATAAGAACCCCCAGGAGGAAGTCAGCACAGCACAGGGATATCATAAGCAGCCCCAGTAGAAATATGACACCGCTCAACCTCTTCAAAGAGGAGGGTAGGGGCATATAGTACGGTGTGCTTTTTTGGGTCAAGGAAGTGAGCCAAATGAATTAAGAAGGTCTGTGTGCTTGATTAAAAAAATAGTTTATAGACATATACATGGTCTACTGGTCACATGTGTTGAATTCCTCCGAGATCCATGCCTCATTCATTTTTAGAAATGTGAGGTAGTTAACACTGTGGTGAGCTAGGCGAGTACGCTTATCGGTCACAATCCCCCCTGCTGCGCTGAACGTCCTTTCGGACAGGACACTGGATGAGGGGCAAGCCAACAGTTCGATTGCAAATTGGGCAAGCTCTGGCCAGAGGTCAAGCCTGCCCACCCAGTAGTCTAGGGGTTCATCACTCCTCAGAGCGTCCACATCGGCCGTTAACCCAATGTAGTCGGACACCTGACGGTCTAGGCGTTCCCTGATGCTGGATCCGGATGACACCTGTCGATGGGTCGGCTGAAAGAATGACCTCATATCCGAAGTCACCAACACATCTTCAAACCGGCCTCTTCTTGCAGGCGCTGTTGGATTGGTACCCGCAAATCCTTCTCTGGGAGTGGGAATTGCTCCTCTGCCAGCGCACGCAAAAGCAGAATGCAGCATTTCTCGAAGCAAGGCCTGGAAGTGCTGCATTCTGACAGCCCTCTGCGACGGCGGTAACATTTCCGCCATTTTGTGTTTGTACCGGGGGTCTAAGTACGTTGCCACCCAGTACTGGTCCTTGACCCTCATGCTTTTTATACGGGGGTCCCTATTAAAACACTGGAGCATGAAGGCCCCCATTTGCACTAAAGTGGAAGCGGTGTGGTGGCCTGGCTCCTGCTCATCATCCAGGATAATGTCGTCCTCTTCATTCTCCTCTCCCCATCCTCGCACAACAGGGATCCCAGAAAGGTTTAAAGCATGCTCTTCTTGCTCCTGCTCATCCGCCCCGGCACCATCCTCCTCTGACTCCTCATCAGACTCCTGTTGTTGACTTGTCTCAGATAGAGTAGCCCCCCCTGGGAATTCATCCAGCATTGCGACTTCCTCATCTTCCCGCTCCTGCTCCTCCACAGCCTGATCAATGACACGACGCAATGCACGCTCCAGAAAGAAGGCATAAGGTACCATGTCACTGATGGCGCCATGGCTGCGACTGACCAGTTTGGTGATCTCCTCAAATGGCCGCAGAAGTCTGCATGTGTCGCGCATGAGCAGCCACTGGCGCGGTGAAAAAAAACCCAGCTCCCCAGAACCGTTTCTTTCGCAGAGTTCATACAGGTAGACGTTAACTGCACGTTTCTGCTGGAGCAGCCTATCAAGCATATAGAAGGTTGAGTTCCATCGCGTCGGGCAATCGCAAATAAGACGTCTGACCGGCAGATGGTGTCGCCGCTGAATGTCAGCAAGGCGAGCCATGGCCGTGTAAGATCTTCTGAAATGGGCCGAGATTTTCCTTGCCTGCCGCAAGATGTCCTGGACCCCAGGGTATTTGACAAGGAATCGCTGCACGACCAAGTTTAAGACGTGTGCCATGCACGGCACGTGCGTGATTTTGCCCTGTTTCAATGCGCTAAGCAGATTGGCACCGTTGTCACACACCACTTTACCAACTGTCAAATTGAGCGGTGTTAGCCACTCATCTGCCTGTGAACGCAAAGCTGAAAGGAGTGCCGGGCCAGTGTGGCTCTTTGCTTCCAGGCACAACAGACGCAGCACGGCATGGCAACGTCTCACCTGGCATGTGGAATAGGTTCTGGGGAGCTTGGGCGGTGCAGTGGAAGAGACGCTAGCAGCGGAAAAGGAGGAGGCAGCTGAGGAGGAGAGGGAGGAGGATGGAGTAGGAGGAGGAGAAGAAGAGTCAGGCCTGCATGCAATCCGTGGCGGTAAAACCAAATCTACACGGGTGCCACGGGTTACATGCTTGACGGCCGTCAGAAGGTTCACCCAGTGGGCAGTAAAACTGATATACCTTCCCTGCCCGTGTTTGCTAGACCACGTGTCTGTGGTCAGATGTATCTTGGCACCGACACTGTGTGCCAGAGATACATTCACTTGCCGCTGAACATGGCCATATAGCTCTGGGATGCCCTTCTCTGAGAAATACTTCCTTCCTGGGACCTTCCATTGTGGTGTTCCAATGGCCACAAATTTGCGAAAGGCCTCCGAGTCCACCAGTTTATATGGCAGTAGTTGGCGGGCTATGAGTTCTGACAAGCCAGCCGCCAACCGTTGGGCAAGAGGGTTATCCGGCATCATCATTTTTTTACGCTCAAACATTAGGCCCACGGAAGCCTGCCTTTTTGCAGAAAAATGTGAGCTTGGCGTGATGGAAGGTGGAGTGGAGGACAATTGTGAGGAGAGAGGAGAAGGAGAAGTAGAAGACGAGGCTGGACGGTGAGAGCCTGCAGTGTGGCTTTGTGTGTTCCGTTGCTCCCACTGGGCTCGGTGATGGCTGCTCATGTGCCTTCTTAAGGCGGTCGTCCCTAGGTGAGTATTGGGCTTACCGCGACTAACGCGTTGACTGCAAAGATTGCAGATGGCAACGCTATTGTCAGCAGCGGACACGTTAAAAAAAGCCCACACTGCGGAGCCATGTGCCGGTGTCCTGGGAGCGCCAGATGTGACCGTACATGGTCGATGACTCGCTCCTGATACATTTGCAGTCTGCTTTGTCCCTGCTGTGCAATGTAAGTCATTGCTGCTTCTCCTCCCTATCTGCTGGTCCATATCTCCCTCTGAACTCCCCTCCTCTTCCTCTCTTGTGGGCACCCACGTGACATCACTAGACACGTCATCATCAACGTCACCTTCCCCACCGCTATAAGTAGAGATCTCGGAGTAGGCAGCAACACCGGGGACCAACCTCCTCCTTGGGCTGATCTGGGTACTGGCGTCAGACTGCTGAGTAGCGCTTGTTGCTACCTCCTCTTCCTGATCCAATACCAAGAGTGGCTGCGCATCAGAAATGTCCTCTTGATATGGATCGGAAAATAATTCCAGTGACTCAAGCGGAAGGTATGTGGTGGTGGTGGTGGTGGTCGTGTTGTTGGTGGTAGTGTCTTTGGGGGTGCACATAGCAGAGAGTGAAGAAGAGGGTGCAGATCGAGAGGATGAGGAGGGTGCAGAAGAGTAAGGCTGAGCGAGCCACTCAACCAAGTCTGGTGCATCCTTTAAAGTAATTGAACGCACCTTCTGCAACTTCCCACTTTGGCTCAAGCCTGTTGCTCCTGCCCTACCCCTACCACCCCTGCGGAAGGGCCTGCCTCTTCCTCTGCATGTCATTTTTTAAATGACCCTGTGACAAAACTCTTAGTCCCTATACCGCTGAAGGACTGCTGCAGTATAGGTGAGCGGTCAGCAGTGGTGCACGTCAACCCTATCTATTGTGGACCTATAGCGGTCCTTACAGAACAGCAGACTGTACCGCACTCAAGCCTATGTACCGTAGCACCCTATACCAAGTTACCAGTCCTTATAAGAACTTTTGTGGACCAAGCAGGTTGTGTATTAGTGTTTAGCAGACTGTACGTCAGTCCCTATACCGCTGAAGGACTGCTGCAGTATAGGGCAGCGGTCAGCAGTGGTGCACGTCAACCCTATCTATTGTGGACCGATAGCGGTCCTTACAGAACAGCAGACTGTACCGCACTCAAGCCTATGTACCGTAGCACCCTATACCAAGTTACCAGTCCTTATAAGAACTTTTGTGGACCAAGCAGGTTGTGTATTAGTGTTTAGCAGACTGTACGTCAGTCCCTATACCGCTGAAGGACTGCTGCAGTATAGGGCAGCGGTCAGCAGTGGTGCACGTCAACCCTATCTATTGTGGACCGATAGCGGTCCTTACAGAACAGCAGACTGTACCGCACTCAAGCCTATGTACCGTAGCACCCTATACCAAGTTACCAGTCCTTATAAGAACTTTTGTGGACCAAGCAGGTTGTGTATTAGTGTTTAGCAGACTGTACGTCAGTCCCTATACCGCTGAAGGACTGCTGCAGTATAGGGCAGCGGTCAGCAGTGGTGCACGTCAACCCTATCTATTGTGGACCGATAGCGGTCCTTACAGAACAGCAGACTGTACCGCACTCAAGCCTATGTACCGTAGCACCCTATACCAAGTTACCAGTCCTTATAAGAACTTTTGTGGAACAAGCAGGTTGTGTGTTAGTGATTAGCAGACTGTACGTCAGTCCCTATACCGCTGAAGGACTGCTGCAGTATAGGTGAGCGGTCAGCAGTGGTGCACGTCAACCCTATCTATTGTGGACCGATAGCGGTCCTTACAGAACAGCAGACTGTACCGCACTCAAGCCTATGTACCGTAGCACCCTATACCAAGTTACCAGTCCTTATAAGAACTTTTGTGGACCAAGCAGGTTGTGTATTAGTGTTTAGCAGACTGTACGTCAGTCCCTATACCGCTGAAGGACTGCTGCAGTATAGGGCAGCGGTCAGCAGTGGTGCACGTCAACCCTATCTATTGTGGACCGATAGCGGTCCTTACAGAACAGCAGACTGTACCGCACTCAAGCCTATGTACCGTAGCACCCTATACCAAGTTACCAGTCCTTATAAGAACTTTTGTGGAACAAGCAGGTTGTGTATTAGTGTTTAGCAGACTGTACGTCAGTCCCTATACCGCTGAAGGACTGCTGCAGTATAGGTGAGCGGTCAGCAGTGGTGCACGTCAACCCTATCTATTGTGGACCGATAGCGGTCCTTACAGAACAGCAGACTGTACCGCACTCAAGCCTATGTACCGTAGCACCCTATACCAAGTTACCAGTCCTTATAAGAACTTTTGTGGAACAAGCAGGTTGTGTGTTAGTGATTAGCAGACTGTACGTCAGTCCCTATACCGCTGAAGGACTGCTGCAGTATAGGTGAGCGGTCAGCAGTGGTGCACGTCAACCCTATCTATTGTGGACCGATAGCGGTCCTTACAGAACAGCAGACTGTACCGCACTCAAGCCTATGTACCGTAGCACCCTATACCAAGTTACCAGTCCTTATAAGAACTTTTGTGGAACAAGCAGGTTGTGTATTAGTGTTTAGCAGACTGTACGTCAGTCCCTATACCGCTGAAGGACTGCTGCAGTATAGGTGAGCGGTCAGCAGTGGTGCACGTCAACCCTATCTATTGTGGACCGATAGCGGTCCTTACAGAACAGCAGACTGTACCGCACTCAAGCCTATGTACCGTAGCACCCTATACCAAGTTACCAGTCCTTATAAGAACTTTTGTGGACCAAGCAGGTTGTGTATTAGTTTTTAGCAGACTGTACGTCAGTCCCTATACCGCTGAAGGACTGCTGCAGTATAGGGCAGCGGTCAGCAGTGGTGCACGTCAACCCTATCTATTGTGGACCGATAGCGGTCCTTACAGAACAGCAGACTGTACCGCACTCAAGCCTATGTACCGTAGCACCCTATACCAAGTTACCAGTCCTTATAAGAACTTTTGTGGAACAAGCAGGTTGTGTGTTAGTGATTAGCAGACTGTACGTCAGTCCCTATACCGCTGAAGGACTGCTGCAGTATAGGGCAGCGGTCAGCAGTGGTGCACGTCAACCCTATCTATTGTGGACCGATAGCGGTCCTTACAGAACAGCAGACTGTACCGCACTCAAGCCTATGTACCGTAGCACCCTATACCAAGTTACCAGTCCTTATAAGAACTTTTGTGGAACAAGTGAGTTGTGAATGTTTAGCAGACTGCAGCAGAAGGGCAGCAGTCAAGTATAATATCCTTTCTATATTTGGAAGAAAGAATATTATACATGTACAAGCCTATTACTGTACCACTGATACCAGTCCTGAAAAGAACCTTTGTGGAACTAATAATAACAGCAAGTCTTTAAAATTACCCTCACTGCCTGACAACACTGCTTCCTTCCTGTCCCTATACAAATTGGCAAAAAAAGAGAACGATTAGTGGTTACTGGAACAGCTCTTTTGTGGACCTTGATAGTAACAGCTAATGATGATGATGATGATGATGATGATGAAAGACTAATCTGGCTGTCCCTGTAGCATACACCGTCCTTTCCCTTTCTCTAAACTAACAAAAGACACTCAGGCTGCTGCAAGAATCAGCAGCACAGCAAACCTATCAACACCTAACACCTATACCAGTCCTGAAAAGAACTTTTGTGTACCAAATAGCTAGTGGTTTATCTCTCCCTACTCCACACAGGAACCTGTCCCTATCTTAACAGAAGAAAGAATGTAAAATGGCCACCGGATCGGGTGTATTTATAGGTTAGGGGGAATGTACAAGTGTCCATGTGCTGTCATGTCTCAATTGGCTGTCCTGTATCACATGATAAACGTGTCACCAAAGGTTAAAGTTCTTGTATACATTAAACACGTAAGTCCGCCGCGGCGAACGACGGAAAAAGGCGTTCGAACGTGCGGACCGCGAATGTCGGAAATTCGCCGCGAAACGACCGCCGGGCGAACCGTTCGGCCATCACTATTCCTCATTAGAGCCCTGCAGGTGCAGCAGTTGACTGATAATTATAAAAACCACTCCCATACAGATTCACACATGGATATAGACAAACAGCTTTTTCTTCTGAATAACAAAAGGTAGGAGTCTGCAACAATGTTTGTTAAAAAGGGAATGTTTTTTTTTCTCAACAAAAGTGGACTAAGGCTGGCCATACATTATACAATTTTCTCGTACAACTTTCTTTTAGATTTACCAATATATTATAATAGGAGCTTAAATCTAAACACTTTCAATTTGTATGCAGACAGGCCCTTATACTACATAGTTGAAGGTAAATCTAAAGAAAATTGTATGGTGTATGGCCAGCTTTACTCTTTAATTTAACACGTTGACATTAGAAGCTGATTGACTTACCATGCACAGCTGCACCAGATTTTGCACTCTTCAGTTATAGTAAATCAACCCTAGCGCTGCGTAAACTGTTGGCGCTATATAAATCAATAATAATAATAATACTGTTTGCTAAAAGTTATCCCTTTTCATCATTTCAAAATGTTGTGAGGTATGCTAGGATACCTTACTGTAAACCACAGCGGACACACAAGAATTAGACAAACAACTCTGTAAAACGATAACAGACTGTATTGATAGGTGATACCGTGTACACACAACCGTTATTTTTGACGGACTAGGTCCAACAGTCTTTCCGACGGACTTTCAGCAGAGGTCCGATGGACTTTCTGAACGAAACGGACTTGGCCATACACGACCGGACTAAGTCCGTTCGAAAGTTCGTTAGTTTTGAAAGTGATGACGTAAACGGGACTAAACAAGGAAGTTCAATAGCCATACGGCAAAAGCTTCCCTTGCATCGTATTTGGTCCGCCGGCCTAGCACACAGACGAACGGTTTTCCAGATTTTTAGTCCATCAGATAGAACTGAAACATGTTTTATTTCTAGGTCCGTCGGACTTTTGGGGAAAAAAAAGTCCGCTGGAGCCCACACACAATCGAATTGTCCGACGGATATTCTGGTCCGCCGGACCAAGTCTGCCGGAAAGTCCAATCATGTTTACGCGCCATTAGAGTATCACAGAATATATTGGCACAATGAATTCAACCAGTATGAACACAATAATGAATATGCAATTAGCCACACACAATCCTTTAAGGAAACTTCAAATTCAGCATGCACTATGCCCCCCGTAGCTCTTTGTGCGAGAGATAATTGCCCCAAGTGACCAACAACGTAACAATCTGGATCAACTATGCCACTTGAGAGCTCCCAAACAAAGGGGGTAGGTTTAGACCTAAGAAAAAAAAATTGAAATAGAACACAGATCTGCCCTCAGGGTGAAGTGGTCTGAGCATAGTCTTTGGGGTGGATCTTCTGTCAGCTACGTTGGGGCCCTTAGAAGACATTGGCGCGTAAGAAAATTGGGGTGTCTTTAAACTGGGTGTTGTAGTATCATATCTGAACAACTGGTCTTGCCAAAGTAGGGATATCTTCAGGTGCACATGAATACTATGAAGCAGAGGCAAACCTAGTTGCAGCAGTTTGAAAAAAATGTGCGCAATTTCAGCAGTCTGGAAACAGAACAGTTGGATGGAAGGATGGTTGGGGGGTCCCCTTTCTTGTGGGTGACCGTCACTGGAACGAGCGTCATAGTAAATACCTTAGTGGTCTCCTTCTGTGGTTCGCTGTCGGGCCTATGCGATGGGGTTTGTATCACAAGCGGGAGTCTCAAGGTATGCACCAGAGCAGCCAATAGCATAGCGGCCTAGGTTCAGCTCAGCCACCTTTGTCCAGGATGCAGCACTGTCGGCAAACTCCGCTTCAAAGCCTCTCAGCCCACCACAGCCCACCACTTCTACCCTGCCTGCTCCTTCCTGGGCTTTTCCTTTTATTAGACCCCTTCTGCCCTCAAAAGTCACTGGGTATTGTAGTTGGCTCACCAGTGATGACTGTAGCTCAGATCTGCCTCCAGACTACATTACAACCACAGCTTAACTACTTGCCGCCTGTCCACAGTAGTTTTACTGTGTATGAGTGGCACAGGCAGGCCTGACAATGTACTTGTAGTACATCACTGGCTTGTTTCCTGTTTTGGGGTGCATTTGCGTGCACTCCCTGCTGACCCCTGAAACAATGATAATCACAGGCCCATAGGTGGTAAAATTTCAGTCAATCAATCTATTTGTATAAAATGTGCGGCCACTATGGAAAGTCCAAGGTACCATCTGTGTGAAAGATGCCCACCTCAGGATCGGCTTGCTGGGGGATTCAGTGGTGCCCTCAGTGACACCATCCAGCCCTGCGAATACCTGTCCCAACATCGACATAGGCACACAGAGAGGACAAGACATCTCTCTCCCTGTGGGCGGTTATCACATCTTCCATGCCCACTGCATCAGCCGGATAGTTCCGTATCCTTGGCCAGGAGGTGACAGACGGATCGAGCCATCCAGGTCTATCTCACTCCACTTTTTACAACTGTTTTGTCTTGCCTCCAAACATTTGTTTACATTTTTATGGACTATTTATTTTTAGCCATTTTTTTTTTTTTTACGCTTGGGAAATTTTGCCTTGAAATAAACATTGCTTGTAGACCACAAGGTTTCCTTTCCATCACATAATACACAAAATTGTGACTGTGCCATCTTTCACACAGATGGTACTTTGGGCATCCAATAGGGCCACACACCATATACCAATGGATTGATTGACTAAAATGTTACCACCTATGGGCCTGTGATTATCATTCAAAGAACATTGTGATCTCCCCCACACACAATTGGCCCTCACCAGGCCGTTAGAGATCATCAGGTGTAGGTTTTTTGCACTCAATATTTTGTGTGTTATTCATATTGATATTAGTCCAGTCTCCTTGGACAATTCAGCTGCAGACTATCTATTCTGGATGTTTTTCACCTGTCAGACCTGAAATTGTAGCACTGGTTTTCCACCAGTTGGGGTTTGTGTTTGTGGGAACTCTGTGTACTGTGAACAATATGTCTGTCTCTTAAAAACAGTCAGATAGTAAGTAAAGCAGCACACATTATACAGTGTTAGGCACACAATTAACCCCTTAATTGACCCTAGATATTAACCCTTTCCCAGCCGGTGTCATTAGTACAGTGTCAGTGTACAGTTTTATCACTGTATTAGTGTCACTAGCTATATCAATGTCCGTTAGTGACTCTCCCAAATAGTGTCTTTTAGCGCCAGATTGCCTGCTATCCTATCACAGTCACACTATAAGTTGCTGATTACCCCCATTACAGTATAGCATCTATAGATGCATACATTTGAGTATACTACATAGTTTGTAGACACTACAACCGTTGCACAAACCAATTAATATATACATATTGTTTTTATCTTATACCAAAGATATGTAGCAGAATAAATTTTGGCATAAATTTATGAAAAAAATTCGATTTTTTTTTCTTTTTTTACTTTCAGGCTCAGTTCACACCTAAACCGGTCGCGGATTGCATAGGCCCTGATTCTCCCTTTCAGGGACGAATCAGGGCCAAATCTTTGCCTGAATTCAGCCCTGAAACGGAGCCAAAGACGCACAGTGTTTCTGTGCAGTGCGTTCCGCAGCCGCCCTGGAGATATGTGAACTGGCTCCATAGAAAGCTATGCGAACTGGATGCGGAGAAAACTTCATCCAATTCACATAGGTGTGAACCCAACTTTAGTCTTTTTCCATTTACAGCGCAAAAAATTAAAAACCCAGTGGTGATCAAATACCACCAAAATAAAGCTCTATTTGTGTAAAAAAAAAATGATAAAAAATTCTATTCATTAGTGTTACATAACTGAGCAATTGGAGGGTTGAATACTGCAGTGCTGAATAGCAAATAATGCTCTGGTCTTGAAGGGGGTAAAACCTTTCGGAGGTCAAGTGGTTAAAGTCAGTCACAAGCTAAACAAATCACACTTGTTTCTGCCATCTTGTGGAAGAAAAAGAGTTCTGCAGGCCCAAATATTACCTTTTGTTACACCAGTACAGACAGATGCATGCTGTAGAAAGAGACATATTTAAAAACCCGTACTGTACAGAGAAAATAGGTCCACTTGGAGGGCATGCTTATAAATTATACAGCATTTTTTACACTTTTAAATTCCAGTTACAGCTATAGCACTGCAATAATTTAATAATAAAATATTACTCATGTAATACCTTGTATATTCTGCAATTAACACACTTTTATGGAAAAGAAACTAGCTTGTTTTTTTATAATTTATTCTAACAGGTTTGGTTGCAGTCAGCCCACAATATAATTTTGGCCTGAGGCTACTTTCACACTGGGGTCGGCTGGCTCTGGCGGTAAAGCGTCGCTATTTTTAGCGCCGCTTTACCGTCGTTTTTGTGGCTCTATTCAGCTGCAGCACCACTTTGCTGCACTGCCCCATTGTTTTCAATGGGAAGGGGCACTTTAAGAGTGGTGAGTACACCGCTCCTATAGTGCTACATAGATGCGGCTTGTAGGACTTTTTTGACCGTCCTGCAAGTCCAGGAGAAGATCTTTACAGGTGCTATTTTTAGCACTGTAGTGCCTGTAAAGTGCCTCAGTGTGAAAGTAGCCTTAGGATTCATTCACATTTGCATTATATCAAGTCTGTTCACTTTTTCTGATGCAGTGCACCACAGTGCACGTTGGTATGTTACTGCGGTGGTGTGCTGCAATCAATGCGCATCAGAGCTGCTTATTGTACAAACACACACATTATGATTTACATCACAAAAAAGTATTTTGGCCCTGGTACATTCACTTATCTGACCTTAAAGTGGTTCTAAAGGAAATAATTAAAAACAAAAATATACAAACAAACGTGTTGTGGTATACTTACCTGCAATGGTTTTGCACAGAGCAGCCCCAATCCTCTTCAGTTTGGGTCCCCCATCGGTAGTCCTGTCTCCTCCTCCCTGCCGTGAGCCCCCAATAGCATGCTCTGTGTGTCTATTCACACACAGAATTTGGCTCGGCCCTGCCCCCTGCTATTTCCTCATTGGCTCACTGGCTGTCATTGACACCAGCAGAGGCCAATGGCTCCTGCTGCTGCGAGCGCCAATGAGGAGAGAGAGCTGCTGTACTCACCCATCTCGATCCAGCAATGTGTATATCAGGTAAGTGTTAAGGGGAACTGCAGAGAAGCTGCAATCAGAAGGTTTTAACCTTAATGCATAGAATACATTAAGGTAAAAAAAAACCTTGAGCATTTAGAACCACTTTAATTGTTTTACATTTTTGAGAAAGTTATTTATAGGAAGTTTTTTTACTTTTTTTTTCATATTCTATACTGAAGGTTCTATTTACGCCTCTGCAGCATGACTTTATTTTAGAGGTGACATGACACTGTAACGCTGCTGTGCTGCTGTGCGCAGGTAGCGTTAAGAACCCTGTCACACTCACCTCTTGCGTAAACGGCTTAACCTAAGACTTCTGGAACCCTGAAACTTATTTTTCCCATTATGGGCGTGAATGGGGTCTCATGTCAAAGTTTTGCCTAAGGCCCAGAGCCACCTCTGCCAGTAAGGAGTGTTCTGGATCTTTATGAAAATTCGATTAAAAAAAATAATTGGCAGGTTTTCATGGTAACTGTGGAAAAAGCTCTTCTATTTTTTTTTGATAAATAACCTTTCTAAACTTCTCTCCTTTGCATTATTAAAACATATTGAGAACTTTGTAAAGTTGGATCCACTTTTATTGGTTGATATAACAATCTATCACTAGCACCACAGCAATGAATGCCATTGTCAGGCAGTGGATGGCACAGTGATGGTGTGAGCAGAAGCAGAGGATGCATGTTTCAGACACTATTTTCCCAGAGGTGAGTTTTTTTTTACTTTACCCCAGCATGGTCTTCCCTCTCTATTCAGCCTTTTATTCATGCTCTTTTCTGTCTGGCATTTGACTCAAGTAATCCACAATCAAGTCTTGTTATACTAGCTCTGTTATTCAATACATATAATAGCAATAGAACATAAAAAATCAAAAATAAGTATATATATAAGTAAATACAAATATATATATATATATATATATATATATATATATGTAATTCAAAAGTATTGGGCCACTTTCCTTTATACGCACATGAACTTTAATGCCATCTCAGTGTTAGTCCATAGGGTTCAATATTCTAGAAGGGCATTTGTGAGGTCAGGCACTGATGTTAGACAAGAAGGCCCGCTTTGCAGTGTCCACTCAAATTCATCCCAAAGGTGTTCTATCGGGTTGAGGTCAGGACTCTGTGCAGGTCAGTCAAGCTCCTCCACCCCAAACTCGCTCATCCATGTGATTATGGACCATGTTTTGTGCACTGGTCCAAATAATTTGGTGGAGGGGGGATTATGGTGTGGGGTTGTTTTTTGGCTGTTGGGGTTGGCCCCTTAGTTCCAGTGAAGGGAACTCTTCAGGCATCAGCATACCAAGACATTTTGGACAATTTCATGCTCCCAACTTTGTGGGAATAGTTTGGGGATGGCCCCTTCCTGTTCCAAAATGACTGCGCACCAGTGCACAAAGCAAGGTCCATAAAGACATGGACTTAGCAGGGGTGGTGGGAAATTAACTTCAAGTGCAATAATGCACATTATAACTGTAACTAAAACATATACAATTAAGTGTAACAGTCTAAAAAATAAAAATTCCAAAGTGCTATAATGGTGTGAACCTCCCAACTAAAAAAGTTGTTGTACTTGAAGGTAATTTGTATTGCAATTATCTGTAGATCTGTAGAGGGTTTCCACCATCCCTGCTAAGGCAGCACTGATGGACACTGATAGGCAGCACTGATGGGCAGTAATAGGCTGCACTGATTGGCAGCGTTGATGGGCCCTAATTGGTAGCACTGATGTGCACTGATAGGTGGCACTGATAGGCAGCACTGATTGGCACTGATAAGTGGCACTAATAGGCGGCACTGATGGGAACTGATTGTCAGCACTGATTGGCACTGATCGGCGGGACTGATGGGCACTGATATCCATCACTGATGGGCTCTGATTGGTAGCACCTATGGACACTGATAGGCTCTGATTCGCAGCACTGATTGGCAGCACTGATGGACACTGGCACTGATAGGCAGCACTAATTGGTAGCACTGATGTGCACTGACAGGCAGCACTGATTGGCACTGATTGGTGACACTGATGGGCGGCACTGATTGACACTGATCGGCGGAACTGATGGGCACTGATCTACATCAATGGTGGGCTCTGATTGATAGAACTTATGGGCATTGATAGGCTCTGATTTGCAGCACTGATTGGCAGCACTGATGGACACTGATTGGCAGTGATAGGCAGGACTGATGGACACGGATAGGTTTCACTGATAGGCAGCACTGATGGGCACTGACTGGCAGCACTGATGGGCACTGACTGGAAGCACTGATAGGCAGCACTGATTGGCACGGATAGGCAGCACTGATGGGCACTGATAGGCAGCACTGATGGGCACTGGCAACAATGATTGGCAGCACTGATGGGCACTGACTGGCAGCACTGATGGGCACTGACTGGAAGAACTGATAGGCGGCACTGATTGGCACTGATAGGCAGCACTGATGGGCACGGATATGCAACACTGATAGGCAGCATTGATTGGCACTGATAAGCAGCACTAACTGGCATCGATAGGCAGCATTGGTTGGCACTGATAAGCAGCACTGGCACTGATAGGCAGCATTGGTTGGCACTGATAGGCAGCACTGGCTTGCACTGATAGGCACTGATAGGCAGAATTGGTTGGCACTGATAAGCAGCACTGGCATGGATAGGCACTACTGGTTGGCACTGATTAGCAGCATTGGTTGGCACTGATAGGCAGCATTGGGTGTCGCAGATAGGGGAGAGGGGGAGTTTCACATTCAGGAAATTGTGAAAATTGCCAGAGCTGTTCAGTGTATGAAACTGTCAGATAATGACACTGCATGCAGGGAGAGAGACCAGCTGTTAAAAGTCAGCAGTGATGTCGGCAGGATTGAACAGTTACCAAACACCAGCTAATAGGATGGGTCTGGGCGGGCCGCTATGGTTCTCTGGCTCCTCCCCCTCTCTGAAGTAGCCCAATCATTGTCTGGTGTTGGTGCTTGCTCCCGCCCACCTCTGACATCACAGCTGAGTTGTGATGTCGGGGGTGGGCGGGACCAAGCACTATAAACACCAGCCAATGTTTGAGCTGCTTCAGAGAGGGGGCGGGGCCACATAAATGTAGCGACCCGCCCAGACCCAATCCCATTGGCTGGTGTTTGTTTGTCGCCCCGCCCACCCTCGACATCACCACTGACTTTTGACAGTTGGTGTCTCTCCCTGCAGGCAGTGTCATTATCTGACAGTTTCATAAACTGAGCAGCTCTGGCAATTCTCACAATCTGCTGCCTGTGAAACTCTCTCTTGGATGCAGCATTTTGGGGCAAATCTCTGGAGACAGCAGGGGGTGATTAGGGTGTGCCCAGACACACATGGCACACCCCATGCGCACGCCTATGGGCTGGAGCTACTGTACATGTGCACATTGCTGGATTGGATCAGGCTCAGGTTATAAACAAGTGGGGGGGGGGGGGGGGAGCTGCAGCACAGAAGGTTTTTCACCTTCTTCACCTCCTTCTGAAAAACCTTGAGACTTTACAACCACTTTATAATAATGAGAATTATTTAAGCTGAAGTTAGAAGCTAACCGGTTGCCATACACAGCTGCTTCGGAATCTGTCTTCTCCAGTTTTGATAGACAGTTTCTGTCTTCTCTGTTTTTATTTAGTACCCCAGATTGGATACGTTTTTGAAAAGTTATATGTAGCGGCCATAACCCTTTGTAGGATGGCCTTGACTTATTGGGCTTACCGGTTACCTCCGCTTGGCTTGTTCTTCCACGTCTAGGGGTTCCCAGGGTTGATACCCAACAACTTGGACACTGACACCAATAAAGTCCTTTTGGAAGGTTTATTTTGCAGTGATAACATCCAATAACACAGTCTCATATAGGAACAGAGGGCACGGGTGAAGAACTCAAGTACCTTGAACTGGAGATATAACAAAGTCTCTAATTCCACCCAGAGAGTAGCCACTCGCAGCTGGGAACTTCAAGGCTGAACAGATCTCTAGCCAGAGATCATGGCAATTAGCATGTTGATTCAAACTTGAAACAATCCTATGAACGTGTACAAGTTGTAACTAAGGGTGAACAGGAACCTTTTTGCTCAGTACCTGGAAGCGTGGATTCGTCAATGCCCTTCCCAACTCAGTTACCAGGCACTTCTCAGGATGCCACTTGTCGCCCCTCCTCCAAAGAGTCCTCCCCCGGTCACTTTCACGAGCTGTGGTGCCTCTCCAAGCCGAGAGCACACCAGGACACCTTGAATCCTCCCTCAGTTACTGCGCCTCGGACCAGCCGGTTCCGAGACATGGGAACAGACGGATCCCTACCCCCAGACCAGACAGGTCTATTGGGGGTAACCAACAGAAGCATGCTGCTGGATGTTGACCACATCGTGACCAGGACCCCTCGCGGGGCTACCCCGGTCCTGGAACAAGAACAGACCACACAGGCCTCACAAACTCCTCTCCCTCAACACGTGACCCCAACATCTTAAGTACCCCCTCCCAGACTCCTCAGCGAGGCCTGGCACACCCACTGATTGGCTCCCAGAAGGCTGATACCTAAAACGTCCAACCAGGTCTGGTTCTGGCTTGTCATGTGCACCTCACTACACACATGACCAAGCAGAACTTCTAACATAGCCCAGCTAAACTGATGTCAAAGTCAACCTACACAATTAACCCTCAGAACACCTACTGTTCTGAGGCAAAAACTAGATTTACACCCGTATGACACTGTCCTAAATGTCATCCGCTACATATATGTCAGCAAACCACTGACCAACCTCTTTGGGGGGGGGGGGCTGGTCAAGAGTGTTTAGACAGGTCTGAATGCCATAACATTTTTCCCCTGCATACTGGGATAATCAGTCAGAATGAGCTGTGTGCCCACTCATGCTCCATCCACCTCTCTCTCACAATTTGGTTAAAGAAGAATTCTCACTGGAAGTTAAAGCCTTGATAAATCTCCCAGGGGACCCAGTGCATATACCATGTGTTCTTGGTAAAATCTGTGCTGTAGTTTACAAATAAAATGTAATTTTTATTTCTGTCAGTGATGCCTGTAGCTTTATCCCTGGCAGAAGCCAAAATTATTGGCATCCCCATGAGGGAGGTACAGGCAATTCTGAAGCTAGAGCCCCTGCCTCCTATATACATTTGCATCTCTCCTTCCATTTAGCCCTGTTCCTCCTCTGTTACCTTTGTAGTGTAAAAGACTGAGCCTACAATCTACTGCAGCCACCAGCTTTGAAGAAGGTTACTACAGTAGTAGCTGATAGCTTGTTTTGTGAATGATGCTGGCTAGAGAAGTGCTATCGTTCACAAAAACACAAGTCGACAACAACAGAAACTGGCAGCTATTACACTAGTCTCTCTTGAACAAATGTAGTAGCTGCTGGCTTGTGTTGCTGTTGGCTTGTGCCCTTTTGAATAACATTGCTGCTCCCCAGCCAATGCCATTCACAAAACAATTCACCAGCTGTTACTGTAGCTTGTGTTTTGAATGATGGCAGCTTGGGTGGAGTGTCGTCATTTACAAAAACACAATATGGCAACAACACAAGCTGACAGCTACTGTATTTGTCTCAGAGAGACCAGTGTAAAAGCTGTTGCTGTTGGCTTGTATTTTTGTGAATGACAGCACTACTCAACCAGCTGCCAGCATTCAAAACAGACTTAAAAGGCTTTGAGACATTTTTACCAGGAAAAATAACAATTTAGCCATTCTCTTTCATTTTAGCTGATTACTAGGTTGTGATTATATTTTACTAGCTAGAAGAATACTCAGTTAATCTAGCTGTGTGTTTCATTTACAACAGTAGTTCTCAACCTCAATCCTCAAGTACCCCCAACAGGCCATGTTTGCAGGTTTTCCTTTATCTTGCACAGGTGCTTCAAATCAGAGTCATTGGCTTGGTATTATGTACAGCTATTTTATCTAAGAGAACTTCCCAAAACATGGCTTTTTTAGTTAACGTGACATTTTAGTATTATTCCACAAGAGGGCAACAAAGCACACTCTGTTTGCCATTGATTGAGATCACACATTTTCAGCCACATTGTCTGTATCTGTGATATTTTCACATACTGGTAATTGTTCTAGTTTTCAAAATATAGTACTGTCTGTGAAAATCCATGTAAGTGTGCATGGTTGTCATCTGTGGTCAGAAGGCATTGACTTTATACAGTCAGCATTCTGTGGTGTACAGGTGTGTTTGTTGATGCCCCTAAAACATCTGCAAACAGCTCAGCTACTGGGATTGCAGAATTTCCTTAGAATACTTGGAACCTGTGCATTTATATTAATAATTAGTCTTTAGCACTACGTACAGGTGAATTCAGATTTTCCCACTCAAACACTGCTGGTCCTTTACTTGGTTGAATTAATCCCAGCACCATTTAATTCACTTCCTATGAGCCTAGGCATTCATGGCAGGTCTCATCACTTCAGCTTGGGTTCACAGTACAGTACTGCAGAGGACTGTTCTGAAGTCATAAAAAAAATAAAAGCACCCCAGGTGTTCCCTTGACTAGCCATAATTCAGTTGGATAAAGGTAGGTGTAGCGGTGACACTTTGGACCAAGTGTCATTCATGTGTAAACTTAGTTTTTGCCTCAGAACGGTAATGGGGTTCTGAGGGTTAATTGTGTAGGTTTAACTTTGACATCAGTTTGGCTGGGCTGTGTTATGCCGCGTACACACGAGCGGACTTTTCAACATCCAAAGTCCGACGGAATGATTCCGTCAGACTACTCGATCGTGTGTGGGCTGATTTGATTTGCAAAAGTCTGACGGATTTTAGAAAATGGAACATGCTTCAAATTTTTCCGATGGAACTCCGCCGGACCCAGTTCCGATGTAGAATTCCGCTCGTCTGTATGCTGTTCCGACAGACCAAAAACGACGCATGCTCTGAAGCAAGTACGAGACGGAAGTGCTCGGTCTTGTAAAACTCCAGTTCGTATTGGAAGTAGAACATTCGTCATGCTGCAAATTCTGTGCTTGTTTAAATGCAGCGCATCTTCTTTATAATGCTAGAAGAACGAAGTTGCTTTGCTGCTCATATTTACTCACAGAGTTCTCACAAAACACATTTCTGGCTTATTTCTCCTCATCTCATGAATGATCTTGTTTTTATTTTCAAGCCCCATCTCAGTAATAATGTTTTTTTTTTTTTGTTTTTTTTGGTAGTCGTCTTTTTTTTATTTTTTCATCCATATTTTTCGTATAATTCTTTACCAATTATTTTCTTGTGATCTCCATATTTAATTATTCTGTCAAGTTAACACCAAAAACCTTTTTTTTTTTTGTTTTTTTCATTACCACAATAACCTTTTTATTTTTATTCTGGTGACAAGTTACCACAATAAATTATTATTTTTTTTTTTTGGAACCTCAAGGAGGTTGGTGTCCCTTGTTAATTTCACATTGTCTTTTAGAAATGTATTTGACCAAAAAACACATAGGCAATTATATTTTGAAAAAAAAATATCCATTTATTCTGGTTCAACAAAAAAAAAAATGAAGGCAACACTGGAGAAACTTGTGACATTTGTGTAGCCTTTTGGCCCAAGGGCAAACATTAAAGTCTGTGGAAAAGAAAATTCAAATATTGAGAAGTACAATATGGTCCCTGAATCCCAGAGATCAAGAGCAGCAGCAGATGGTATATATGTCCCCAGGCTGTGGTACAACAGGCTGCGTCTTTGGTCAGACCAGACTGAAGCCAGGTCATCACTTTCTTCTCTTCGCTCCACCCTTCACTGCACCCTTCCCTGCAGAATTCTCACCAGCCTTCCTGTGAGGCTGTGTCTCAGGTGGTGTACTTGTGGCAGGAGGAGGAGGAGGAGGAGGAACAGGAGGAACTTGATCCACAATTTCGCTGGTGGCAGTTAATTCGCGCCTCAGCCCCTTCTGCAAGGCCGAGAAAATGATTCTCTCACACTGGAGGCGTTGGCCCATCTCCAATTGCTGCAACCGGCTGGCTATATAGCAGCCATAGGCCTCTTCAGCTTCAGGGGGGCTCCTTAAGACATTTGTAGCCTCTCGAATGAGGCGCAGGGATTCCTCCTGTGTGACCGTCATCTTCTTTTGCCTTTTTGCTGGAAGACGGAGGGGAGGCACCTGCGATTGTGTGAGTCTTCTACTGGGCCCGGCCACCTCCTGGCTGACAGTGGGCCCGGCCACCTCCTGGCTGACAGTGGGCCCAGCCTCCTCCTGCCTGCCACTTTCCACACCTTCCTCCTGGCTGAGCTCATCCTGTGTATAAAAAAGGGACATCGTTTTAGTTTTTTGTTCATCAATCAGAAACATTTTTCAGCTCCTGACTTCAAAATTCTGTTAATACATATAAAAGAGTATCATTATGACACCACTATTTCTTATTTCTGCTGGTGACAAACATTTGTGGCCACTACTGTAAATTGATATGTCAAAATATTTGTTTTTTTAACATCAATAATAGCGTTTAAATTATAACATCTAGTTAACATCATTAATATTATGAATATCACTATTTATTGTAACAAACTACCTGGCTCCAGCTGGGTGCATCCGCTTCTTCCAGGATGGAAGGCTCAGCTTGCTCATCAGCCTCTGCTGAGGTGGAGGGAATGCTGCAGGGAAGGGTGGAGGGAAGGGTGGAGGGAAGGGTTGAAAGCGATTCCCTGGTCTTACTCTGGTCGCCAATAAACCGTAGTTTGTCAAAGTACCACAGCCTGGGTACATACACATCACCTGGTGCTGCTCCTGATGTTTTGGATTTAAGGATTTTCTTATTCTCCTTTCGGTACATATTTCTCAATATTTGAATTTTCTTTTCCACAAAGTCCACGTCTGCCTCTGGGATCCTAGTCTGCACAAATGTCAGAAGTTTCTCCAGCGTTGCCCTCCTTACTGGTTTATTATAATAATCAATGTGCTTTACTTGCCACAGATTTGTCAGCTCCTTGTATTTGTCAATAAATAGACTCAAAAATTCAGGATCTTTAAATTTCTGATTCATTTTTCTGAAAGACAATACACAAGCCAAAAACAATAATGTTAGCCCAGACTCTCCTAATCTTAGCCCAATATAGACCCCAATCTCTAAGCAGGATATGCCACTGATTTGGGGAATTTTTTTAAACTTACCTTCGTTTTGCTTGCTCCCAACTTCCGTTCCTATTTTCTCCAAAGAACGTACGACATGTGCATTTTGGCGTTATATACAGTGCGCACGCTTAGAACCACGCCTGCGTTGCCCGCCCATGACGTTCTTTTGGTCAAGTCATTTTTTCCCGCCCTTTTGTGCGCACATAACGTACGTAAGCACGTACGACGTGCATTTTGTCGTTATATACAGTGCGCACGCATAGAACCATGCCTGCGTTGCCCGCCCATGACGTTCTTTTACAAGAATATTTCCCGCCCCCTTTTCTCTACGGTGCGCAGTAGGAGAAACATGGCGGAAACACAACAGGTGCTTGATAATGACTCCAGTAGTCACGAATCCCCGGAGCCACAAACGTCCCAATCCAGAAAGAGGAGATTTAAGGCCTCAAATATGGCATTTGAAGAGATGGTGGAGATGGTGGCAATCTTGTGAAGTAAGGATTATGATGGCAAGCATGGACCATACACCCATCCGAACTTGCGCAAGGCCAGAATCATGGCCAAAGTAGTTAAGACCCTGCACAATCGTTTTGGGGTACAACGGTCAAAAGACCAATTGAGGAAACGGTGGTCCGACCTTAAATTGAGGGAGCCGAATCAGTACAGAAGGATCAAGAAAGTTCTTAAAAAAAGTAAGTACTTGTCGTGTGTTCCTATTATGATTATTGCATACTGATCCATATGCTTTACCTTTGTACAATGTAAAAAATTGCTGCTTTCATGTTGGTGGATACAGTAATCGTATCGTTAATAACAAACCCTCGCTCGTTGTTCGTGGCAAACCTCGTTTATGATACAGGGTTTAATCCTCATTTTTTTGCAGTGTAATCTTTATGAACCAAAAAAAGATTAGGACATTGTGGTTTAGATGTGTTTCAAACTACAATGACTAGAAAAGAACATTCAGTGGAATTGAAGGAGAGGACACTTGGCAGCTGGTTAAAAACACATCTGCACTCATGAGCAAAAGTGTGGGACACCAGAGAACATTTATTAGGGTAAACCACACGGGGTTCCTTGGTATACTTGGGGGGGGGGGTTGGGCATGTGTGAAACTTGGCACAAAAAGCGAATTATTGTAGTTTTTGGCAAAGGGAATTGATTTATCATGTCTTCACATTTTGCATCTCTTCATAAACAGACAATTGTACAACACCTCTAATCAAGGTTTCATCTTCCTAGTTCTGGCCTTAAATATCTGTGTGCTAAATATCTGTGTGCTAAAGTATACCTTTTTGTTTGTTAATTTCTCATAGGGGAGAAAAGACTCACAAAGCAGGATCCCAGGGACCGCCGCCCTTGCCAGCATGAATGTGAGGTTAGCCCCATCCTCCCCGTGGATGTGCATGTGGAGGAAAGAGAGGTGGAGGAAGGAGAGGAGATGGGCACCCCACCAGGTGAGTGTCTGACACCACAGCTTCAGGTAATCGATGTATACCTGCATATTTCAAAACACATGTTTTTACATCTATTTTAGGTGATGTTCTGGTTGTGGAAAGGGACACATTTCCAAGCACCAGTGCCCCCCCCCGAGGATGTGGAGGAAGGAGAGGTTGAAGAAGGAGAGGTGGAGGAAGTAGGGGAGATGGGCACCCCACTAGGTGAGTGTCTGACACCCCAGCTTGTTGAAATCCATGTATGACTGCCAGGGCAGGACTTAGGGTGGTGGGGGCCCCTGGGCTTGAGTCACTTTCGGGCCCTACCTTCTATACATTACCGTATTTATCAGCGTACAACACGCGCCGGTGTATAACACGCACCGCAAGTTTAGGAGGGAATTTTAAGGAAAAAAAACTTTTAGGAGGGAAGTTTAAGGGAAAAAAAACTTACATTTAAATGCCCATCAATGCAGCCTTATCAGTGTCCATCTGAAGCCTTATCAGTGTCCATCTGCAGCCTTGTCAGTGTAGCCTTGTCATTTGCAGCCTTGCCCCAGTGTAATTTGCAGTCTTGTCATTGCAGTCTTGAAGTTTAAAAATGGCGCAGCCGAGATACAGAGTCCTGTGTATCTTGGCGGCTCTCGGGGCTCTCACCGGCTCTCGGGGGCTCTCACCGGCTCTCGGGGGCTCTCACCGGCTCTCGGGTCCTCTCGACGGCTCTCGGGTCCTCTCGCAGTCCCTAGAGGAGCCGAGAGTACTCGGCTCGGCTCACAGTCACGCCCAGTCCCTGTGTTAAGTCCATCATAGGGCTGGACTGTGAGCGGAGCCGAGCCGAGTGCACTTGGCTATGTATCTCTGCGGGGCCCCCTAATGGGCGGGGGCCCATGGGCTTGAGCCCCGTCAAGCCCAATGGTAAGTCCTGCCCTGATGACTGCATATTTTTTTAACCAATTTTTATCATCTATTGTAGGTGATGTTCTGGTTGTGGAAAGGGCCCCGTTTTCCAGTGACAGCGCACAAAGGCTGATTGGCCAGATAATGTGCTGGAATGGGGAAATAGATGCCATGCAAACTAGCCTGGATCTCCTGAAGAATCGGATTGACAATATGCAGCAGGAAATGAAGAACATGATCGATATTTTGGGGAGAATATAATCCGTTTCTCCATAATATCGATCATGTTCTTAATTTCCCTTGTTTTACTTAAGATTGTTACTTCCTAAATTATAAATATTGTGGCTGATTGTTGTTACATTTTTCATATTTTTTACGAAAAAGAAAACAAAAATAAAAAAAAACAAAAAAAACAAAAAACAATTTTGAAAAATATAAAAAAAAGGAAACTAAAAAATGTTTTTAAAAGAAATTTAAATTAACCCCAAAAAAAAAAAATTTCCTAGAAATATTCAATGGCACATGTGAATGTGGCCAAATTAAAATTTTGAAGAATCAACAATGTGTGGCGTATTCTTTCAATGCTCAATACCAGTTTGGGAAAAGTGATTTTGTGTTTCCAGTGACAATGGGCCTTATTTAATTAATGAAAATACACTTGGCACTACAAGTGCACTAGGATAACATAGGAGACAGCACAAACCAAAAGCAAGCAAGAAAACAAAATTCTGATTTGATCTTCTTTTATTATTTTAATTGTTAAAAATTAAAGATTGTGTGGCATTGCAATGGCCCCCCTACCGTTAAAATAAGTTACAAATTTTTCCCGAACCTCACGGGCACTTTGGGGGGCCAAGCCAGTACGGCCAGTATCCAGGCCTGTCATAGTTTCAGGAACAAGTCCAGCCTCGGGCACAAATGAAGATAAATAATTTGTTGAGTTCTTATTTAAATAGTTGTGCAAAATGCAACACGTAAGTACAACATGGTTAAGTTTGTATTCCGCAAGGTTGATTGGAGTAAGAAAAACACGGAACCGGCTGGCCATTATTCCAAAGGCATTTTCAACAACTCTTCTCGCTCTGGCCAGCCGGTAGTTGAAAACCCTCCTCTCCGGGGTGAGGGTTCTTTGGGGGAATGGCCTCATGAAGTGCTCGTCCAGACTGAAAGCTTCATCAGCTATGAAGACGAAGGGGAGTTCTTCAACATTATCGGAATCAGGTGGCAATCCCAGTCCACCTGTCTGTAGACGGCGGTAGAACTCCGTCTGGGCGAAGACTCCTCCATCAGACATACGGCCATTCTTCCCCACGTCCACATACAGAAATTCATACTGTGCCGACACCACCGCCATTAACACAATACTGTGAAACCCCTTGTAGTTATAATAGTACGACCCCGTATGGGGTGGTGGCACAATGTGGACGTGCTTCCCATCTATCGCCCCACCGCAGTTTGGAAAGTCCCAACGGGTGGCAAAATGGGATGCCACAGTCTGCCATTCCTGTGGCGATGAAGGAAACTGGGGAGGCAAAGCATAAAAAAAAAAAAAGTACTTTTGCACATTAAACATTGTACATTACAACACAAACTTTCTTTCCCGCTTCTGCCTAGTCACAGGACACCGATCGTCTGCTCCCTGTCATCGGGAGCAGTGATCAGGGTCAGGTCACTGCTAGCTCATCCCCCAGACAGTTAATAAACACTCACCCAGAACACACTTTAAACCATTCCTCGGCCCCCTTGTGCTTAATAACACCTTCACTGCATGTGACATTTTTACAGTAATCAATACAATTTTAGAGCATTGATCACTGTATTAATGACAATGGTCCCAAAAATGTATGGAAATTGGCCAATGTGTCCGCCATAATGTGGCAGTCACAATAAAAAAATTAAAAACGGTTAGCACCGCCATTACTATTTACAAAAATGGCAAGATTTTAAAAATGACAGCAAAATAGACCATATTTTGGATATGATAGAACTTTTGCACAAAACAATCAATAAACGCTTATTGCGATTCATTTGAACAAATTTGTTTAAGAATACGTATCAGCATAAAATGATGTCCAAAAAAATCAGGGTGATATATTTTTGGGGCTATATTTCTTATAGCGAAAAGTGAAAAATAATGCATATTTGTAAAAATGCGGTTTGGTTTTGTTGGTGGTTAATCGCCAAAAATAAAAAAGCAGAGGTGATCAAAGACAACCAAATAAAACCTCTATTTGTGCTAATAAAATGAAGATAATTTACTAGGAGGAGCCATGTTACAAGGACGCACAATTGTCAATTCAAACAACGCACTGCCAAATCACAAAAAAAAAGTGCTGAAGGTCAGGAAGGGGGAAAATCATTCCAGGGTTGAAGTGGGTTAAAAATACAATATATAATTCAACATTAATTTAAGGACACACAGACTAGTTGGAATTATATTAAGTGGGGGGGGGGGATCCAGTTAAAGGACACACAGACCATTTGGGATACTATTAAGGGGGGGGTGGGGGTTCAGTTAAGGGGACACAGACCATTTGGAATAATATTAAATGTTTCGTTTTAGGATAAAGCAATACAATGGAGCTGACAAAAGACATTTTAAGTGACTAGACTAGGTGGATATGGGCCTACCATAGCATGTTGGTGAGGTTTAATGAAGGCAAATATGCATGAAAGACAAAAAAGGAGCATTAAAAGATTACAGCATGCATGAGGACAAAGGGGACATTCACAGCATATTGCAATCATGGTAATTAGAGATTGAGGAAAGAAATACAAGACATTAGCAAACATTAAAGACAATAAAATGTGATGTTAAATGATAAATCATACTTTAATATAGTCCTCCTGCAGGACCTGTATGATGGCAGAACAGGTCTCTGGAATAATGATCCCCAGAGCCTGGGGGGAGATGCCTGTCGAGAACTTGAGGTCCTGAAGGCTTCTCCCTGTCGCCAAGTAGCACAACGTGGCGATGAGCCTCTGCTCCGGAGTGATGGCTTGCCGCATGCAGGTATCCTGCCTGCTGATATAAGGGGTCAGCAAAGCCAGCAGACGGTGAAAAATGGGGTCCGTCATCCGGAGATAATTCCTGAAATCATCAGGATTATTCTCCCGGATCTCACGAAGCAAAGGCATGTGCGAGAACCGGTCACGCTGGAGCAACCAATTCTTTGTCCATGAACTCCTCAACACCCTGTCCACGGACTGTTCTTGGGTTGAAGAATGAACTACAACACCAAGCACAAGCAAAGCACGAACTCGACGACGAGTACGTACACGCAACATGGCTTCAAAACGGTTGGCTTGTCAGAACGAACTTAACAGAAGTCACTGAAGAACAGCAAGGCCTGTGAAGAGCGAGCTGAAAGTCAGCGATCGCAGTAGATCGCACTGCAAAATACAGAGACGAACTGACTACACGCACTAAAAAACAGATACAAACCTCACAAGCACAAACTGAAAAGCAGTGAAAACGTTCTGAAAAATACGAGTCTGAAAAGTGCGAATCGTCTCTCACCAAACTTCTACTAACACGAGGTAAACACGAAATTAGCAGAAGGAGCCCAAAGGGTGGCGCACTTGGTATTGAACTTCCGTTTTATAGTCTCGTCAGACCTGGTGTACGTCACCGCGTACCAGACGGGCGGACTTTAGTGGGATCGTGTGTAGGCAAGTCCGTTTCCACGGAACTCTGTCGGAACTCCGGCGGAACTCCGGCGGAACTCCGTTGGAAACTCCTTCGGAGTTAAGTCCGCTCGTGTGTACGGGGCTTTAGAGTTCTGCCTGGTCATGTGTACAGTGATGTGCGCATGACAGGCCAGAACGAGGCCTGGTTAGACGTTTTGGGTATTAGCTTCCTCTGAGCCAATCAGTGGGTGTGCCGGACCCCGGGGAGGGGTACTTAAGATGTTGAGGTCACGTGTTTTCGAGTGGTTCGTTTGTGAGGCCCTAGCGGTCTGTTCCTGATTCTGGACCGGGGTAGCCCCGCGAGGGGTCCCGGTCACGGGAGCGTTCATCGCCCGGCAACATGCTTTGGTTGGTTAACCCCAATAGGCCCGCCTGATCTGGGGTAGGGATCCGTCTGTTCCGAGTCTCGGAACCGGCTGGTCCGAGGCGCAATAACTGAGGGAGGATTCAAGGCATCCGGATGTGCTCTCGGCTTGGAGGGGCACCGCAGCTTGTGCAAGTGACCGGGGGAGGACTCCTTGGAGGAGAGCCAACAAGCTGGCATCCTGAGAAGTACATGGTTACTGAGCTGTGAAGGACATTGACGAATCCACGCTTTTTCCAGTACTGTCAAGGAGACAGAGAATGTTCCAGGTAATGAGGAAAAAGGTTCCTGTTCACTTTGTTACAACTTGTTCAAGGTCAGAGATTTCACAAGTTCTGAATCAAAGTGCTGATTGCCATAATCTCTGGCTAGAGATTTGTTTAGCCTTGAAGTGCCCAGCTGCGAGTGGCTACTCTCTGGGTGGTACTAGAGACTTTGTTATATTTGCAGTTCAAGGTGCCTGAGTTCTTTCACCTGTGCCCTCTGTTCCCACATGAGACTGTGTTTGTTGGATGTTACCCCTGCAAATAAAAACTTTTCAAAAGGACTTTATTAGTGTCAATGTCCAAAGTTGTTGTGTATCAACCCTGGGAACCCCTAGATGTGGAAGAACAAGCCAAGCGGAGGTAACCGATAAGGCCAAAAAGTTAAGGCCGCCCTGCCAAGGGTTATGGCCGCTACATAAGTATGCAAAAAAAGTACTGGGAATGGGGATAATACTGTCCCGTTTGGAGTTGGTCTTTAACCACTTGCCTACTGGTCACTTGCGCAGTCATGCAAACACTGTACCCTTATGACTTTTTTTTTTTCCACACAAATAGAGCTTTCTTATGGTGGTATTTAATCATATGTAAATGCAATAGTGCAGCGCAATCAATTTTAAAAAAGGAACCATAAATGATAGAGAGTCCTCTGATCCAAAAGTGATCTAAAATGAGTGCACATAAATTATTATTTTAATTTATTGCGCTGCACTATCGCGTTTACATATTTATTTTGGGGATTGTTGAATTTACCTGGAGTGTCAGCTAGCAGTGTGTTTGTATTTATATATTTATTTTATTTTATCAGCACTGAATATTTTTACTTTTATTTGGTATTTAGTCATCACTGAGTTTTATTTTTTTTGCTAAAGGTAATCTTTCTCCTTCACTGACATGCACTTATAAGGAACTGATAGGCAGCACTGATGGACACTGATAGGTGCCACAGATGGGCACTGATGAGGCAGCACTGGTGGGCATTCATGAGGCTGCACTGCACTGCACTGATGAGGCGGCACTGATAGGTGGCACTGATAAGTGGCACTGATAAGTTTCACCTATGGGCACTGGTAGGCAGCACTGATAGGCACTGATTGTCAGCACTAATAGGTGACACCGATGAGAAGGCACTGATTGGCAGCACTAGTGGGCACTGATGTGCACTGTTGGAACTGCACTGATAATCAGTTCCCTGTTTATCAATGCCAATGTCCCTTTAACACAAGCCGGTTATCGGCTCTCTTTTTTTCTCTTCACACTGTCAGCATGAGTAAAGCAAGCTAATAACCGGCTTGTGTTTACTTCCGTAATCAGCTGTCATTGGATACAGCTGATCACATGGTAAAGGCCACTGTGATTGGCCCTTAACCCCGATCTGTGATCAGCTGAGTCCAGACCTCACCCGGTCTTCCTTGTGGATGCACGCTCTCTGGCCATTTGAATGGGCATGCTGTAATGACGTAATTTCCATGCATGTGCATGGGAGTCACGGTTGCAGCATGGTACTCTCAATGGACGGCATACTCGACTGCGCAGTCCATTCAGATCGCAGTGCGCATGCGCCTTTCCTTCAACTGTCCCCATCCCTCGCTGGCATCTTCTGCTGGGTGTCCTGGTCTTCAGCCATCTTCATTGGCCAGAGTGGGATTACATTAGTCTTGCTTATGCACAAGGGTCAGTCATCCTGCAACACTAGGTTTGTGCTGGCGATGTAAGTTGGGCTACACATGTGCAGACACCCGGGTCATTGGATCTGATTGACAGCAGCGGGAGGCAATGGCTGCGCTGCTATTAATCCATCCAATCAGGACCAAAAACACTGGCTTTTTCTGGTGTGCTCATCCCCGGGATGCGATAAAGAGGGTACAGGTAAGTAAAACGGGGGCTTGGGGGGGGGGGCTGCAGCATTAGAGGAGGTTTTTCATCTCAATGCATAGAATGCATTGAGGTGAAAAACCTTAAAGGTTTTCAACCCCTTTAAGGGTGGTTCGAGATTCCAATAACTCCCTCCTGCAGTCCCTAACATTTACTGGGCCAGGGATGTGGGGATTGGGCCCTTGTCCAAATCAACTTTAGGATAATGTACCTTGCAGAGGTGGAGGCTTCTCAATGTTAAAGCGTAACTCCACTTTTGTTGAGGAAAAAAAAACCTTCCCCCTGGGTGATCTATGTATATTGCAAGGATTAAAACAACCTTTGTTGCAGATTCGTACCTTTTGTTATTCTGAAGAAATCCCTGTGTGTTTGTCTGTGCCTCTGTGCTCAGTGGGTCTAATGGGAGTGGTTTCATAATTATCAGTCAGCTGTGGCAGCTGCAGGGCACTAATGAGGAAATCTGCTGGGCCTGCATCCCTTTAGACAAGTTCCTATTGTAGGTATCTCAACAAAAATTTTGTTGCAGGGGATGCCTAAAATCTGACTTGTATCTTAGGCAGACTTCGGAGAAAATTGGTGAGCGAATCACACAAGCAGGAAATGATGTTTCTGGGGAGTGGTCAGTACACATTTTGTGTACAGAACAACTCCAGGTAGCCATATTGCACTGCTATTGTATAAAATTACAGCGGCTGCAGATTGAATAGGAAAGGTCATTTTTAATAACCTCCAATTACAATATGACTTATACTGCAATTGTACACGCTATATTATTTTTTCTTTATTTGTTATTTTTTCCCCACGAAAGCAGAGTTACGCTTTAAGTGTGGCTGGCTTGGTATAGTCCAGGAGGCGGAGACTACACATGCATTCACTACCCCCCATATTAGACCTTTATCTATGCCACATTCTCTCTGTTTTTATTGCATTACTACAGTATGTCCCCTGTAGCAGTGCCCAGGGGACTCCACTTGTATACACGCTCTGTATATACACCTCCACACTTCAGCTCCAGCACAACTCTTACTTGCAGACTATCTCTCCTTGACACCTCCAGCAGATCACTTGCTTGCTCTTCCAGGACCAGCTAGCACTGATCTGCTGACCTGACACTGGCTCAGCCAGGCCTAAAGTGAATGCCTTTTGCAGGCAGAGACCACAGGCCCCTTTGGTGTAGCAAACATTTTTTTAGAAAGTCCCAGTGTTAGCTGTCCTACTGCTCCCAGTACCACCTCTTCAGACACTGCCAGCCCTCCTCACTGCAGCTGCCTTGCTCTACTGACCATGCCACCACAGCCCACTTCACTGGCTCTGCATTCATCCAGTCAGGTGTGCCAGCTTAACAAATGTACTACGCGAAGAACCACCAGTTTTTCGTCTACCTGCACCTCCAAAACTTTCTCTATAGATTCCTTTATCACCTGTTCCACTACAGGTGTTGTTTATTTGCTCCAATGTCCGTGCGGCCTACAATATGTGGGCCGGACCAAAAGACCTCTTCAGGTCCGGATTAATGAGCACATAAGCAACATCAGGAAAGGGTTTACTAAACATTCAGTCTCCAAGCATTATTTATCTGTTCATAATAGGGATCCTTCAGGTACTCTTTTTCTTGGCATAGACAAATACAGGCCTAACTGGAGAGGTAGTTGCTTGGTCCGTAGTATCTCCAGGTTGGAGATGGCCTGGGTACACAAATTGAAGAGCTACACCCCTTTTGGGTTAAATATTGATGTCGACGTCAATTGTTTTATTGACAACTCTTAAATATGGTGTACCTTGTTACCCCCCCTGTTTATTAAAGATGATTCCGTCATTCCAATCTAATTTATATATTTTTGTTCTTTGAATTTTCGAACTTAGGCATCAATTTTGGGAGTCAAGTATGGCTCTATGCTGCATATAGTTCTTAGCCCTTGGGCGGGATTTGGTTTATTGCCCAGTTTACCTTGTTGTAATCACTGACATAGTGCAACTTAATTTTAATCTTGCTATGGCCACCTATTTAATATAAGATATATTTACAGTCTGATTTTCAGGTTGGATATTTTTATGTGGCCAAATTTATTTAAGGGGTCTTTTCAGGTCTTTATATCCTGATGGTATGTATGTTAGTATTGTCTATACATATTTTTATGGTTCCGTGACTAGGACGTAATTATGGACGTAATACATACAAACAATTTTTCTCTTTTTTATATTTTATTTTATATTTTTTATTTATTATTTTTGCTACATGAGCATCAGAGTTGTTTTATAAGAGCTGTACAGGTATGGTTTGGCCCTTGGAATTGAGCAGAATACACATGTGGTTAAATTATTCGCTCTTTTGTTTTATTTAGTTTAAATGTTGCCCCTTTTTGGGTTTTTTCCTTATGAAATCCTTCTTGGGGCGGCTACATTTACATTAATTTTATTTTTGCCACATATCTATGGGCAAAAATTATCTTTATATTTTTATATCTTCTATTAAACGTATATTTTGGGTTACATTCTCCTCAGCGGAATTATGGAGTCTCAACTTATATTTTATTTTTCCCTAACTTTTGCGTGCTAAATCCATGTAATTCATGTGGTGGCCGTTTCTGGCAGCACTAGTCACTGTTAATTTCCCTAAACCAATATGGCGTTTTCTGTCTCGGCCTCGGGGTCAAACCGAGGCATGGTTTAATGTTTGTATTATATAAGCGGTGCGTCAGGACGCCGCCCGTACCCCGTGACCACGTCCTATCGTGACGAAACGCGTAGGGAGGAGGAGCGACGTCCTGACGCCACCATCTCGTGTTGTATGTTTTCGGGGTAACGGGCGCTAACCGAGACCGGCCGGCTCGGTTTTGCTGTAACGATCGTTTTAATCGTCATTTCTTGTATCGAGAGACGAGCGGGCTCTGAAGTCCCTTACATTTCATCCGTGTAGGCCCTGGACTGGGGAATTAGTCAACTGCTTTATATGGTTCTCTGTAATAAGGAACCATTCGTTTCTGGTAAGCGGCAATAATATCATTGGTGGAGGCTGAGCACAAGTCACGTTCGTGTTGGATATCTCTACTGTCACTACTTCACTGTGGGAAACCTTGCAAATAGAGACTGTATATGGACTCTTTGAACATTGTTCCATTCTCATTATGTTCTCAAACAATTTCCATATTCATGTTTCACTAATGTTATGAGATAACGGACCATTGGATGTCACATTATTTCATTATTGTTTTAAGACAACAGATTTTTGGATGTTATACTGTTTTTTTGCAGGTTCACCTTATATGAATATTACTTAATGTAATTTTTATTTTCACCACATATATTTTCTGATACCCAATACGATTCCAATCTTTAGGTATCATTGGTGTAATATATTCTTTTTACACGTTTGGGTTTTATCAGCAGAGGTTTGCTTGCATTATCCCACATTTATTTGATTATTCACTCCTATTAAGGGTATTCTGTGTATAACCACACTAAGAGGTATCTGCTATTTTCACTGATTTAGTATTTTCTATCTTTATTAGATAGTCTTTTTTTGTCGCATTCTAATCCTTTTCTGGCATGCGACAAACACACCACTAAGTTCAAACTTTGTTGTTTCACATGGGTATATTTTTTTAGTTTAGTTATTTTTTGTAGCGCAACCCACTTCTTTTTTCATTCATCCAGTGGCGTCTCTAGCTTTCATATTTAGTGGGGACACATGGGGGGACAGGGACAAAAGTAGGGGGGCAAACTATAAAAATGATATATATAAGCTGCGCTAAATTCCACATACATCAAAATGTGTGTAAATAAATGAAGTGACAATAGATTATGGGTTATTAACCAGCCTCTATAATATAAATAGAACTCCAAATAGTGTAAAACCTTTTATTTTTATTACATTTTGATGTATGTGGAATTTAGCGCAGCTTATGTATTTTTCCTTTAGTTTTTTTCTGTAGTTATGTGACACAGTTAAGCCGCAGCTAAATCTGATCCGTTCAGGACCAATTTATATATTTGTTTTCACCTTAGCGCAGTTTTTCACCTTTTTTTCTATAAAAATTATATATATACACACACGCATAGGGGGTAATTTACTAAGATGAATGTGCTGCGCCGGTTCATACCTTAATTTATGCACCAGATAAATTATTAAATGAGCATATGATCTGGCGCACACATAAGCACAACATATAATGTGGTGGTGCACGCGATAATGATATGCTATTGATAAAAGCGAACGCCATATCATTAACAGTCCATTCACACAGGGGCAACACGACTTCCAGCGCGACTTTGGGAGGCAACTTGGACACGACTTGAGTGTGAATCACAGAGCGACTTGGGGCGACTTACAACACGACTTGGGGCGACTTACAACACGACTTTAAGTCGCCCCCAGGCCAGGCGACTTTAATTTACAAAAAAAAAAACCTCATGGGTTCACCTCCAAGAGCATACCAGGCCCTTCAGGTCTGGTATGGATATTTTAAAGGGAACCCCACGACAAAAAAAAATAGTGTGGGGGTCCCCGTCAAAATCCATAAAAGACCCTTCAGGTCTGGCATGGATTTTAAGGGGAACCCCGCGCCAAAAAAAATGGCGTGGGGGTCCCCCTCAAAATCCATACTAGACCCTTATCTGAGCACACAACCTGGCAGGCCGCAGAAAAAGAGGGGGGGGGACGAGAGAGCACCCCCGCTTCTGAACCGTACCAGGCCACATGCCCTCACCATTGGGAGGGTGCTTTGGGGGTAGCCCCCCAAAGCACCTTGTCCCCATGTTGATGAGGACAAGGGCCTCATACCCACAACCCTGGCCAGTGGTTGTGGGGGTCCGCGGGTGGGGGGCTTATCAGAATCTGGAAGCCCCCTTTAACAAGGGGACCCCCAGATTCCACCCCCCGTGTGAAATGGTAAAGGGGTACTGTACCCCTGCCATTTCGCCCAAAAAGTGACAAAAGTGTTAAAAATGACAATAGACAGTTTTTGACAATTCCTTTATTAATGTCTTCTTCTTTCATCTTCTTTCTTCTGGTCTTCTTCCTTCCTTCATCCTTCGGTTTCTTCCTTCATCTTCTTCTTCCTCTGATCCTCTGCTTCTTGCTCCGGTGTTCTCGTCCAGCATCTTCCTCGCTTCGTTCTCGGGCCTCTCCGCGCAATGGGAGGCTCCCGCAGTGTGACACTTCTCTTCTTCTGACACTTATATAACGGAACCATGCGTCAGAGGAGGCAGGGTCACCGAGTGGCCCCGCCCTCCATCATATAAGAACTGTCAGAAGAAGAGAAGCGTCACCTGAAGGGCCTGGTATGGAATTTTGGGGGAACACCCTTGCATTTTTTTTTCTTATTTTTTTTTTTCTTAATGCTAACATGACCTGTGTGCAAATAGCCTTAAAAAAAACCCATAAAAGTGAACCAGCGCAAAAAAAGTCAAGCTGAGAGGTGCGCCTTTTCAACTTATGAAAATGCATCTACGTGGCTTGAAATTTACTAAGATTTTTCCGGCGCAGTGAACCAAAGCACTTGAACATGCACAAATGCCTCTTGCGCATGCGCAGTGCATAAATTGACCTCGCTCAGTTCCAAGTGTATTTGCAGGTGCAGCAGGCTTGTTCAATCACAGAAAGTTACTTTTCCATTCTATTTTGGGTATATTTGTTACTTGGACATATATATATTATAACTATACTTCCTCACATCACCCACATCACCCCCATAATATTGGCACTTCCACCTTCTTTTAATTCTGAGTTAAATAATGCGTGCGCCAGGTCTATAATGGTGCACCGATCAACCGCCTCCCGTGCGCTGGCATGTTGATAGTGAATGGGGAATTGCACTGTGTTACAGGCGCAAATGCTTTGTGAATACGAAAACGGCCATTGTGCATTGGCGTGCGCCACAACTCATGGCGCAAAGCTTTTGTAAATCATCCCCATAGTGCCCTGAAAAAGTATTCAAACCCCTTGAAATTTTCCACATTTTGCCATGTTACAACTAAAAATGTAAATGTATTTTATTGGGGTTTTATGTGATAGACCAACACAAAATGGCACATAATTTTGAAGTGGAAGTGGAAAATTATAAATGTTTTTCAGAATTGGCACCCAGGGCAGATCCTATATCTGGCACCCCTCCCAATGTGGACAGGCAGTGCACCGCATGTCAACGTCAAGTGATGTTAGGGCAGTATACTGGCGGATGATCTAGTGCCAGGTTAGGGTGATCTAGTGCCAGGTTAGGGTGATATAGAGCCAGGTTAGGGTGATATAGAGCAAGGTTAGGGTGATATAGAGCCAGGTTAGGCGATATACAGTAGTTCCAGGTTAGATGATAGTGCCAAGTTGGGTGATATACAGTAGTGCCAGATTAGGTAGTAGTGGCAGACGAGGTGGTAGTGACATTTTAGGTGATAGTTCCAGGTTAGGTGGTAGTGGCAGGATAGGTGGTAGTGGCAGGCTAGGTGGTAGTGGCAGGCTAGGAGGTAGTGGCAGGCTAGGTGGTAGTGCCGGGTTAGCTGATTATGCGAGGTTATGGTGGTGCAAGGTTAGGAGGTAGTGCCAGGTTAGGGGGTAGTGCCAGGTTAGGGGATAGTGGCAGGCTAGGTGGTAGTTGGAGGCTAGGCGGTAGTGTTAAGTTAGGTGGTAGCGGCCGGCTTGGTGGTAGTGCCAGGCTAGGAGGTAGTGCCAGGTTAGGTGGTAGTGGCAGACTAGGAGGTAGTGGCAGGCTATGTGGTAGTGCCAAGTTAGGTGATAGTGCCAGGCTAGGTGGTAGTTCCAGGTTAGATTGCAGTGCCAGGTTAGGAGGTAGTGGTAGGCTAGGAGGTAGTGCCAGGTGTGGTAGTGCCAGACTAGGTAGTGGCAGGTATAGGTGGTAGTGCCAGGTTAGGTGATAGTGCCAGGTTAGCTGGTAATGGCATGCCAGATGGTAGTGCCAGGCTAGGTGGTAGTGCCAAGTTAGATGGTAGTGGCAGGCTAGGTGGTAGTGGCAGGCTAGGTAGTAGTGCCAGGTTAGGTGGTAGTGCCAAGCTAGGTGGTAGTGCCAAGCTAGGTGGTAGTGCCAGGTTAGGGTGGTATAGTGCCAGGTTAGGTGGTAGTGACAGTCTAGGTGGCAGTGCCAGGCTAGGTGGTAGTGCCAGGTTAGGGTGGTATAGTGCCAGGTGAGGGGGTAGTAGCAGGCTAGGTGGTAGTACCAGGTTAGAATGGTATAGTGGCAGGTTAGGTGGTAGGTTAGGTGGTAGTGCCAGGTTAGGGTGGTATAGTGTCAGGTTAGGTAGTAGTGGCAGGCTACGTGGTAGTACTAGGTTAGGGTTGTAGTGCTAGGTTAGGGTGGTGTAGTGCCAGGTTAGGTAATAGTGCCAGAGTAAATACTTGACTTCATCAATAGATAAAAGAAGGCTGGTCCAGTCCCCCTCTTCCTCCATTACCTGTGCTAAAAGTATGAATCTATGGCTGTCCCTGCTGCTGCAGAACCTCCTTCTCCCCGTCCCTGAAGTAAACATAAAGAAAAAAAACACACATGGGTGCTGGCAAGCTGAGGACTGATTCTGGCTTCTTCCTGGAACTGAAGTCGAAATGTGGCGGGCGGGAGGGGAAGAGGGAGGGGCTGCAGAACGGACAAAGCATTATTGGTGTAACGGCGGCTCCTGAAGAGCACGCGATATGCTTTTTTTCAAAGTTAAACTTTGCCTAAACTGCAGTTTGGTTTGGGTTTATTTGTCTAAATTGAACCTCTGCATCAATCTGACTGGACTGTGAGATGTTCAGCCTGGTCGCAGGGGGCACTGTCTCTGGTGGAAAGCGTGGAACTATGGTCTGATTAGGTGCTTAAGTTACTCTCTTTCAGAGCCAGGTCAGTGGGAGTGGCCCTCTCGCTGTGCCCTCTGGGAGAGGGTATTTAAGATGCGGACGTCACGTGGTTCGGGGTTTCTGGTCCAGTATCAGGTGTGGACTTCATGGTCCTGGTCCTCCTGACGGCTATAGCCTGGGGTGCGGATCCACCCAACTTTGATGTCTTGGGGCTGGCTAGCCCGAGGCAAGGAAACTAAAGGAGGATTCTGAGGTGGTTGGGTGCTGTCTCCGGTTCGGGAGAGACCCAGAGTACTTCGAGCATTCCAGGGGTTGGTTTTCTTAACAAGAGCCTGGAAGGGCTGAAGTAACCGAAAGAATCCGGTCTTGCGGATATCGCCAAGCAGGCTGAAAGATCCAGGTATCCTACAAGTGTTTCAAGTTTAGTTTCCCTACATGTTCTACAACAACGTCTGTGGCAGAGACATTATTTTGTATGTTCTAGAACAACGTCTGTGACAGAGACTTGTTCTTGAGTAAGCACCTTGTTGGCTGCTAGGCCTTGTGTGAGAAGGACTGTCCAACCTGAGTGACCATCCAGCTGCGAATGGCTATTCTCTGGATGCAGTCAAAGTAAGCAAGTTCTTCAACGTTTTTGTCTTTGACACTTAGAGTACCTGAACTTCCTCCCCAACCCTTTGATCCCAAGTTGAAAGACTGTTCAATGGACTGAGTTTTGCAAATTAAATCCATTCAAGTGGATCTGTTGTCAGTCTCAAGTTACTGGGCCATCTACCACGGGACATCCCCTAGACGTGCCACAAGGAGAACGGAAGGTAACTGTAAGCCCAAAAATAACCAGCAGCTCCTTTGGGGGTTAGTGCTACATTGGCTAATGAGATGAGATGCAATATCCCCCTCCCTTTGATGGTCGGGAGTCGGGACACTGACATCATGCAGCCCTGCAACTTACTGCTGTGTGCACTTCTCCACACATTGCAGGTTGGAGATGTTGTTTTGCACACAGGGACTTAGAGGTGGAAGCGCTACTGCTGGAGCTGGCTCTGCCTTCTGTCATTATGACAAGCAGGAGGCCCAGACTGCAAAGTTTACACAATAGAACACGGAGGATGATCCGCATGGCAATTACATAGCAATGCCCTCTGTGTGTCTCTCCCTCCAGCAGCTGAGAGCCTACAGCTCTGTAATTGCTGTACCGATCATTTTAATTGAGGGGGGGCAGATGGTGGGGGGCAGATGGGGGGGGGTCAGGACCCCTGTTTCCCCACCCTACTGCCACTGCACTCATCCCAGACTGCAATCCTCTCAGGCATGCCTCCCCAGTCCTCTCCTGGCTCTGTGTTACTCACCAGCCCTCTTGGGTGCAACCTGTTGCTCATCCCTGGAGACTTTGCCTAGCAGTGCTATCCTTCTGTCCTCTCCTTGCTCCCATGCCACCTGTCTAGGACACCTCTGTGTATCATGAGAAAGGGTCCTGTCTGCACCCAGGCCCCAGGCCCAAGATCACCCCCCCCCCCCCCAGACTGGAGAGCTCCCTTGAAAGCCACGATGGCCTAGCACTCCATCTCCAGCTTCCACTTGAACAATTCCTCCCCAGCTGGGCTGACCCTGCCTATTTATGGAGGACTGCCTCATGCCCATCCAAGTTGGGGATTGGTCAGGGCTCCTCAAAATACCCCAGACAGCTCCACCTTTCCTCTCCTCCTTTCTTTCCAGAAGATACTAGAATATTCTGGAAAGAAGCGGGAGGTTTTGGTGATGCTGCCTGTGAGTCACCAGCTCTGCTCTGAGTTACTCCCAACCCAAATCAAAACACACCCAGGCTTGGCTACCAGCCAAGCCTGGAAATTTACCAACAAAACAACACTATCACTTCCAGCACACTAGAGGGTGCTACAATATGTTTGGGGGTTGAGGACTCCCTACTGGGTTTGGTGAATGTCTAGCAATTTTGTTCAGTTTTCCCATCCCTATAGGGGTCTCATTAAATGTGTTCACCCAAGATTCACACAAGATTCTACCCATTTTACATGATTTATTTCAAATTTTTCTGGAAACATGTGAGAAAACTGGGGTAGCATTGTGTGAATCTTGAGTGAAAATAATAAGAAATACCCTTAATATGTATGAGGCCATCTTGGCAACAACTAGATAAAAAAAAAATGTAAGCATTGTGTATTGGCTATGCACACAATAAAGTGTACTCTCTTTAATAGCCTTTAAATAAATAATGTAACAAGTATATAGGCGACCTGTCTAGGAAGGTATAGATCACAGAAAGTTACAGAAGGAATTTAGAAAATTTACCTCCCCCTTACTCTTTTTTTATACAATTATATCCTCTGTCACCATGTTCTGAAAGTATGTATTGTTACTGAGGACAAGCGGCCATCCCTGGTCATGTTCTTAATTATTTTTTGATGATGCTATGCTGAGCTTTTTAAAATGGAAGGTTATTAAGGGAAGTTAAAGCATAAGTAATGTGAAAACCATGTATCAGCCAATGGTTTAGCCACACATAGGGTATGTCTGTAATTTCAGACTTTAGAGGAATTTCAGTTATCTTTTAATTTCCTGACAGATCTATACCTCATTAGGCCTGCACTGATGCATAGAAGATGCTTGACCTGCATTACAATTGTGAACAATACATGTATCAAAGAGAGCTAGCTATTCAGACAGGTCTGGAAATTTTGTAAAGATGTATACTTGATGCTTTTAAAGCTAATTTATTTTTCAGCAATGTAAGTGTGAATAATAAAAAGAACAGATCAGTACATTTTTACTTTGATACCAGGTACTAGGAAATAGAGAGGAGGATATCTGAAATGATGTTACTTTTGCAAAAAATATGGATTTAAACTGGATCTGTCCAGCCGCAATCAGAAAATTTTATAAATCTATTATAAATGTATGCCTTAAAGTCATCTGCTAGTAATAATACACTGAGCAAAATTATAAACACAACACTTTTTGTTTTGTTATTTATCATGAGCTGAACTTAAAGATCTACTACTGTGTACACAAAAGGCCTATTTCTCTCAAATATTGTTCACAAATCTGCAAATCTGTCTAAATCTGTGTTAGTGAGCACTTCTCCTTTACCGAGATAATCCATCCACCTCACAGGTGTGGCATATCAAGATGCTGATTAGACAGCATGATTATTGCACAGGTGTGCCTTAGGCTGGCCATAATAAAAGGCCACTCTAAAATGTGCAGTTTTACTGTATTGGGGGGGTGTTGGGGGAGGGGTGTCCGAAAACCAGAAAGTATCTAGGGTGACCACCATTTGCCTCACGAAGTGCAGCACATCTCCTTTGCATAGAGTTGCTTAAGATGTTGGTTGTGGTCTGTGGAATCTTGGTCCATTCCTCTTCAATGGTTGTGCGAAGTTGCTGGATATTGACACGAACTGAAACACAATATCGTATACGCCAATCCAGAGCATCCCAAACAAGCTCTGTGGTTGACATGTCCGGTGTGTGTACAGATCCTTGTAACATGGGGCCATGCATTATCATGCTGCAACATGAGGTGATGATCGTGAATGAATGGCATAAAAATGAGCCTCAGGTCATGTCACAGTATTTCTGTGCATTCAAAATGCCATCAATAAAATGCTCCTGTGTTCATTGTCCATAGCATACTCCTGCCCATACCATAACCTCACCGCCATCATGGGCCACTCAATCCACAACGTTGACATCAGCAAACCGCTCACCCACACAACGCCATACACGCTGTCTGCCATCAGCCTTGTACAGTGAAAAACAGGATTCATCCGTGAAGAGAAGTCCTCTCCAAAGTGCCAGATTCCATTGAATGTGAGCATTTACCCACTCAAGTCGGTTACGACGACGAACTGCAGTCAGGTCAAGACCCAGATGAGGATGACAAGCATGCAGATGAGCTTCCCTGAGACAGTTTCTGGCAGTTTGTGCAGAAATTCTTTGGTTATGCAAACCGATTGTTTCAGCAGCTGTCCAGGTCTCAGATGATCTTGGAGGTGAAGATGCTGGATGTGGAGGTCCTGGGCTGATGTGGTTACACATGGTCTGCGGTTGTGAGGCTGGTTGGATGTACTGCCAAATTCTCTGAAATGTCTTTGGAGACGGCTTATGGTAGAGAAATGAACATCCAATTTAAGGGCAACAGCTCTGGTGGACATTCCTGCTGGCAGTATGCCAATTGCATGCTTCTTCAAAACTTGCGACATGTGTGACATTGTGCTGTGTGATAAAAGTGCACATTTTAGAGGGGCCTTTTATTGTGGCTAACCTAAGGCATACCTGTGCAATAATCATGCTGTCTAATTAGCATATTGATATGCCACACCTGTGAGTTGGATGGATTATTTCAGCAAAAGAGAAGTGCTCACTAACACAGATTTGGATTTGTGAACAACAATTGGGAGAAATAGGCCTTTTGTGTACATAGAATAGTCATAGATCCTTGCGTTCAGCTCATGATAAATAGGGGCAATACAAAAGTGTTGCGTTTAGAATTTTGCTCAGTATACATACATGGATGTAGTCAGGAGCTGGCTAATATTGCCTGCCTTACCAGGGGACACTCTGCAGCACTTACTGTTCTCTCTAGTGCTCAGCTTAGATTCTGTGTCATTACATTCTGCCAGCAGAGTCAATAATATCAGTGAGTGAAACAAAGCATCTTGGAACCTGTAGTTCCAGGAACCAGGGTTTGCATTAAAGTCAGACTGTAATGGACTACAAGGTATCAGCTGGCTAAGGAGGGAGAGGAAAAAAATCTGGGAGAGATAATAAAAAGCCTGGGCTAGGTCTGGACCTGCAAGCAAGTGACTCAGTGTCAGACAGTGCTGAGGCTGGGTCACGGCCTGTACTACAGGAAGAGATTCATCATTCACGCCAGATCCTGCTGGGCAGCAGCACAGCACGACATGAGATCGAGCACCATCCCTAGAGCCAGGCTCTGCAGAGGCTGTTGTGGAGTGTTCACATCAAAGAAGATTGTTAGGACTGGTGAGTGGGCACTTGCCCTCCCTCTTAATACATAGAGACACTGCATGCAGACAACGTGGACTTTCTTTTGCTCAAATCTGTAGAACCCTATGCTACACTTACTCACTGCCAAGAAGCGACAGAGTACATCCTGCTTCAGGATACCACACAAGGCCTTCTTTTCTTCCAAGAGACTACAACATATCCACCCCCACAAGGAATTAATGCTTTTGGTGCCACAAAGACCCTACTTTCACCCAGCACTCTATTTATTAAATGAGCGGGTTTAAGACTTAAAGGTTAATAAGGGAGTGGTCTGACATAAAAGAGGGTCATTCCCCTGCTCTTATTTTGCCTGTGCCCATAGATCTCAACCTAGACAGAGTTTTGATCTTATGTAAGGGCCCTTTCACATGTGCGGACCGTTCAGATCCACCTGTCAGTTTTTTAAGGCAGACCTTACATCTTTATGGAGCAACGGATGTCAGCGGCGACATGTCCACTGACTTCTGATCCACCCCAATCCGATCCACTCAGCTAAATCCAGATGGATGGATGTCCTATCTTCCATCCGTCTGGTGGATCGGATCAGATGAAAACAGACAGGCGGTCTGTTATCATCCTATCCTACCTAGAGGAGAGTGGAGATATGACAGGTCCGTCCCTGCACAGTGTGCAGAGATTAACTTGTCAACCGCCGTCTCAGCAGGGATCAGCGGATCGATCCCTGCTGAGCAAGCAGATGTCTCAAAACAGATCCGCACGTGTGACAGCGAATTTGCGAATAGAGAATTTGGAGTGTAATGTGGCAGCGGGATTTTCATGGTACCGTCAAAGGATTTCTTTAATCTCCTGAAGAAGCAGGAAACAGGGATACATATTGAGAACCTGACAGCCCACACCTACACTACTCCTTGAGTGGCTTCTTTGATAGAGGTGGCTCCCTTGGTGGGGGAGGAGGAATCGTCTACAGGAATCCAATTTCTCTTTTTCATGTATTGTATTCTCTTTATATAATCTCAGTATCCATGTGGACTGTTTTTAATCTGTAAAATGTTTGTAATAACATTTTCTATTTTTAATATCATCAAATTTGTCAAAATAGTTCCATTTAATTACTGTTTCTTTTTGACTGTTCTCTACCATCAGTGTTATTTGTCATAGTAAACTTTCAGTAAGTGGCAGGTTTATGCTACTGAATCATTAATGATTAACAAAAATTAATGTTCTTAACACCTCAGTAAATAAAATTCAACTGTTTCACTTGATTGTGTGTGTGGGTGCCTCTAATTGCCTTTGGTCATCACAAGAATGTCTGAACCTAGGGTGTCAGAGGTGTCAGAGGACTTGTAAGGTCAGGGCAACCAGTGGGGTACAAATTCTTTAAGCGGCTCTCATGGGAGGTAGTGCTACATGTAAGTTTGGAACTTTCTGACAGGGTGCTGGCAAGATACACATTGTTTTCTGACACCAACTAATAGAGAATATAACACACAGGCTTATTTATCCAGTGAATCATTAAGTGGACCTGGACTCTGGAAGCCGAGGACTAGTACCAATCGGCTGTGGTCTCCCTGCAGTTGATTTTTCAGTTCAGATCCATACTGACTTACCATGCCTTGTTTTGCACTGTGCCCCTTTATGAAAGTGGCCATCCAGGTATAGGCATGGCTTTTGCTTCTTCACCTTAGTGTCTCCAGCAAGAACAGTGAGCAGCACCATAGTGACATCACCAAATCCTAGCCCAAATCTCCTGAGATTAGCAGGCAGAGGCAGCAGTGCTTTAGATCTGAGGCTGTAGGGACAGGAGTACAAACAAATGGCAACTACTACAACCTATAACTAGCCTTTGCAGTAAGGAGCACATGATGGAAGAGTGATGTATGTCAAAAAAACTAAATTTTCCAGCTCACTTACCAACCAGCCTGCAACAAACCAAATCGACCACGTCTAACAGTAGGCATAGGAGTGTCAAGGCACACTTGCATATTATGAAATGCTTTTTCAGGTGGATTTCCAGAAAAAATGTACTGTACATTTTTCATGACACTACTGCACAATTAAGCAGTTGTAAAGCCTTTTTTTAAAAACTAAAATAAAAAAGATGTTATACTTACCTGCTCTGTGTAAGGGCATTGCACATAATGGCCCAAACCTCCTCCTTTTTGGGTCCCTATGGGGGAACACACGCAGGCTGCTTGTATCCATAGACACACACAGCCTGGCTTGGCCCCACTCCCGCCCCACAGGCTTTGACAGTAGCAGGATCCAATGCCTCCCACTGCTCTCAGCCAAGCTTATGAGAGCAGAGAGAGGGGAGAGAAGAACTGCAGTTGGACCAGTTGCAGCTGGTGGGTTTTTCTTTTGGGGGGGGGCAGCGGCAAACAACCACCCTCCCCCAGGCAGCTGGCAGTGTGGCAGTACCACCCCCCTGGGCCGCACTTTCACCCCCCCACCCCGGGCGGCCAGGGTGGTTAGCAGTCCTGCACTTACCTGATCTAGGTGGTAGGCTGTGGTGTCCTCCAGCATGGCCTGCACGCCTTGCGGGAAGCTGGGTGCGGGCATTGGATCCGGTGTCCGCTCCTCCAGCAGCTTCCTCCACTGTGTGTCTCTTCTCTCCTCTGCCTAGGCGCTAAACTTTTTGAGTTCAGTACCACTTAAAAAGACTGCTGGGCTAAAAATGTATGCCCTTTTCCATCCAGAATGGAATTACTTAGCTATGTTAGCCCCTTTAATAAATCCTTTTGGTGTCCTTTTAAAGTTGTACTGAGGTCAGCAATAGTATGACTATTGTATGATATTCTAGATTCATCATGCTTTCTAATAAGGTTAAACGCAGACACAGGGCTCTTTGTATATAGTTTTATCAGTGTAAATATCCCCGACATCCCTTTAAATATACATGCTTCATGGACTAGCTCAGTTGTGGCTGGCACAGAGCAAGCACATTTAAACACGTGCCAGAGTGCATTCCTTCACATAATTTCACCAAATACAGTATATCCTATCCATCTCGTATCCTCTACATTTTCTTTTGTGCATGTTTTCAGACCAGTAAAGGCATATATTATTTAGTGATGATGGTTAGACCCATTGACATTGACACTACATTTATGTAGCACCCTCCTAGTTAGGTTGCTAAAGTTGAGGTAAATTTAGATTTTGGCTTCCCTGTAAGAGGGGAGCAGTACCCAATGGTGCTTGGCTGTTCTCGGTTTTGCTGGGGCAGGTTCAACTACCTCTCTCTGCATTGTACTGAGCCCTGGAATATAGTGGGTGGGAGATGCAGACCCTGGCCTGAATATTCATACAGCCTTAGCCATTCTCTGATCAGGAGAGTGACCAGAAGGGGGCTGAAAGGGTTATAAATAGCCTGGAGCCTAGAACAGATGTCTTGTTCCTGGGGGCTGTCAGCTACAGGGCAGAAAATAAAGCATAGAGGATGGGTGGGAGAGTTTTTTTTGAATATCAAAAATAAATTAAATAGCATTTTCAGTTTTAAGTGCTCAGATACAATTTCCACTTTAATAAGTTTGATTGGTGGAAAGTCATCACAACCATGATATTCGTTTACCGCATGAAACGTAAATGCACCGTGTTTAACCTTGCCACTATAGGCAGTTGCATAGTTAGCATACATAATTTCCAAAGTCTACGGCAGCAGCTTACTAATTACCTGCTTGAGAACAATGTGCTGACTTCATTCTCCTTGGAAAGTGATGCTTTGCAAAATGTAATTCTACCTTGTAATTCAATGCCTATCGTTTATAATCACTTTAATTATTTTATGTCAACCCAGTATTTTAGTGGTAACACTGTATTTTTATACTACTAGTTTCTAAATTGAATATAAGAAATACCAAATAAAAAGGTTCTTTGTAATGTTATCATAATTAGGGACTTCAATGTACTGTATACTTTTTTTAAATCAGATTTTATTTTTATTTTTTATACAACAACAACACTTAAGCCCCGTACACACTATCAGATTGTCTGCTGAGTTTTTCCTTCAGATTTACCAAAACCATGTAGTAGAAGGGCCTGCCTGATTGCATACACATTGAAACTCCTAAGGTTTGACCTCATATTATATGGTTTTGGTAAATCTGAAGGAAAAACTCAGCAGACAATCTGATAGTGTGTATGGGACTTTACACAAAAAAACAAAAAAAACATTGAAATCAAAACACAAATATTCATAACATCACAAAAACATACACAAAGCCACAAAACATTTAACCCACCCCTTTTCCCACTCCTTCCATTGTCAAATCAGTCCCTTTTATCATATAAATACAAATTATTTTCTTTCCATACGTCTATATTCTGGCAAACATATCTCCTAACTCCGAATTTCGGCCTGCAAAAGACCGATGAGAGATTTTCATCGGAAAATGCGACCGTGTGTATGCTCCATCAGAATTTAGCTGGCCGAATCCCCGCCAGCAAAAATGTGAGAGCATGTTCTCAATTTTTCTGAGGGAAAAACTTTCGGAAATTCTGATCGTGTGCTCAGATTCAACTACGAGATGGATGCTATTGGCTACTGGGTATTGAACTTCCTTTCTCTAGTCCCGTCGTACTTGTTGTACATCACTGCATTCTTGACTGTTGGAATTTGGTGTGACCGTGTGTATGCAAGACAGCTTGAGCGAAATCCCAATGGAATTTTGTCAGGAAAACCATCAGAGCTATTTCCGACCAAAATTCGGATTGTGTGTACGCGGCATTAGATGAATTCCTCATAAAGAAAACATGCCTCTCATAGGAAATGCATCTATTCAGATCAAATATCCAATCAGATATAGTCGGAGGGTGAGGGGAAGTCCACCTAATGGCAATTTGTCTCAGAGCCACAAAAAAGCGCTCGTAAACAGTAAACCACCTTGGTGGCTTAAGGACTGAGCTATCAAGTTAGCCCAGTATATATATTCCACTGAAAGATTAACCCCTTGCTGCTGAGCGTATGCAGATGTGCGTACTCGGCTTCCGGGGGGTATACCGGCACCTGCAGGCATCATCTGGTACCGTTTTTTAGAGCGGCGATTGGCTTCCCAGCCATAACAACCGATGTGGCTAAAAGCCGCTCGGCTGTTATGCCGGAGGAGCGGGAGGTGGCGTCCCCCTCTCCCGCCTCCTCCCGCCGCTCTTACTGGTGCTCCCGTTCAATCGGGAACACCGATCGCACATCCGCCATTTCCAGCGGCTAGGGAGGGACTGGAATGAAGCCATAAGCGGCTTCATTTCAGTCTCCTAATTGTAAACACGGAAGCGACGTCATGACGTCACTTCCCGTTTACTCGGCTGCCAATGGCACCGGATTTAAAAAGAAATACACTATTCAGAATCACTGAAAACAGCGATCTGAATAATTTGAAGTGTAAAGGAGGGATCGGGGGTCTTTTAGACCCCCGATCCCTCCATAAAGAGTGCCTGTCACCACCTATTACTGTCACAAGGGATGTTTACATTCCTTGTGACAGCAATAAACGTGATCAATTTTATTTTATTTTTTTAAACAATTTATTAATTTTAAAATAAATAAGAAAATAGCAAAGAAAATGCATACGGAAGTCGCGCCCGCATATGTAAATGGTGTTCAAATCACACATGTGAGGTATTGCCGCAATCGTCAGAGTGAGAGCAATAATTCTAGCACTAGACCTCCTCTGTAACTCTAATTTGGTAACGGGAAAAAAAATTAAAGCGTCGCCTATTGAGATTTTTAGGTACCGTAGTTTGTCGTCATTCCACGAGTGCGTGCAATTATAAAGTGTGACATGTTTGGTATCTATTTACTCAGGCTAACATTATCTTTCACATTTTGCAAAAAAATTGGGCTAATTTTACTGTTTCATTTTTTTTTAATTCATGAAAGTGTCCCTTTTCCCAAAAAGTTGCTTTTAAAACACTGCTGCGCAAATACCATGTGACATAAAATATTGCAACAATCGCCGTTTTATTCTCTAGTGTCTCTGCTTAAAAAAATATATATAATGTTTGGGGGTTCCAAGTAATTTTCTAGCAAAAAATATTTATTTTAATTTGTCAAATGTCAAAAATAGGTTTAGTCATGAAAGGGTTAAACTCTAAAATCCCATTAAGTGTACCCACAACCTCTGCCCAGTACCTCCTGGAGTTTCGGGAATTGCCATAGTAAATGTATCAATGACCCTGGATTGCCACATCTGGAGAATGGCCGAGTCATTTGTTAAGCCAATATTAAACAAGCATTCTGGGGTACTATATGCCCTATGCAATATATGAAATGGTGTTAATCTAAATGAGGGTGAAAGAGATACAAGGGGAAGGGCGCCGAAGAATCCTTTCCCAGACATGGTCAGAGATAGGAACAATATCGCACTCCCATTTCTCTCTAGATGGACAATGAAACTTATTAGAAGTACAATGTAATAGAGACTTGTATGTAACGGATATTAGGCCTTTAGTAGCGATTGCCTGAACCATTCTTTCCAATACTGGGACCGGGGAAAATAAAACAGGAGAAGAAGAAAATGTGGCATATAAGCCATGCCGCAGCTGCAAAAATTGATAGAACCATCTAGGGTTCAAAGAGAATTCTCTTACCAACTGATCAAAAGAATTAAGTACGCCCCTCTCATGAAGTTGAGAGAGGGTAAAAATCCCCGTTTGTTTCTATCACTAAGGCTGCTTTCACACTAGGGCGGTATTCAGGCGTTACAGCGCTAAAAATAGCGCCTGTGTAGCGCCTGAAAAAAACCGGCCCCTTTCAATCCAGTGTGAAAGCCGGAGGGCTTTCAACCTGGAGCGGTGCGCTGGCAGGACAGTAAAAAAAGTCCTGCTAGCCGCATCTTTGGAGCGGTGAAGGAGCGGTGTATTCACCGCTCCTAAACCGCTCCTACCCATTGAAATCAATGGGACAGCGTGGCAATACCGCCGGCAAAGCGCCGCTGCAGCGGCGCTTTGCGGGCGGTTTTAACCCTTTTTCGGCTGCTAGCGGGGGTTAAAACCACCCTGCTAGCGCCCGCAGACCGCCGCTAAAACGATGGTAAAGCCGACGCCCGTACCGCCCCAGTGTGAAAGGGGCCTTAAAGTCCTGGAGGGTGACTATCTCAGGCAGTCATTCATTCATGGGCCCTGGCATTTGGGGGAACGGTGCTCTTTGTGAGCTGTATGCCTGGGGACCCCTGAGGTGGTTTTGCTTGGATTCAGGTCCATGCCCCCCCCCCCCCCCCCCAAGACACAATCTCTGGATATGTATATGCCATGTTAGCAATAGACTGAATCACACTGTTGGGACACAAACTCTTAGATGCTAATTTCATCAACTCCAGCCACCTGTCTCTTGTCTTGTATAATGTAAATGAGCCTAGTCTGGCTTGACACAGATTCTAAATAGTATTTCACCTATTATTGTAAATTATAGAGAAGAAGAAAATGCTCTGCATTTAAATATTAAAAAATTTGCAGCGTGACCAATGTGCTATCTCCATTACGAACGCTAGTTTTACCAGACCAAGCGCTTCCAACTTCTACTTAACTCTGAGCATGCAGACATGTGTACACACTCTTGGAATTTCCAACAACAAAGTTTTTTGATAAAAAATTTGAGAACCTGCTCTCAAACAGTTGATGGAAATTCTGACAGCAAATGTCCGATGGAGCATACACGGGGTCAGAATTTCCGACAACACGCTCACATCGAACACTTACCAGCCATCCTGCAAAACAACCAAATTGTCCCTGTCTAATAGCTTGCGTTATAAACAGAAGGTTTTGTTTGCACACATTTGCAAATATATGCGTAAGCCTCACTGCCCACGACAAGGTACCTCTGTATATACTGTGGTCCTAACTCAAAAATTTCCAGTCTCCATAGTAGGAGCACATATAACAATAGATAGGTTAAAGGCAGGTGTGCCTGGAGGGAACCCACCCCTCTTTAAATACTTAACCACTTCAATACAGGACACTTTCGCACCTTCCTGCCCAGGCCAATTTTCAGCTTTCAGTGCTGTCACTTTTTAAATGACAATTGCAACAAATAGAGTTTTCTTTTGGTGGTATTTGATCACCTCTTTATTTTTTGCTAAATGAACAAAAAAAGAGCGAAAATTTTGAAAAAATGAAAAAGTAAGTTTTCTCCTTCACTGGTGGGCACTGACAAGCTGCACTGATTGGCACTAATAAGGCGGCACTGATGAGATGGCACCAATGAGATGGCACTGATAGGCAGCACTGAGAGGTGGCACTGATATGCAGCACTGATGGGCCTTGATAGGTGGCACTGATGGGCACTTATAGGTGGAATTGGTGGGCAATTGTGGGCACTGATAGGCGACACTGATGGGCACTGAAAGGCTGCACTTATGGATACTTATGGGCGACACTGATAGACGGCACTGCTGGGGACTGATGGGCACTGATAGGTGGCACTGATGAGCATTGATAGGTGACACTGATGGGCATTGATGAGCACTGATGGCTGGCACTGATAGATTTTGCTGATCGGGATCACTGGGTGGCACTGGCAGGCATTTTTCATTGGCACTGATTGGCAGCTGCCTGGGCACTGATTGGCATTTCCCTGGTGGTCTAGGGTGGCATATGTGGTGGTCCAGTGTGGTGGCCATCCCCAGTGGTCTTGGCGGCATCCTGGTGGTTCTGGGGGGGGCATCTGAGGGGGGGGGGGCTTCGCTGATAAACAATCAGGAGAGCAGCCAATCGGCTCTCCTCTACTCGCATCTATCAGACGCGAGTGAGAAAAAGCCGATCAACGTCTCTTCCTGTTTACATCATGATCAGCCGTGATTGGACACGGCTGAACACGTGGTAAACAGTCTCTGTCCGAGCCTCTTTACCTAGATTGGAGTTGCGGTGTGTCAGACTGACAAGCCGCAACAACGATCACCACGATGTGTGCCCGTGGGGGCGTGCAGCAGCTTGTTATCCTGACCACGTCATATGATGTCCAGTAAGGATAATACAACCACTTTGCTGATGTAATTTTGCTATATGGCGGGCAGCACGTGGTTAAGGAATGAGCCTTTTTCTGAGATGTGGTGTTTACAAGTTAAAATCTTTTTTTTTTTTTTCTAGAAAATTACTTAGAACCTCCAAACATTCTATATTTTTTTTCTAACACCCTAGAGAATAAAATGGCGGTCTTTACTATAATTTCTATCACACCGTATTTGTGAAGCGGTCTTTTTTGGAAAAAATACACTTTTTCGAATAAAAAAATAAGACAACAGTAAAGTTAGCCTAATTTTTTTTTTATATATTGTTTTTGAGCTACAGAGGAGGTCTAGGGCTAGCATTATTGCTCTCGCTCTACCGATCATGGTGATACCTCACATGTGTGGTTTGAACACCGTTTTCATATGCGGGTGCTGCTCACGTATGCGTTTGCTTCTGCTCAGCAGGACGGGGCACGTTTAAAACATTTAAAAAAAAAAAAAAATTTTACCTTTTATTTTATTTTTTTACACTATTCTTTTATAAAAGAAAATTGTGTAACTTTTATTCCTATTACAAAAAATGTTAACATCCCTTGTAATAGAAAAAAAAGCACGACAGGACCTCTTAAATATGAGGTCTGGGGTCAAAAAGACCTCAGATCTCATATTCACACTAAAATGCAATTAAAAAAATAAAAATAAATGTAATTTGAAAGAAAAAAATGTTTCTTTAACCACTTCAGCCCCAGAAGATTTTACCCACTTCCTGACCATAGTATTTTTACAATGACAATTGCGTGGTCCGGCAATGCTGTATCCGAAATTTGCATCTTTTTTTCCCACATTTATTTTGGGGGTATTTAATCACCTCTGCATTTTTTTTTGTACTATAGACAAAAAAGAGCGACAATTTTGAAAAAAAATAAAAATTTTTACTTTTTGCTATAATCAGTATCCCCCAAATTTTTATTCAAAAACAAATTTCTTCATCAGTTTAGTCCGATATATAGTCTACATATTTTTGTAAAAAAAATATCGCAATAAGCGTATATTGTAAAGAAGTGTAATACCGCGCTGACCAAAAATTTTAAAGTGAACAAACCAAAATCAAAACTAGCAGCTGCAACTAAATTATGTGAGATACTCACACCAAAACAACAGTACAAATACTTATTAGCTGCGCTGAAAAATTACAAACACAAATTGCCTCAAAATGTCAGTGAGACTAGTGAAACATTTAAACATAGATAAAAAAACATTCAAACCAGTCAGTGAAATGACATAACCTGAAAACAAAAAATAAATAAACCAATAAATTAATAATACAGTCCTGAAAAAACAGTTAAGAATCAAAGTTCCACTAGGTATAATTGGATCCTTAATGGTCTGTTTAATGGTGACACCACACAAAAACACCCAAGAAGCAGTGACAAGTTCCGATAGAAAGAGTTCTTCACCACTATTCACACTGCCGCTTACCAGATATAGAGATCTCTTTTTAGGGAGATCTGCAAAAGCTTGTGACTCCTTTCCCAGTCAAGGATTCTATATGAGGTTAGAAGAGTGGTCCCCGCTATAGCATCTCAGGTGGTAGCAAGATATTCTAGGCAACGCTCATCCCTCATGTAAGAGCCTCCATAGTGTAACTCTTATAGAAAATATTTATTAAAGGATAAAAAATATCGCAATTACAAACAATCGTTCGTTATATGCTCTTTAAAAATATCAAGCCGGCTGGCTCTTGGACGCTGCCCGTGTCTTCCGGGACCAGCGCGGTATGCGATGAAGTCAGCACGTCGCTCCTCCCTACGCCGTTTCGTCACAGATTATGTTTTCCAGGGGCTAGTGCCAGGCTAGTGCCCTTTTCTAACACACCTGGTGAACTGTGAGCGGAAAGCATGGTGCTCGCTGTTTACCTTTTTTGACGCCTATCAGAGCCTATGGCTCTAATCAGGTGCTTCAAAACACCCCCCGCCGCTGTAATTTAGGCTCCAAGAGCTCGGGGCTGGCCGCCTAAATAGGGGGTGGAAGCGGAGGCCATGGATAGATTCATGCAATGCATGAATCCATCTATTGGTGATAGAGGAGGTGACTGGAAAGAGGAGGTGGCGCCGAGCGCCCTTATGGACGCACCGCAACTGGACTAGAGGATCTTTGTTATGAGGAAAGATTACAAGCATTGAGCTTAGTCTCTCTGGAGAAGGGACGCTTGAGAGGGGATATGATTTCAATGTACAAATACCATACTGGTGATCCCACAATAGGGATAAAACTTTTCTGTAAAAGGACATTTAAAAAGACATGCAGCCATTCACTAAAATTAGAGGAAAAGTGATTTAACCGGAAACTGCGTAGAGGGTTCTTTATGGTAAGAGCGGTAAGAATGTGGAATTCTTTTCCACAAGCAGTGGTTTCAGCAGGGAGCATAGATAAATAAAAAAAACTATTAGGCACCTAAACTACCACAACATACAGGGATATACAATGCAATATTGATATAAAAGCACGCACGCACACACACACACACACGCCACACAGGTTGGACTTGATGGACGTATATCTTTTTTCAACCTTACCAACTATATATGTCATTTTGTCTAATTAATGGTTATTTACATGTATTTACTTCCTTCCTTAATGGTTATTATTTTTTTTTTATTTCTGAATATCGTGCCACTGAGTACAAGGGACACATGGTTCAGTGCTTCCTCCCACTTTCTTTCATTAATATAATTAGTGTAATCAAATGACATTAAATTTCCTTAGTGGGCAGTATACTTAGACTCATAAAGCTTCCAGTGAAGTTAATGCTTTCGTTATCTACAGGTATTATTTTGTCCATACTCTTTGTTAATTGCGTAACATAGTGATTGTGTATATGGACCCTTAAAGTGATTGCACAGTCTGTTTTTTTTTCTATAAAAATAACAACCATGTTATACTTACCTTCTCTGTGAAGTGAATTTGCACAGGACAGCCCAGATCCTCCTCTTCTCAGGTCCATCTTCTGTGATCCTGGCTCCTTCCTCCTGTTGAGTGCCCCCACAGCAGGCAGCTTGCTATGGGAGCACCCAAGCTGAGTCACAACTCCCTATGTCCATTCAGACGCAGGGCCGTGGGCCAGCCCTGCCCCCTCTCTCCCCTGATTGGCAACTGATTTTGATTGACAGCAACGGGAGACAATGGCGCTGTTGCTGCTGTATCTCAGCCAATCAGGAGGGAAAGTCTTGGACAGCTGAGATACTCATGGACATTTCTGGACAGATATGGGGGTCAGGTAATTATTGGGGGGGGGGGGGGTGGTGAGGGGGGCTGCTGCACACCAAAGGCTTTTTATCTTAATGCATAGAATGCATTAAATTTGAGTTCCACCCAAAAGTGGAACTTCCACTGATTTGTCTCCTCCCCCCTCCGGTGCCACATTTGTCACCGGAGGGGGGGAGAGGATACCTGTCTTATGTATATGTATATAATATGTATATAAGATGACTAGGCAATGAACTAGGAGCATTGTGGTGTCATTGGTTAGGGGGCGTATTTTGGAGATGCTGCAGAGGTAGAGGTGGCAAGATTTGGACAATGATTGCACATGGGGCCAAAAGGATAGTTCAGAGTCCAGGATTACACCTAGAACCTGGGGACAGGCTTATAGTAGTGCTATTGATCTTGACTGATAAATCAGGGAAAAGGGCCCGTGGGGGAGGAAAAATTATGAGTTTGAGGAAGAGGTGTGACATGCAGGCTGATATGTCGGTTGGTAAATTAGTGATACGTGGGGAGACTGAGGGGTTGAAAGATAAATCTGAGCTGGTTGGAGAGAGTGGAGACTTAATTACCCAGGTATGGGAAATCACAAGCTCACGGGGGAGGCGGCCCTAATGAGGAGCTAGTCCCCACGGCCGCACAAGTCTACTTTCCCATCACAGTAGTACCCCATCAGGTACATCTTGCATTTGAATGACAGTGCACAGCAGTGGGATAGATGGAAAGCCGCTATTGGCCTGAATAACAGCTATGGATGAATACTGCCAATGCCGTGCACTGTCAGTCAACAGCAACTAGTCTTATTATGCCCGGGGCGAGCACTCCTTCCTCAATGGTGGTCTTCGACAGATTCAAAACAGGCCCAAGCAAGTACCAACAATTTTAGTGCAGTGACCCAACAGAATTCTAAAGGGTGTCTATGACACTCTTTATAAATCCCCCCCCCCTCCCCCCCAATTTTAAAAAAAGGATTGTACCTTCTCATGACTGAACAATGAAAAAAATTGCCACATGTAAACTGAAAATATCACCAGGCTGTGTCTGAGATACAGCCAGAATTTTGGGGGGCATAAACAAACTGAAAAGTTTAAATGTTAGTAATGCAGAACTGTAAATATCCATTTATCAGGTGATTATGTATCATCATTACTGCTAGATAAAACTGTGCCTATTAAATGTAGCCACACTGTGCCCATCATATGCAGCCTCACTGTGCCCATTAATTACAGCCTCACTGTGCCAATTAATTTCAGCCTCACTGTGCCCATCAATTGCAGCCTAACTGTGCCCATCACAGTAGGCCAATCTTATACCCATTATATGTAAAATAAAATAAAACCACTTAACATAAGGTGTCCTCATGAGAGTCCACCTTTACATTAGATGTCCCAATCAGAGTCCCCCTTTACAACAGGTGTACCCATCAGCATCCCCCTATAAATCAGGTGTCCTCATCAGAGTCCCTCTTTACATCAGATGTCCCCATCAGAGTCCCCCTTTACATTAGATGTCCCAATTAAAGTCCAACTTTACATTAGATGTCCCCCCATCATAGTCTCCCTTTACATTAGATGTCCCCATCAGAGTCCTCCTTCACATCGGATCTCCCCATCGGAGTCCTCCTTTACATCAGATGTGCCCATCCGAGTCCCCCTTCACATTAGATGTCCCCGTTAGAGTCCCCCTTCACATTAGATGTTACCATCAGAGTCCTCATTCACATCAGATGTCCCCATCAGAGTCCTCCTTCACAACAGATGCCCCTATCAGAGTACTTCTTCACATAGGAGGTCCCCATCAGAGTCCCCCTTTACACCAGATGTCCCCATCAGAGTCCCCCTTCACATTAGATGCCCCTATCAGAGTACTTCTTCACATCGGATGTCCCCATCAGAGTCCCCCTTTACATCAGATGTCCCCATCAGAGTCTACCTTCACATTAGATGTCGCCATCAGAGTCCTCCTTCGCAACAGATGCCCCTATCAGAGTACTTCTTCACATCGGATGTCCCCATCAGAGTCCCCCTTTACATCAGATGTCCCCATCAGAGTCCCCCTTCACATCAGATGTCCCCATCAGAGTTCCTCTTTACATTAGATGTCACCATCAGAGTCTCCTTTCACATCAGATGTCCCCATCAGAGTCCTCCTTCACAACAGATGCCCCTATCAGAGTACTTCTTCACATCGGATGTCCCCATCAGAGCTCCCCTTTACATCAGATATCCCCATCAGAGTCCCCCTTTACATCAGATGTCCACATCAGAGTCCCCTTTGCAGCAGATGCCTCCATCAGAGTCCTTATTCACATTGGATGTCCCCATCAGAGTCCCCCTTTACATCAGATGTCCCCATCAGAGTCCCCTTTCACATGAGATGTCCCCATGAGAGTCCTCCTTCACATGAGATGTCCCCATGAGAGTCCTCCTTCACATAAGATGTCCCCATGAGAGTCCTCCTTCACATCAGATGTCCCCATGAGAGTTCCCCTTTACATTAGATGTCCCAATCAAAGTCCTCCTTCACATCTGATGTCCCCGTCAGAGTCCTTCTTCACATTAGATGTCCCCATCAGAATCCCCCTTTACATCAGATGGCACCATCAGAGTCCCCCTTCACAGTAGATGCCCCCCCCCCCCCCGTACTCACAGCTCTCACAGCAAGTCACCTTCCATCCACCTTCAGAACAGCCAGGATGAGTCAGAGAAAGTGGAAGTGACAGCGTGGGAGCCCCCAATCGCTAATCACAGCAGGGAACAATACTATAGAGGGAGTGTTCTGGGAGCAGAGTTCCTCTTTACATTAGATGTCACCATCAGAGTCTCCTTTCACATCAGATGTCCCCATCAGAGTCCTCCTTCACAACAGATGCCCCTATCAGAGTACTTCTTCACATCGGATGTCCCCATCAGAGTCCCCCTTTACATCAGATGTCCCCATCAGAGTCCCCTTTCACATGAGATGTCCCCATGAGAGTCCTCCTTCACATGAGATGTCCGCATGAGAGTCCTCCTTCACATCAGATGTCCCCATCAGAGTCCTTCTTCACATTAGATGTCCCCATCAGAATCCCCCTTTACATCAGATGGCACCATCAGAGTCCCCCTTCACAGCAGATGCCCCCCCCCCCCCCCCCTGTACTCACAGCTCTCACAGCAAGTCACCTTCCATCCACCTTCAGAACAGCCAGGATGAGTCAGAGAAACTGGAAGTGACAGCGTGGGAGCTGCCAATCGCTAATCACAGCAGGGAACAATACTATAGAGGGAGTGTTCTGGGAGCGGAGCTTTGTGCCCTGAGGACTTTCTAAAGGAAGCCAATAGAGCTTCTTGTTTGCAATCACATGATTTCAAACACTTCATGTTTCCCATAGCAGCTGTGTGTCCGGTGCCCTGCACACACCTGAAGGGCCATTATTTTTTATTTATTTATTTTCAGTGATTGCATCACATCATGCTTCCCATACACCTGTGTGTCCGGCTTTCCACACATGCGCAAAGGGCCATGATTATTATTTTTTTTGCATTTTTATTTCATTTTTTTAAATTCTTTTGATGAGTAGCTTTGGGGGGGGGGGGGGGGAGTGGCCAATATATTTGACATCAGGATAACCAAAAATTGAAAGTTGCCACAATGTCGCCCAGGAATTAAGTCTTATATAAGCTATTGGCAACTACAGTTTTGCCATTGGCAACTACAATAATTCACTGGTCCATGCTATTCTCCAAAAACTGTCTTTCCAGGGAAATTGCAGCCTCACATTCTTAAAGTATACTATATAAAAAGCTGTTGAACAAAAATGTTGAGCTATTATAAATACGTTATGTGAAGTAATTATTAGGCAGTTTGTTACTCACACAGTGTAGTTCAGTTAATTTTACTTTAACGCAGAACTATACTCTCTTAATAAACATGAACTATTTTTAGTCCTTATGCTTGTAGCCATAGTAAATAAATAGGAAGGTGTATTATATTTACTTGTTTTTTACATTTCTTTAGTCATTTAGTCATTTCCTGCTTTCTGAATAAGGCCAAAAAGATGTCATGCATTGCAGTAGTCTTAATTGGGTTGGGTCTTTCTGAGCTAAGCACACTTTCCCGCTTGCATACCTGAGCTAAAGGCAAATGGATTCCAGAAACTCAATGCAACATGAATTATCTGCCACTACTTAGGATGGCCATAGCTGGAAATTTTTTATTTATTTATTTTCAGTGATTGCATCACATCATGCTTCCCATACACCTGTGTGTCCGGCTTTCCACACATGCGTAAAGGGCCATGATTATTTTTTTACATTTTTATTTCATTTTTTTTTAGTCTTTTGATGAGTAGCTTTGGGTGGGGGGAGGGTGGCCAATATGGTGTTTTCATACTGATTTCTCAATATACTGAAGCATGAAGTCACAGATGGATGGGTGAGTTTTTTTTTTTAAATATTACAAATGAGCTAAAGCGGAATATTCTCTCAATCAACATTAACTATTTTTAATTCTTATGCTATTAGCATTAGTAATTAGATAGGGATGTATATCATATTTATTTGTTTTAAATCTTTTTTTACATTTTGTCGGTTACTTCCTAGTTTCCAGACCTAGGCAAAATTAGTCACACATCTTCAAGAGGTTTTTTTTTTTTCTTCTTCTTCTTCTTTCTTCTTTCTTCTTTCTTCTTTCATCGTCAAAAGTGATTTCTTAGTTTGCTTTAAAAATTTAAAAATAATTTAATAGAAGTTTTGGATTGTGGTGCTAAATGCAGTGTAGTTCCAATTTAAAAAGCATTTTAGGTTTGTCGTGCTCAGATACAGTTAAGTTCTGCTTGAAAGAGTAACTTCACTGCATCTGAGCACCACAAACCAAATATGCATTTTAAATTATTTTTAATATTCAAAGCAAACTCCCCCATCCATCCATGTCTCCATGCTTTATTTTGTTGAGAAATCTCCCCCTATCATTTCTGGCCGTGGCCATCTTGAGTAAGAGTAAATGATTCATGTAGCATTTACTTCCTGCCCGTAGCTCAATTATGCATGCAGGAATGTGCGCTTAGCTGAGAAACACCCTCCTCCTCTCCTTCCCTCCTGAAGACACTTGGGATGTATGACATCATTTGGCTAGGCAGGAAACCAGGATGTAACTGAAGTAATGTAAAACAAAAATGTTTAAAACAAGTAAATATGATATACTTTTGTATCTATTTATTAATGCTAGCAACGCAAGTATTAAAAATAATCAATGTTTATCGGGAGAGTAAAGTTCCACTATCCTTGGAAGTATGCTTTTTTTTTTTAGAATTTTCAAATTGCAGAAGATTGTGAGTTTCTATCAGAATTATATTGCTGTTTATAATGTGGAAGGTTAAAATAAGGCAGGAAATCTCTCCACAGGAATCCACTAAGGTTTTAACAAACTGATGATTGAACCACCATCAAAGCCATCAGACCCCAGCTATAAATTGTTAATCAGTTTTGGGTAGGCTCTCCCTTAATGTTTTTACTTCCCTTATGTATTATATCCCAACCCAAGCAGCACAAGAAGATGAATATTGGATCTGTCAATTGGAAGATGCAGGGAAATTTGGGTCAAGTCTGCAGTACACTTTTTATATGTGCCTTGTAATGTGCAGAACCAATTTACTTTTTTGTTGGATGTTATTGGTTTCTAATATGTCCCAGTGTTTACGAGGAAGAGAGTTTGAGTATCAGCCAAAGGTATGTAGAGTTAAAGTTTGCACAAATAATTAGCAAAATTACTAACAGACAGTTGGAACTAAGTGTGTCGGTGTCAGATGTTGTGGGGAAGCTGACTTTAAGCACAAAGGTCCAGTGAAACCAAACCTCACTATAGCCCAGGTGAATAAACTGCTCATTCATTCTGCCTTATCTTCAGACATCAGATATCTACCATAACTAATGTGCTGAACACTTTAATAAACTGAATCAAACATTGCAAATTGTTACCAGAACAATTCATATTCTTAGTAGCATGAAATTCAAATCCTTTTCATATACGTAAGTGAGTATAGTTTAATCATGATGTAGCTTCACAAAGTCACCCTTTACTAAAATACGCAACAGTTGTTGCTACTCTACCGAAGCACCTTTTTCTTGTTCTTGGTCATAATACACACCTTCCCTGAGCTTGTGTTGTAAAGTAGTAGCTGTATTCAGAATCCATTGAAAAAATTGGTCAAAAAAATATACATGCCCAAAAAACTAAATTGGTACTATCCACCTTGGTAGATATAAAGAGATAACCTGTCCCAATAAAACCAACAATTATAATATGGCTATATATACTGAATGGAATGGGTTATCAATATATACACTAAATTAATTTACACAACATATTTTTTTTTTTTTTTTATAAATTCTTTTTATTCGTTTTAAAAGAAAAAGTACAGAACATAGCCTTGGGGCATTCCCCGGCTCAAACAATACAACACAACAGGTAAGGCAGAACACCTAAAAAACTATCAGCCTAACCCAAAGAACTTACAACAACCAAACCCCATAGCTTGCTGCTAAAATTGACAGGAGCAATGTAAGTCCCAGTAATTAACACTAAGGCCGCGTACACACGGGCGGACTGTTCGCCCAACTTTGTCCGCTGAACAGTGTTTCAGCGGACAGTCCGCTCGTGTGTGGGCTTCAGCGGACTGTTTCAGCGGACAGTCTGACGAACAAAGTTTTTCGGAATTTCCGTAAGACAGTCCACTGAAACTTGGTTTCAGCGGACAGTCCGCTCGTGTGTAGGCTTGTTCGACAAACTAAGTTTCGCGCATGCTCAGAAAGGATTTACACGGCGAAGGTTGCATTGCAGTGTATTGGACGTCGTATTTCTCGTCCCGTCGTACGTGCCGTTCACGTCATCGCGCACGCTTTCAGCGGACTGTTCGTTCATCGTGTGTGGTCAAGTCCGTTCATGCAAATTTTGAGCGGACTGTTTGTCGGATTGTTTGACGAACTAAGTTGGGCGAACAGTCCGCCCGTGTGTACGCGGCCTTAGCGTAGTGATGCACTATAGGCAGTCTACCAACAGAGATCTACACGTGGGCGTCAACCGGATACTCAGGCATCCCAAACGCTACCCTAGAGAGAGATTACCAGAGGAGTTGTCTACTGGATAGATTAGGTTGATAACCCAACAGGGCTGTCCCGCTCCCCAATCGTTGTCTCAGACTCCAACCAGATATTCCAAACCTTCTGAAACTTCTGAGGGCAACCCCGGATGGAATATGCTTCTTTGTACAGTGGTATTGCAAGGTTAACCAATGATTTCCATGCACTCAGGGTGAGGGTTGCTGTAGGGGCCCTCCACCGAAGCACAACAAGTTTCCTCGCATAGAAGAGTAGCAGCCCCAGCAATGTGCGGACTGCCCGCGAGGGAACCAAAGCATCCACCAACCCAAGCAGACACATCTCTGCCGTCTGAGGTATAGGGATCATTGTCAGCTCAGTAATAAAAGAGAGTATGCTTGACCAATAACGTTGTACCACGGGGCAAGCCCAAATCATATGAATGTACCCCGCCAAATCCGCTCCACAGCGCCAGCACTGTGACGAAGAGTCAGGATAAATCCTATGAAGTCTACATGGGGTGTAATAAAATTTATGTAGTATTTTAAATTGAATTAGCCGATCTCTTGAGGAAATCAAATGTCTAAAGGGGGAGTCCCAAATGTCCTCCCAGTCCTCCCCATCCAATCCCGGCATCTCCTCCACCCAAAATTCCCTAAGTTTTTCCAATCCACTATGAACCGAGGGCTGCAAAGCCTTGTAGATCATGGACAATGGTTTAAGCAGCGACTCCTGACGTAGAAGCGTCTCCATACTAGACTGGTATAAGGTCGGGGGCGAACCACCAAACTGAGTCCCAAACGCATGACGAAGCTGCAGGAATCGGAAGAAGTACACATTGGGCAAATTAAACCTAGATTTAAGCTGGTCAAATGTCAGCAATGCACCATTCTCACAAACGTGGTGTAGACACCGAACGCCCCTCGACGCCCACACAATCGGATCCGGAATAGAGTAGAATTCAGGTAGGGAGGGATTGAGCCACAATGGAGTATTAGGAGAGAGCACTCGGGGCCCAGTCAGCCGGTGGCCACACACCCCAGACCACGCCCTCAGCACCGTCCTCATCGAGACTGTGAGAGGATGCGGAGCTCGAGGGCCCCTAAATAAAATGTTCCGCAGTGCTTCGAATGAGCCCACAATGGAGGCCTCCAAGGCAACAGCTGCGTTGGTGGCATCCGAGGTAAGCCAGCCGTGGGCATGCGTGAGCATTGCTGCTATGAAGTAGAGAAAAAAATTAGGGCACGCCAGGCCCCCCTGCGTCCAAGGTCTCTGTAGTATGGACAAGCGGAATCGGGGAGGCGTGGCGCCCCACAAGAAACTGGAGATGTGTGAGTCTAGTCACCGAAAAATAATTTTGGGTATCCACGTTGGAGAATGGCGCATTACGTATAGGAGAGGGGGAAGCAATTTCATTTTAATTAAATTAATTCGACCTATTAACGTAAGGGGGAGGCTGGCCCACACTTTGAGCCTATTCTGTGTGGTTTGTAGGATGGGAAGAAGATTAAGTTTACAAAAATCCTGTACCCTGGGAGAAATGATGACACCAAGATACTTAATTTGTCCCGCCCACTGTAGCGGAAGGGAGGGGTCAGCCAGCCTCCCAGCATCTGGGTCCACTGGCAGGATCTGGGACTTGTCCCAGTTAACCCTCAGGCCCGACACATCCGCAAAGCGCGATAAAAGCTCCAACGCCGCCCGAAGGGACGGGCCGGGATCCCGGAGGAAGAGAATAATATCATCAGCGTACAGTGCAATCTTTTCCTCCAAGGATCCCACCCGCACCCCCCGAACGTCGTCCGAGGATCGCAGCGCAACTGCTAAGGGTTCCACCATCAAGGAAAAAAGGGCCGGGGATAGAGGACACCCCTGCCGGGTACCCCTCTCCACCGGAAACGGAGAGGACAGTACACCTCCCAGTTTAATTTGTGCATTTGGTTTCTGGTATAACAGTCGAATCCACTTCCTATAGACGGGGCCAAAGCCATATAATCTGAGTACCTCCTCCATGTAGGCCCAGGACACTGAGTCAAATGCCTTTTCAAGGTCTAAGGCCACGAGAACCCTGGTGTCCTGGTCCGCAGAAGGGATTTGCAAATGAGTGAAAACTCTACGGATATTGACATCCGCTGACTTCCCTGGCATGAAACCGGTCTGGTCCATGTTTACTAAAAACGGGAGGATTCCCATCAGCCTGGTGGCTAACACTTTTGTCAGTATCTTCAAATCATAATTGAGAAGGGATATAGGACGGTATGCCGAACAATAGGAGGCATCCTTCCCCGGCTTATGTACCAGAACTATGTGGGCCTGTGTCATCGAGTCAGGTAGAGATCCGGTCTCCAAACAAAGGGCATATAATGTATGGAGTCGTGGGACTAAATCAGCCATGTACATTTTGTACCAGTCACCCGGAAGTCCATCAGGGCCCGGCGTCTTATTAGGAGGTAGGGAGCGGATTGCTGCTTCTATTTCAGTGATTGAAATGTCTGCTTCTAGTAAGGCCACGTCCTCCCCCGTCAAACCCGTCAGTGAGATACCCTGAAGAAATGAGAGGTGCTCAGGGGACAAGTGCTCAGTGGTGGATCCATACAATGAGGAAAAATACATTTGAAATTCATTAAGGATGTCAGCTGGGTTAGAAGTCACACCCCCTGTCGCAGTATGTATCATGGGTACAACCGTTTGAAATTTGGGGTCAGCCACCAGACTGGCCAAAAGTCTCCCATTCTTGTCCCCGGATTCAAATATCCTGGCTCTAAGTGACCACTCCGAGGAGGTCGTCTTATCAGATAGGTGTAGAGACAGCTCTCTCCGGGCCCGTGCCAGGGAGGAATATGCCCCAGGAGAAGGATCCGACGCAAACTCCCCCTCTGCCATACACACAGTGGACTCCAGGTCCTTAGTCTCTGAGGCACAGTCCACCCTGGCAGCCTTTATGGCCAATATGTAATCCCCCCGTATAGTTGCCTTGAAGGCATCCCAGGCGATCTGTGGGGTGGACACATTATCATTACAGTCCCAATATTGAGCAATCTTCCCTCGCATATTCTCCTCCACCCGCTCATCTCGCAGCCAGCGAGTCGCTAGTCTCCAGCCACCCCTGCCCCTCCCCCCCCAAGCTGCAGAATGACCTCCAGAGGGGAATGATCTGAGATTCCCGCCGGCAAGTATGCTGCCGAGGCTATAAATGGAAGCATAGCCGGAGAGCAGAAGGCCAGGTCTATTCTGGAGCCCGAGCGGTGGACCGCAGACAGATGGGAGAAGCGCTTATCCTGTGGATTCTTCCATCTCCAAACCTCCGTGAGCTGCAGGGCTGTAGCCCATTGATCCAAATCCGTATCCGGAAGTCTGGTTGGATTGGAAGTATCCAGAGTCCTATCCAGAATACCATTAAAATCTCCCGCTATAAGAAGTCTCGTTACCATATGAGGAGCCAGCCTGTCATACATCGCGTGAAGCACAGATGTCGAAAAAGGGGGTGGAACATAGATGTTCACAATCGCAATCAACTGGGCTTCAATAGACAGCAGCAATATGACAAACCGACCCCCCGGGTCCGAGATAACATGTTCAACCTGGCAATTTAGTGATCTATTTAGGAGAATGGACACTCCTCTGGCATAATTAGAATATGTGGCATGAAAGGACTGCCTCACCCACCTCCTGCGTAGGGCCAAATGTCTACTGCCCGTCAGATGGGTTTCTTGTAGAAAAAGAATGTGTGGCTTGTGCGTTTGTAAATACTTAAACATAAGTGCTCTCTTGAAACGGCTATTTAGGCCACGCACATTCCAGGACAACAATTTAAGCTTCATCCCGTACATACATATATAGATAATAGAGCAGTCCATCGGAAGGAGGGGGGAGAGCAAATTGCCCTGTCCCCCCACCCTCCGACCCGCCCCACCCATAGCAGCATGTGCCAACCAACACCCACACATAGTAAATAGTGCATGTACTCAAGTATATATATAGCATTAACACATAGAAATTTAGCAGCAAGCAAACAACCCCTGCCAACCCGCCAGAACCAATGAGGTAGGTCAGCTTCATCCCCAAACAAAAACTGGAACAGTCTGCTACCAAAAACCAATCGCTGGGCGAGTAGAACCAAAAAGGTCTATGTCCTCCACTCCGAGGTGATGCGATGACAGTACTTGAGTTGGAGACAGACTCGAACAAAAAAAAAAGAGAACAAAAAAAAAAAAACAATCGAAAATCAAAAAAAACAAAAAAGGAGAGGGGGAGGGGACAGCGTCCCCTAGTGCAACCGTCTTCCAAACGTTATTGCTCCATTGATTGCAGGATGCAAAAAACACCAAAAGGATGAAACAGGAGCATAGGAGGTAATACCGTAGAGGAGTAAGGCCATCGTAGGACAGAAACATGCATCAGCTCGGCATCCGGAACCATCGCAGACAAGGACGCCCTACCGCAGGGTAGAGAACTTTGTAGCGCCCGCATGCACCACACGTAGCCGGCTCGGATATAGCATACTGTAAGGAAGGCCCTTCTCCCTGAGGCGCCGACGGATGTCCTGGAAGGTTTTCCTCTTCTTCTGTAGATCCGCCGAGAAGTCGGGATACAGATGTATTTCGGCGTTTTCATACTTGAGGTTTGGATGTTTCCTGGCTTCACTTAGGATGCGGTCCCGATCCCGGTAGTTAAGGAACCGTACCAGGAACGGTCTAGGTGGAGCCCCAGGTGGGCGACGGCCAGTCGGTACTCTATGTGCCCGTTCCACCACGTAGGATGCCTTTAAAGAAGGCTTCAGCAAAGTCCGCAGGGCGATCTCCCTCGGAACCTTCTGGCAATCCAAGTACCCGCACATTGTTCCTCCTCAGGCGGTTCTCGGCCTTCAGGCGGATTTAGCCACCAGCATTTTAACCGTGCCCTCCAGCGCCTTGATGCGACGGTCATGATTAGCGGTCAAGTCTTCTGCGGCTGATATGCGTGATTCAGATTCCGTGAGGCGGCCTCTAAACTTATCGAGGTCAGCCCGTATGCAGTTACATTCCTCTGCGAGCTTGTCAATACGGGTCAGTAGCGAGGGACTACTGTTTTCAATGGCAAGTAGGATCACCGCCGTGTCGCCAGAGGTTGGGACCTCCGGGGCAGAAGGGCCCCCCTGCCCCGACTCCATGCTTAAATCAGCTATCAAACTATGGAGGCAGTCAGTCGAGGCGGTGGTAGGGCACTCGGCTTGCGCCAACTGTTGCTTTTTGCTGGAATGCGGGGTAGCGGTTTTGTGCTTCGCCGGCATGGAGGAAGGAGAGATGGGCAATAAAGCAGTCGCTGACGTACCGGAGTGTAAGACCAAGTCTCTCCCAGGTGACGAAGTTCCAAATGGACAGAGGCAGTCGGATGACCAGATGAGCAGCAGAGCAGCAGCAGCAGCAGCACTTAGCAGCAGCAATCACAGAACAGCAGTCGCAGCAGTAGGATGGGAGAGAAAGGGCTGAAGGGAGCAGGGGAGGCCGGGGCTCACACTATGTGGTAGCTGAGTCCAGACAGCAGCAGCAGGGCTGGATATATAGGAGAGGTGAGGCAGGCAGAAAGTCCCCCAGGCCTGAGGCACATCAATTGGACTCTGCCCCTGCTTTGGCAGCCCTGGCCAGGTCAGCAGGCAATGGGTAGGCAGGCAAGGATGGGCCCGGACCCCCAGGCGAGGAGCGGCGCGGCCGCGATGGTCCTCCACGGCCTGCCGCCGTTGGAAAGACCGGGGATTCACAGGCCTCACTAGGCCGCACTAGGCCGGAGCGGTCCGCGGCCTTCCCGTTCGCCCCCAAGGCCCAAACACACCACCGGAGCACTCAGGGGGGAAAGCCCAACAGAGGTGGATGGCGGATGGGGATCCCCTACCTCCCGATGCGGCCTATTTTGTTCAAATTTTCGGGCCTCCGGAGCGGCAAGATGGCGGCCGCGAGCCTCTCGGCGGCGATCGTCCCACAGCGGACAGGAGGGGTGAGCAGGCGAGATGCTGGCACCGATCGCCTCAGGGAACCCCAGGGATCAGGCCACTGTATTTTTATGCTCCTATTTGGTCTGGCTGGGAAGGATGGTGTTGGATTCTATTCAGGATGCCCGGAGCTCTCACAGAGAATGTCCGCCGCCGCTCACATCCGGTTACGCCCCCCTTACACAACATATTTTAAATGCTTTATTTGTAAAAAGCAAAGACAAAGCCAATCATCTGTTGGGTCCTTCCAATTACATAAATTAATCCTTAATCTTATGTTCACAGTTATGTATCACAATGGGTTTGATTTACTAAAACTGGAGAGTGCAACACCTGGTGCAGCTGTGCATGGTAGCCAATTGGCTTCTAACTTCAGCTTGTTCAATTAAGCTTTGGCAAACAAATTTGGAAGCCGATTTTGCACTGCCCAGTTTTACTAAGTGTATCATCCAAATATCAATACAGTCTAGACCAATACTGGTTCTCAACATGACCTAGACCAAAGGTAATCTAGACTTCCACTATGGTTCTGTTCTGGAATAGGAATTTATAATCCACATTGATAGAAAATATTTCTGCTCACACCAATCTTGAATATCAATAAATATATTGTAATGTGAGACTTCCACAGCTGGTGCATCCAATTTCAGCGAGCCTACCAATTATATGGCTGCTGCCAATATACTGAAGTTAGTGTAAATAAGCACTAGACAAATGACTAAGGGCCCATTCACACTATTGTTTGTGATAATAGGCATGTTGTGGTCTATTTAAAGGAGGAGATTGCCCTAACACAATGCATCACAGCAGACCAAGCTGGTATGATGGGTCTTAAAAGCCGGTGCCAATGGACTAATGTTGCATATTGATTGTATTCCTTACACATATAAAAAGTTATGTTCCCTGTACTTAAATGTGCCCTGGAAGCTGAATGAATTTTTGCTTAAAGCTGTAGTAACCCTGGGTGGTTTAAGCTATAATGTGCTAGTATAAGCACTGCATATAAGCACATTACGACGGACTTACCTTAACCACTTCAGCCCCGGACCATTTTCCTAGGGGTGTTTATTTTACCTAAAAAAACTCAAAAAAAAACAGAGGTTTTAAATGTCGACACGAGCAGTGGGGAAGAACAGGATATCAAGGGTGAATTTCCCTTCCTATGGAAGAAGGAAATTAACTATCTAGGTATAAAGTTGGCAGCCTCTTTAAAGAAAATCTATGAGATAAACTATATCCCCCTACTGGATGAAGTAAGAGAAGATACGAAAAAAATAATGACGAAACCATTGTCCTGGTTTGGCCGGATAAATGCCCTCAAGATGATCATACAACCAAAAATATTATACAAGTTGCAGATGTTACCAATATATATTCCTCCTGTCTACTTTAATACTATTAAACATCTAATAACCAAGCTCATTTGGAAAAATAAGAAGCCTAGAATAGCCTTAAAGGTATTACAACTGGGAAAAGAGAGGGGAGGTTTAAAAGTACCGGATTTTAAGAAATATTATTAATCTATAGTATTAACACGGGTGGTGGAGTGGACAAAATTAGATAATGAAAAGAGATGGGTGGCAATAGAACACAGCTCTGCAGAGACACGATTAGGAAAGGAAATTTGGATACCCCCAGAACACAGATCACTTGGACCGACAACACTCGCACTCACAAAAACGTTTTTAGAATATGGGATGGAATTCACAAACATAATAAGTGGAAATACAATTCCCCATTAATGGCATTAAAAGAAATTAACTTATTTCCACCGGGGAAGAGCACTATGGGAGGACACTGGTACTGGTTTAGAAGAGAAGATATTCAATTGAGGCACATAATAAACGCGGGTAAAATAAACACGTTAGAAACACTACAGGAGTACATGGATATAGATGGATGGAGGTACCTCCAGCTCAGACATTTTGTCTCATCATTGCCACAACCATTGAGAAGTGGAGAAGATCTTAACGTCTTAGAGCGGATGTGCGAGGGGAAAATAATAAGAGTAAATATCTCACAGATATATAAGATGCTGGGAGAAGTGGATGAGACGGAGGTACCTATATATATAAAAAAATGGGAAGAAGAAATAGGGCCACGAGGGAAGAAACAGAACATAGAAAAAAATCTTGCACCTAACACACGGGACATCGAAAAATCTTAATACAATAGAAATGAATTACAAAAGCCTTGCTAGATGGTATAGGACACCAGATAAGATGAGGAGATACCAGGAAGAGCAACTCGGGATGTGCTGGAGAGGGTGTGGACAGCAAGGGAGTGCGGCACATATCTGGTGGGAATGCCCAAAAATTAGAAAGTACTGGAGGGAAACATTAACTTTAATAAAAATAATAACAGGAACTCAGGTACTAGAAAATCCATGGACATGTCTCTTCCATGGTACAGACACCCCAACCCAAAAGTACAAAGAAGGCCTCATAGGAAATGTAATAAACGTAACAAAGAGCTTGATACCAAAAAATTGGAGACAGGTGGAAGCCCCAAAATTGAGGGAATGGATAGGAAAAGTAGAGGATATGTATAGAATGGAGGGATGGGACGAGGATGAGGAGAGTGGAAAAAAAGAAATTTCGAAATAAAAGGGAACAATGGAAATTGTTCAAATTAACGAAGAAATATGAAGAGGTAGTAGGGCTATAGGAGGGGGGGGGGGGGAGTAGGGTGCATATATATATATATTATGTTTTATATTTTTTGTATGGAAATTTTTTTTAATAAAGATTTCATTTAGTGAACACTGATCTCTGCTCCAATCACATGGAGCAGAGATCAGCGTCATTAGTTGCTAGGCAGAACGGTGAGATGCTGTTTACAACGGCATCTCTCCATTCAGCCGCCCCGTGAGATGATCGCGGGTATGCACGCCGGACCCGCAACCGGACTCACGGGGGTCCCAACCGGCAGCGCGCTCTCGATGGCAGGGCGGCATTAGAGATTGGACGTACCTGTACGCCAATATGCCTGCCTGCGCCATTCTGATGACGTACATCGGCGTGCGCTGGTCGGGAACCGGTTAAAGCAAAACCCTCTGCCGCCACTGCTATCGGCGCTTCCATCTTCACCCGGTCTTCCTACCAGATTTGTGGGAGTGATTGGCTCCCGCTGCTATCAATCAAATCCAGTGACACGGGCGCGGGGCGGGGCTAAGTCCTGCTATCTGTGTCAGTGAATGCAGCAACAGGACTCAGGACCACGCCTGTATGTGTCCTTCATGGAAAGCGGATCTCCGCAGAGGCACCTGCTGTAGAGCAGGAGTCGGGAGTGCCGCAGGGACAGCTCAGAAAAGGAGGATCGGGGCTGCTCTGTGCAAAACCCTTGCACAGAGCAGGTAAGTATGATATGTTTGTTATTTTACAAAAAATTAAAAAATAACAACCTTTACAATCACTGTTAGGCCGCGTACACACGGGCGGACTATCTGCCCAACTAAGTCCGTCAGACAATCCGACAGACAGTCCGTCCTACTTTCGAATGAACGGACTAACTAGGGGCAATCAGGGGGTTAAAACCATTATTGGGTAGTATATCGGGGTACCTAGCGCTATAAAAACCTGGCGGTGAACCTAAAAAAATAACTAGCTACTTAGCGGCACCAGTGACACTAAAGCCGCGTACACACGGGCGGATTGTATGGCCTACTTAGTCCGTCATACAATCCGACGGACAGTCCGTCATACTTTCGAATGAACGGACTTGACCACACACGATGAACAGACAATCCGCCGAAAGCTTGCGCGATGACGTGTACAGCACGTACGACGGGACTAGAAATACGACGTCCAATACACTGCAATGCAACCTTTCGCCGTGTAAATCCTTTCTGAGCATGCGCCATACTTAGTCCGTCGAACTAGCCTACTCACGAGCGGACTGTCCGCTGAAACCAAGTTTGGACGGACAATATTACGGAAATTCCGAAAGACTTAGTCCGCCAGACTGTCCGCCGAAAAAGTCCGCTGAAGCCCACACACGAGCGGATTGTCCGCTGAAACACGTTTCAACGGACCAAGTCCGTCAGACAGTCCGCCCGTGTGTACGCGGCCTTAGTGTGAACCTTCTAAAACTGGACTGGAATCAGCCCTTCATGACTATTTAAAAAAAACATATGCCTAGATGTGCCCACAGTACACTATGTTGCAGGCCATCCTTGCTGCTGCTCCAGTCTCTGTGCAGGCACCCGCCTCGAGTATTACCTCTATAAGAGGTATGTATGGTTCCCCTCTGCTTCCCCAGTGATTTGGGGGCAATCCAGTCCAATGCAGAGGGTTTCTCAACCAGGTTCAGGTATACTTTGAGATGTTGCACCAGGCGTTTCCCACGGACAAATGTAAAGTAGGTTTTTTGATATCTTTGCTTTCTGAGAGAGCCTTGGCCTGGGTAAACCCTCTATGGGAGACGCAAAAACCTGTTGTCTTGAGCTACCCTGAGTTAGTGGCTTCCTTTGAAACAGTATTTGACATTTCCGCATGCTCTGCTTCTGCTGCCAAGTGCCTCATGTCCATCAAACAGAGTGCGAGAATGGTTGCCGACTACGCCATTGAATTCCATAATCTGGCGGCAGAGGTTGCTTGAAATAATGAGGCCCTCGTGGCTGCTTTTTCTCATGGTCTCTCGGATACCATCAGGGATGGGATAGCAGCCAAAGCTGGAGAAGTTGATCATGTTTGCCATCCTCATTGACTCCAGACTCAGAGAAAGTCTTCCTTTTAAGGAGCGCTTGCGGAAGCCTCCTGTACATTTGTCTCTGAACTTTGCAGCTCCACCTTTGCCTCCCTCACCTCCCATGCCTCCTGGTATCGATTCGGTCTGTGAAGATGAACCCATGCACTTGGGCTTCACGTGTCTCTCTGCAGAGGAGAGAACCCTTAGGAGGAGGGAGAGATTGTGCCTTTATTGTGGCCAGGCAGGTCACTTTTTGAAGTCTTGTCCTACCCGTCCAGGGAACACCCAAACCTTGAGGTCCTGTCAAGTCCAAATAGTCTATTTGGGTTGGATGGTGCACACAGATGAACTCTAAATTTAAAGAATTGTTGTTTAGATATTTCATGAATTCACCTATGGCATCACCAGATCCATGCCATACTACAATTTGGTCATCAATGTAGCGTCCATACCAAGCGATGTTGGTTTTAAATGGATTACTATGGGTAAATAAAAATAATTCTTTCCACCAGCAGGGGCGGACTGACCATTGGGCTACTCGGGCACTGCCCGAGGGCCCCATGCCACTAGGGGGCCCCATCAGGGTTGCCAGCCTCAGTAAAACCAGGGACAGTATGTAAATCCTGAGATTATAGCTGCCCCACCTCTCCAGTACCTTCTCAGCCAATAGAAACATGTCTGTGTGTACTGTGTGTGTGATTGTATACTGTGTGTGTGTTTGTGTATACTATGTGGCCCCATAATCTCTGATTGCCTGGGGGCCCCATAATCTCCTATTGCCCGGGGGCCCCATGAGTTGTCAGTCCGCCCCTGTCCACCAGCCCATATAAAGGTTCACCAGGGAGGGAGAAAATGTTGCCCTAATGGATGCACCTTGACTCTCTATATATAGTATCGTTCATCAAACAAATAAATTATGTGTTAAAAGGAATTCTACTGCTATACAAATGGCATGCATATGAAAAATACCTCGTCAAAACATTCCTGCTGTGTTTGGTTCATATCGTGAGTCGTGAAGTCATTCGATGGCATATCTAGTCTTTAAGTAGATCTACAGTATGTCCCTGTGCTTTGTATAATAATGTACCTCAATATAATTGCTGTATACTGTGAAGACTTGCTCACTCTTTTGTCATTCTCTACATTATTGTACCTTTTAAATCTCATTAAAATGTTAGTTAAAAAAAGGAAAAATATAAACATAATGCAAATGCTATGATAAAAGGTAGTTAAAAAAAAAAAATCTTTGTGGATTCTAAACGTTAGAATTTCTTTCAAGTTTTTATACCTGCCTATAATTCAATTTGATCCCTGGGACACTGGGGCAAAAATGAGGATCACTGGGACATTAAGACAACCACAACAATAACAAATTCCTTCTTCAAAATTGAAAGAAATGTTTTTTTGTTTTCGCTGTCCCCAGTGAAGATACTTCCACTCACTTCTCGTCCTTCTGGAACTCAGGAAGAGGATTAAGGGGAATTAACCAAAGAGAGGACAAGGACAATACCCATTCCTCACTCTACCCCCCCAAAAAAATCTACATAATGACCCTGCTATACTAAAGTAGTAAAGCAAATGTACTCTCTAATCAAATTTTAGTCTTATTAAGTAGTAAATATGGTGAAATTTCACTTTGCAACGAATACCCAAACACATGCAAGGAAAACACAAAACGTGATTTTTGCTTGCCCATGATTGGATAATTGAAGTCAGCACAAATTCACCTCCTTGACTAAAATCCATTTAAAAAGTGTAAATTCACATTGAAAGTAATTAAAGTAAAGTAATTACATTAAAGCGGGAGTCCGCCGGGACTCCGCGTTTTATTTTTTTTTAAAAGCCAGCAGCTACAAATACTGCAGCTGCTGACTTTTAAAATAGTGACACTTACCTGTCCAGCGCGCCCGCGATGTCGGCACCCGAAGCCGATCTCTAGATCGTCACTCGGGTGCTGCCGCCGCCATCTTGGGTATGGGAATCAGGAAATGGAGCCTTTCGGCTTCATTTCCCGGTTCCCTACTGCGCATGCGCGAGTCGCGCTGCGCAATAAGGACAGTCCCCGCTGCCTCTGGGATCTGTGTGTTTCCCAGCAGGCAGCGGGGCACTTGCGGAAGGGGGCGGGCACTTGCGGAAAGGGGCGTAATCTACGCCCCTTTCCGCAGAGAGCTATCCCGGAAGTGGGTGCAATTACCTGGATTATCCAGGTAACTGCACCCCCCTCCCCCCTGAAAGGTGCCAATTGTGGCGCCGGAGGGGGGGAGGATTCCGATGAGCGGAAGGTCCATTTTAGGGTGGACCTCCGCTTTAAAGTGAAAGTACTCTACTCCTTTGGTAAATCAGCCCCACCGAATGAACAAAAATGTATGTCATGAGCATTATACTGTATGTAAGTGCTCTATACTTATCCATATGATATGATGAACTATCTAATTTTTAAAACCTCTGATCTGATCTTTGCACACATTGACCATCATCTGAATGAAATCTGTGGTGTCAACCATGTGAATCGATCATTTTGTATTGGTATGTGTAATGTTATTGCACATTGAATTTAGACACTGCTCCATGAACCATGCATTTCCTGAATAAGCTTTTATTGTGTCTTAAGGCCCATACAAACGGTCAGAAAATCTGAAGATAAATTAAGTCAGAGGAATGATCTACCAATTTTCTGATTGTTAGTATGCTGCTTTTGACAGCCTATTACGAATTTTCGGCAGACAAAAACTGGATGTGCAGGCTTGAAAATTTTTGTCTAATGTGACCCCAATGTCCAATTTTCTTTTCATTAGTATGGTTTTCTGACAAAAAAAATCTGAATAGCAAGATTAAGCATGCTCAAAAATGAAAGAACACATACAACACAATTCAACACCTTTCTTCACTTTTGATGTTGAATTCGGTTGTCAGAAAATTTTCTGATGGCGACTACCCTCTTCACTTTTGATTTGAGACTAGCATCAAACAAAAAACTGATAAAAATTTGTCTAATAATCTGACTGTGTGTACAAGACTTTAGACCTCATACACACTATTAGATTTTTTTGAAGATTTTTGTCTTCAGCTTTACTAAAACCATATAATATGAGGTCAAACCTTAAAGGGATTGTAAAGTGAATTTTTTTTTTAAATAACAAACATGTTATACTTACCTCCACTGTGCAGCTCGTTTTGCACAGAGTGGCCCCAAACCTGCTCTTCTGTGGTCCCTCGGCGGCCGTCTTGGCTTCCTCCCGCAGGTGCTTCTCATGTTCATGCGAGCTCCCTCGCATGGTGAGAAGCATCTGCAGGCGCGCTCCCGTGATACAGCCAGCGGCTATAGCCGCTGGCTGTATCACACGGCCCCGCCCCCCGGCTGCGCTGCTTTCCATCTATCCACTCCAGCCAATCAGCGGTCAGGCTGAACGGTGGAAAGGACGTCAGGGGACGAGCGCGGGACTTTCGAGGGGTGAGGTAAGTAAAACAGGGGGGGGGCTGGGGGCGCAGGCACTGTCAGATGTTTTTTCACCTTAATGCATAGAATGCATTAAGGTGAAAAAACATTTACCTTTACAACCCCCTTAAGAGTTTCGATTTGTATGCAACCAGGCAGGCACTTTCACTACATCGTTTTGGTAAATCTGAAGGCAAAAATGTAATAGTGTGTATGGGGTCTTATGCTAGCCATACACCTATCAAAAAATCAATCAAATTAGTTTTCGAAAAAGGAACACATGGTCGTGAGAGCAAATGATTTTGCAATCATGTAATGACCGAAATTTGATCAATAAATCACCCAACTGACATAAATGAATACATTTTTCATTTGTTTTGTCACATAAGCCCAGTGAAAACTGTTCGGGTGAGAAACACATTAACCTGTGAATTTATCGTCTGTTCGGGTGAAGTTTTCCAAACTTTTCCTTCGATTTTTCGGCTCAAAACTGATTCTTGATGCATGCCCAACTAGATTATAAACAAATGAACTGTCCAAATGACAGATTTTCAAATGATTTGTCGTCTAGTGTATGGCCACCATTAGTCTTCTTGCTTGGACCCAGACAGAAGGCAAAACTGACATTTCTTTGGCCACTGCTGGCAAACTGCTCAGCTAACACTAATTAAATAATTTACTCTCCAGAGTACACTGCCAGACACATGCATATTAGATGTGTAATTTACTCTGTATTATTCCACTGCCTTTGCTGAATTTTGCCTAAATAACATATTATTCTTGTAACTTGCTGTATTAGTTTATTTACATACAACAGTTATAAATCTCAAAAATTCCAGTTCTGCAGATCTATTTTGTGTCGATATTTGTCAGTTGTAATCGAACCACTCCATAGTCTGATCATTAGGTAATGTGACTGTGTTAATATTGCAACTGTATCATTGTATAAGCAATTTTCAATTACTTTCAAAGAGAGAATGACAAGCCAAGTTGGCCTGGGTGGTACAATCAAATGTTTTTCTATAAAACATGCCAAATATCCATAAAGCAGCTGAAATTATATATTTGGATCTGATCACAAAACGTGATACAAAATGAATGTGTGGCATCAGCACTAGACAAATTACTGTTTGTTTCCAATTCAGGTGAAACTTGACTTTTTGAGTTAAGATGGGCTTTTAACTGTTCTTTTTCTAGTACAGGTTGAAAGATCATGACAAGTATCTAACTGGGTAACAACTAATTTTTTTCTTACTCCCAGTTATAAATTAGGCCCCATCCTATTACAATATTAAAGTGGTTGTAAAGGTAAAAAAAAAATGTTTTGCCTGAATGCATTATCTGGATTAGGGTAAAAAACCTTCTGTGTTGAGTCCAGGGATACAGGGAATTATTTAAAAGATGGAGCCAGCCACTAAATTATGCTCGTGTTCCTGATGGATTCAGCCTGTTTTGAGCTGCATCTCATACTATAGGTTAGATTAGATGTGTGCCCTACTAAAGTTGTAATTAAAGTGATTGTAAATGTATTTTTAAATAAAACAGTTACAATCACTTTATTACAACTTTAGTAGGAGACACATCTAATTTAGCCTATAGTATGAGAGGCAACTCAAAACAGGCTGAATCCATCTGGAACATGAGCATAACTTAGTGGCTGACTCCATCTTTTGAATAATTCCCTGTATCCCTGGACTCAACACAGAAGGTTTTTTACCCTAATCCAGATAATGCATTCAGGCAAAACATTTTTTTTTTACCTTTACAACCACTTTAATATTGTAATAGGATGGGGCCTAATTTATAACTGGGAGTAAGAAAAAAATTAGTTGTTACCCAGTTAGATACTTGTCATGATCTTTCAACCTGTTTTCCCTGTATAATTCCCTGTATCCCTGGACTGACTTTCTTACATTAACTCCTAATAATAACCCTAAGATTAAATTGGTTGTGAACCCTTACAGACCACTTTGACCTACAGGTAAGCCTAGGTTAAGGCTTACCTGTAGGTCCAAGAAATATCTACTAAACCTACACGGTTTAGGAGATATTTGCAAAAAGGCACCGTTGTCTACGGCACATGCGCTGTAAACAGTGCTGCGCACTGAGCATGCCGCTGCTAACGGCGATATGCCGTTAGTGGCGGCTTCCATGCGCATGCGTGGGAGTGACGTCATCGCGGCTCTGGCCAATCACATCGCCGAAGCAACGTTACCCGAAAAGAAGATGGACGCTCTGTGGAAGAGGGGACAGCGGTGACATCTCTGGCTCCTGTGTCAGGTAAGTGACACATAATGGGCTACTATGCAATGCATAGCAGCCCATTATGCTTTACCTTTGCAGGGAAACAAAGAGGAAGTAAACACATCAGGGTTTACTTCCTCTTTAACCCTCGGTTCCTGGTTATGTTCCAGTTTTAATAATTTCCTTAAAAAAGTTCATAAGCATCATGCATAGATGAGTTTAATTTTTATTATTTGCACAAATGACAATTCTTAAAACCCCACATCACTGAAGCAGCACTGAAGGCCAAAGATCACATCTCCACCTCTCCTGTGTAAATGTAATTAAAAAAGAAATGCACAAAAAAGATACAACATAATATAAACTGGAATATGAAAACTAAGAAAGATAGAAAACTGGAAAGAAACAGATAAAATTAGAAATAAAAAACATTCCTTACATAGTATACTGTACATATTATATGAAAAGCATAAGCCAAGAAAATATGATTAATAATAATACCAAATTATTAAAATATTAAATATAAATGAACAAATGATATAAGAAAACAACTAACTCCAGGCTTTTAAAAGAAAAAAAAATGGATTTAGGAAAAGAAGGCAGCTTCCAGATTATAAAGGTGGCAAGACACACAAAAAAGAAACAGAACATATTCACAACTACAAAAAGTGTCCATCAACATCTGATTTCCAAACCTCTTTCCAGAAATTTGCAAGCTTGGGGCAAGATCAAAAGATATGCCACAATGTTCCCCGTTCCTCAGTGGTATTCAGCAAATACTTTATTACAACCTTTAAATTATTAATAATTCTTTAAAGCAGTGTAGGTAACTGAATTTGAATTTGAGGGATCATCATATGCACTGATAATGATTCTGTTGGCTTGTAATTTTAACATAAAAATTTTATAATTTTCAACAAATAAATAAATGTTAATTTACTTTGATATTTTAAGTATCTTACTTAATTTTCATTAGTTTTTAAAACACACCTTTTACATTTACAAAAATAATGTATAATATTCAGTAGTCTAGACAAAACTTTTAAGGTATGTGCATTTCCATATTCTAATTGAGTTACATTTACTTAAAAGAATTGTCTTTTCATTTGACTGAAATTGCGGGAAGCAGATGTTTGACAAACATGCAACCGCATGAGTTTGATGCTGCAATTTTAAAGAGTTTGATGTCTTTTGGAACTTTGAAAACCTGCACAAGGCAGTTCCCATACATTTGAGACCCATCAGTTCAAAAGAGCGCCACCAGTGACAGGAATTTTTCCAAGTCACTAGAAAGCCATGCAAAGGCATTGAAAGGTAAGAATGACAAATTATTGTTCACATGCTTTAAATGCTGCTTAACCACTTCAGCCCCGGACCAATTGTCAGCCTAAGGACCAGAGGTCTTTTTACAATTTCGCACTGCACTGCTTTAACTGGTAATTGCGCGGTCATGCAATGTTGTACCCAAATGAAATTTGCGTACTTTTCGTCCCACAAATAGAGCTTTCTTTTGATGGTATTTGATTGCCTCTGTGATTTTTATTTTTTGCGATATAAATGGAAAAAGAACGAAAATTTCGAGAAAAAAATATATTTTCTACATTTTGTTATAAGAAAAATCAAATAAACTCAATTTTAGTCATACATTTAGGGCAAAATGTATTCAGCCACATGTCTTTAGTAAAATAAAATGTCAATAAGCATATATTTATTGGTTTGCGCAAAAGTTATAGCGTCTACAAACTAGAGTACATTTTCTGGAATTTACACAGCTTTTAATTTATGACTGCCTATCTCATTTCTTGAGGTGCTAAACTGGCAGGGCAGTACAACCCCCCCCCAAATGACCCCATTTTGGAAAGTAGACACCCCAAGGAAATTGCTGAGGGGCATGTTGAGCCCATTGAATTTTTTTTTTGTCGCAAGTGATTGAATAATGACACACAAAAAAAAAAAGTTTACAAAAAGTTGTCACTAAATGATATATTGCTCACACATGCCATAGTTATATGTGGAATTGCACCCCAAATATATATTCTGCTGCTTCTCCTGAGTACGGGGATACCACACATGTGGGACTTTTTGGGAGTCTAGCCACGTACGGCACCCCGAAAACCAATCACTGCCTTCAGGATTTCTAAGGGTGCAAATTTTTGATTTCACTCCTCACTACCTATCACAGTTTCGAAGGCCATAAAATGCCAAATTAACACAAACCCCCCCCCCCAAATGACCCCATTTTGGAAAGTAGACACCCCAAGGAAATTGCTGAGGGGCATGTTGAGTCCATGAAATATTTTATATTTTGCCACAAGTTGCAGAAATATTACAATTTTTTTTTTTGCACAAAGTTGTCACTAAATTATATATTGCTCACACATGCTATGGGCATAAGTGAAATTACACCCCAAAATAAATTCTGCTGCTTCTCCCGAGAATGGGGATACCACATGTGGGGGACTTTTTGGGAGCCTAGCCACGTACGGGACCCCGATAACCAAGCACTGCCTTCCGGATTTAAATATAAAACGCTACCAAAAAAAACTGTTAGCGATCGCAGGGATCAGGCCTGACTCTGCGAACGCTGCAGTTATGTGTTTAGTGTTTTGTAAGTGACAGTGATTGATCGATACTGCACTTGGGTGGGCTGGGCGGAGGGGCAAAACGCAGGTGATAGCAGGTATCTGGGCTGATCCCGCTAACAATGCATTTTTTTGGAGCCCTAAACTGCTGGGGACGCAAGTATAGATCTGATCAGATCAGATATTGATCTGTTCAGATTCTATACCACTGCGGGAGGTTTATGCTTTGCGCGTGGGTGTTAGCAGTACTGGCACTAACCTAGCGCTGCCTGGGGCGACGCAGACCCTGACCCTAAAACCTAATTGATATCACCTGTCGGGTGATCAGGGGGTTAAACCTTTATTGGGTAATAAATGGAGGGTGCCCTGATGCTATAAAAAGCAAACTAACTAACCAGAGTCACCCGTAACACTTATACGGTGATCACTGGTGAAAGGGTTAACTAGGGGCAATCAGGGGGTTAAAACCATTATTGGGTAGTATATGGGGGTACCTAGCACTATAAAAACCTGGCGGTGAACCTAAAAAAATAACTAGCTACCTAGTGGCACTAGTGACACTAATGCAGCGATCACAAAAATGATCGCTTAGTGACACTGGCAAAAGGGGGCGAAAGGGTTAACTAGGAGCAATCAGGGGGTTAAAACCGTTATTGGGTAGTATATGGGGGCACCTAGCGCTATAAAAACCTGGTGGTGAACCTAAAAAAATAACTAGCTACTTAGCGACACCAGTGACACTAATGCAGCGATCAGAAAAACGATTGCTTAGTGACACTGGCAAAAGGGGGTGAAAGGGTAACTAGGGGCAATCAGGGGGTTAAAACCATTATTGGGTAGTATATGGGGGCACCTAGCGCTATAAAAACCTGGTGGTGAACCTAAAAAAATAACTAGCTACTTAGCGACACCAGTGACACTAATGCAGCGATCAGAAAAATGATCGCTTAGTGACACTGGCAAAAGGGGGTGAAAGGGTTAACTAGGGGCAATCAGGGGGTTAAAACCATTATTGGGTAGTATATCGGGGTACCTAGCGCTATAAAAACCTGGCGGTGAACCTAAAAAAACAACTAGCTACTTAGTGGCACCAGTGACGCTAATGCAGCGATCAGAAAAACGATTGCTTAGTGACACTGGCAAAAGGGGGTGAAAGGGTAACTAGGGGCAATCAGGGGGTTAAAACCATTATTGGGTAGTATATCGGGGTACCTAGCGCTATAAAAACCTGGCGGTGAACCTAAAAAAATAACTAGCTACTTAGCGGCACCAGTGACACTAAAGCCGCGTACACACGGGCGGATTGTATGGCCTACTTAGTCCGTCATACAATCCGACGGACAGTCCGTCATACTTTCGAATGAACGGACTTGACCACACACGGATGCACAAACAGTCCGCCGAAAGCTTGCGCGATGACGTGTACAGCACGTACGACGGGACTAGAAATAGGAAGTCCAATACACAGCAATGCAACCTTCCGCCGTGTAAATCCTTTCTGAGCATGCGCCATTCTTAGTCCGTCGAACTAGCCTACTCACGAGCGGATTGTCCGCTGAAACCAAAGTATGACGTACAATATTACGGAAATTCCGAAATACTTAGTACGCCAGACTGCACGCTGAAAAAGTCCGCTGAAGCCCACACACGAGCGGACTGTCCGCTGAAATGTGTTTCGACGGACTAAGTAGGCCATACAGTCCGCCCGTGTGTACGCGGCTTAATGCAGCGATCAGAAAAACGATCACTTAGTGACACTAGTAAAAGGGGGTGAAAGGGTTAACTCTAGGGGCAATCAGGGGGTTAAACCTTTATGGGGGGTAGGGGGCTACCCTGGACCTAACACTAACTGCCCTGACAGTTTTTACTGTCACAACTGACACTAAATGCAGTGATCAGTAAATAAACGATCAATGCAATCAGTGACACTGTGACTGGGAGGGGAGGCGGGAGGGATTGGGGGGGTGATCGGGGGGGGGGTTTGTGTGTCTATGTGTACCTACATGTCAGTGTAGTGTTGGTGCACACTTACTTTCTGTGTTCTCCTCGTAGTCTGGTCAAAAAGACCACCCCGAGGGGATGGCCAGAAACCAACAGCCATCCCCTCATCCCGGATCGCTCCTGCAGTGAAACGGACCGCCGCATCCAGCGGGAGGGGGTCTGATCGGACCCCCCACCCGCTGGAAGGCGAGCACGTACATGTACGTGCTTGTGCCTGTCGGTGCCATTGCACCGACGTACATTGCCGTGCGGCGGTCCTTAAGTGGTTAAGCCCCACCCAATTTGCAATCCATGTTATTAACATTTTAAAACAAAGATAGCATTATTGTGCTGCATGTGTGCTGATTTGTACTGCAAAAATTAAGGTTTGTGCCATTTGATTTCAGAGATATTACTCATAATAGTTTATGAAACTCCACCCACTTTGCATCCCATGCTATTCAATTTTAAAAGCAATTATACCATTTGTGCTGATTTGTGCCACAAAAATTAGTGTTTCAACCGCTTCGGTTTTTGAGATATTGGAATTAAAGTTCAGATTATATAACCTCAAGCCCCGACCACTTTGCACCCACTGTTATTAAAATTTAAAAACAATGATAGCATTAGTTTGCACTGAATCTGTGCCAATTTATTCTGCAAAAACAAACATATGCACTGGTTTGGTTTCAGAGTAATTACACATTTCGTTGATGAAACCTCTCCCGATTTGCACCATGTTATTACATTTTAAAAACAATTATACCTGTCAGGACCTGGACTTGAACTTGGGACCTCAATTGGAATGCTGGACAGTTCCTTGGACAATTCCTTGAATGATCCCGTTGTAAATGTTATTTGCCTTGAACCTTGAACTCTTTGCTCCTCCCATGAACTTTTTGATTTAAGCCATGTCTCTCCACTTCCTGGTTGCCAGAATATTGTGCATTCACCGGCCAATATCTCACGTATGTCTCTCCTGCTGCTGTCTGTATCTTCTCTACTATTCGTTACCGACATTTGGCTTGCTCCTCGACTACACTTCTGCTTAATCCAAACCTGAAACTATTCATTACTGACCTATGGCTTGTTTCTTGACTACCCTTCTGCTTTATCCCTATCTGCTATATCTGCTACTGGGCCCCGGCTTGCTCACCTGAGGATCGGGACCTGGTACTAATACGCAGCAAAATCCATTTCCACCATCAGTAGCTCTGGTGAACACCATTTAGTACTTAGATTCCGCACCTCAAGTGAGCCTGTGACATCTGCCAGGGTGACCTGCCTGTGTTCCTATCCTGCTTCCACTTCTATAGCAACTGGTCTTCGAGCCTGACCTCTTGATCGTGTCATAGGGCGTGTATTTGGGCACCATTGCCCTGACTCATGCAAATAAAGGATCTTGTAATGCCGTCTGTGACATTCTGTTCTGGTCTTTATCTTATTACACTGTTTTTTGTAACCACAGGACCTGGATGATGAGGGTCTGTCATGGATCCAAGAAGACCTATCTACCTTGATCCTGAATATTTTTGTTATCCACAAATTTAGTGAAAACAGTACCACCTTGGGGATAGTTATTGAGAGAGGAGAGGTTCTCACTGCAATATCTGATGTACCCCAAGCCTGTTTTTCTTATGGGACTCATTTATGCTTTTATCCTGAGCTACCCTAAAAACCTAAAAAATATACCTTTGTGGTTTTTCTGAAGATCTTTTTAGAGCTAGATGTGGAGAATCTATCTTTAAAAGTTCACAATTTAAAGTGCAAATTACTTTTCTAAAAGGCTTAAAAAAAACTTAATACATTCTGTGTTCTATGTTTTTTACAGATATAATGTATGTTACATGTGTGTGTTTCAGTTTGATTTGTTGGCTGAGAAAGAGGCTTTTTTAAAAAAAATGTTTACATCTACTTTTGATGCTGCTTTAATAATATTAAATTTGTAACACTATAAATAATAAATGTTAACCAGTTCCCGACTGGCGCACGCCGATGTACGTCGGCAGAATGGCACGGGCAGGCATATTGGCATACAGGTACGTCCAATCTTTAATGCCACCTTGCCATCGCGAGCGCGCCGCCGCCGGCGCGCTCGCATGGCGGTCGGGACCCCCATGAGTCCAGTCGCGGGTCCCGCGGACTCGATCGCCGCGGGCATACCCGCGATCGTCTCACGGGGCGGCTGAACGGAGAAATGCCGTTGTAAACAGCATTTCCCCGTTCTGCCTAGCAACTAGTGATGCTGATCTCTGCTCCATGTGATTGGAGCAGAGATCAGTGTTCACTAAATGAAAGCCCAGCCCCCCACAGTTAGTAACACACCCCTAGGAACACTTAACCCCTACACTGCCACCCACTGGTTAACCCCTTCACTGCCAGTGTCATTTACACAGGAATCACTGCATTTATATAGCAGTGATTGCTGTATAAATGACAATGGTCCCAAAAATGGGTCAAAAATGTCTGATGTGTCCGCCATAATGTCGCAGTCACAATAAAAATCCCTGATCGCCGCCATTACCAGTAAAAAAAAAAATTATTAATAAAAATGCCATAAAACTATCCCCTATTTTGTAAACGCTATAACTTTTGCGCAAACCAATCAATAGTCGCTCATTGCGATTTTTTTTACCAAATGTACAAGATATGTTTCGGCCAAAACTGAGGGCAAAAAATGTTTTTTTATATATTTTTGGGGGTATTTATTATAACAAAAAGTAAAAAATTATGATTTTTTTTCAAAATTGTCGCTCTATTTTTGTTTATAGCGCAAAAATTAAAAACCGCAGGGGTGATCAAATACCACCAAAAGAAAGCTATATTTATGGGGAAAAAAAGAACAACAATTTTGTTTGAGAGCCACCTCGCATGACCGAGCAATTGTCAGTTAAAGCGAAGCAGTGCCGAATCGCAAAAAGTGGTCTGGTCTTTGACCAGCAAATTGGTCTGGGGCTGAAGTGGTTAATTTGTTTTGAAAGCCTGTTTTATGAGCAAAATTATGTGGTTAAGTGGTTAAAAAAAAGAGTAAGTTACAAGAAAAATAAGTTAATATCACTTAAACCTACTGTATGGTTCCATACAAGTTAATGTATGATGTATTCCTAACTTAAATCTATGGTCTATAAACTGAAAAAATTTAGTAGGCTTTACTTAAACACATGATCTATAAACTGAAAAAAATGAGTAGGCTTTTACTTAAACCTATGGTTTCAAATAAGTAAATGTATGTATTCCTAACTTAAACCTATGGTCTATATGAACTGAAAATATTGAGTAGGCTTTACTTAATAGACATGTGCATTCGTTTTCGTCCGAATGCATTTTCGTCCGAATTTCAGCTATTTTCGTTTTGACAAACGATAACGAAAGCACAGAATCCGAAAAACGAAAGATCCGACATAAATAAATGCTTTATTTTCGTTTTCATTGTTACAACAGTTCGATATAGAATAGGAGATTCGACGTGACTCTGACAATAACAATCTGTGTCTATAGAACCTGTGGTCGAATGTGCCAAACCTTACCTCTATTAGTCCAAGATTATATAGAGAAAATATTCGACAGAGAAAAAAGATTTGACAGAGAGAAAATATTCTGCAAGTTACTGTCCTAAAAAGTGTTTGGGGACCCGGGTCCTGCCCCAGGGGACATGTATCAATGCAAAAAAAAGTTTTAAAAACGGCCGTTTTTTCGGGAGCAGTGATTTTAATAATGATTAAAGTGAAACAATAAAAGTGTAATACTCCTTTAAATTTCGTACGGGGGGAGGGGGGGGGTGTCTATAGTATGCCTGTGAAGGGGCGCATGTTTCTGGTGCTTAGAACTGTCCCTGCACAAAGTGTCATTTATGCAGGAAAAAAAGTCCTTTAAAATCACTCGCAGGTATTATGAATTGTCGACTCCGTAATACAGAGAACACTCATTGAAAGTCATTGATAAAAAAATAAAAAAAATAAAAAAAAAAGCATGGGGGTCCCCCAAATTCAATTACCAGGCCCTTCAGATCTGGTATGGATATTTTGGGGAACCCTGCATCAAATTTAAAAAAATTTTGATGTGGGGTTCCCCCTAAATATCCATACCAGACCCTTCAGGTCTGGTATGGATATTAAGGGGAACCCGCGTCAAATTAAAAAAAAAATTAATAATAATAATGTTAACCAGTTCCCGACTGGCGCACGCCGATGTACGTCGGCAGAATGGCACGGGCAGGCATATTGGCATACAGGTACGTCCAATCTTTAATGCCACCTTGCCATCGCGAGCGCGCCGCCGCCGGCGCGCTCGCATGGCGGTCGGGACCCCCATGAGTCCAGTCGCGGGTCCCGCGGACTCGATCGCCGCGGGCATACCCGCGATCGTCTCACGGGGCGGCTGAACGGAGAAATGCCGTTGTAAACAGCATTTCCCCGTTCTGCCTAGCAACTAGTGATGCTGATCTCTGCTCCATGTGATTGGAGCAGAGATCAGTGTTCACTAAATGAAAGCCCAGCCCCCCACAGTTAGTCACAGTTATCCATAAAGCAGCTGAAATTATATATTTGGATCTGATCACAAAACGTGATACAAAATGAATGTGTGGCATCAGCACTAGACAAATTACTGTTTGTTTCCAATTCAGGTGAAACTTGACTTTTTGAGTTAAGATGGGCTTTTAACTGTTCTTTTTCTAGTACAGGTTGAAAGATCATGACAAGTATCTAACTGGGTAACAACTAATTTTTTTCTTACTCCCAGTTATAAATTAGGCCCCATCCTATTACAATATTAAAGTGGTTGTAAAGGTAAAAAAAAAATGTTTTGCCTGAATGCATTATCTGGATTAGGGTAAAAAACCTTCTGTGTTGAGTCCAGGGATACAGGGAATTATTTAAAAGATGGAGCCAGCCACTAAATTATGCTCGTGTTCCTGATGGATTCAGCCTGTTTTGAGCTGCATCTCATACTATAGGTTAGATTAGATGTGTGCCCTACTAAAGTTGTAATTAAAGTGATTGTAAATGTATTTTTAAATAAAACAGCTACAATCACTTTATTACAACTTTAGTAGGAGACACATCTAATTTAGCCTATAGTATGAGAGGCAACTCAAAACAGGCTGAATCCATCTGGAACATGAGCATAACTTAGTGGCTGACTCCATCTTTTGAATAATTCCCTGTATCCCTGGACTCAACACAGAAGGTTTTTTACCCTAATCCAGATAATGCATTCAGGCAAAACATTTTTTTTTTACCTTTACAACCACTTTAATATTGTAATAGGATGGGGCCTAATTTATAACTGGGAGTAAGAAAAAAATTAGTTGTTACCCAGTTAGATACTTGTCATGATCTTTCAACCTGTTTTCCCTGTATAATTCCCTGTATCCCTGGACTGACTTTCTTACATTAACTCCTAATAATAACCCTAAGATTAAATTGGTTGTGAACCCTTACAGACCACTTTGACCTACAGGTAAGCCTAGGTTAAGGCTTACCTGTAGGTCCAAGAAATATCTACTAAACCTACACGGTTTAGGAGATATTTGCAAAAAGGCACCGTTGTCTACGGCACATGCGCTGTAAACAGTGCTGCGCACTGAGCATGCCGCTGCTAACGGCGATATGCCGTTAGTGGCGGCTTCCATGCGCATGCGTGGGAGTGACGTCATCGCGGCTCTGGCCAATCACATCGCCGAAGCAACGTTACCCAAAAAGAAGATGGACGCTCTGTGGAAGAGGGGACAGCGGTGACATCTCTGGCTCCTGTGTCAGGTAAGTGACACATAATGGGCTACTATGCAATGCATAGCAGCCCATTATGCTTTACCTTTGCAGGGAAACAAAGAGGAAGTAAACACATCAGGGTTTACTTCCTCTTTAACCCTCGGTTCCTGGTTATGTTCCAGTTTTAATAATTTCCTTAAAAAAGTTCATAAGCATCATGCATAGATGAGTTTAATTTTTATTATTTGCACAAATGACAATTCTTAAAACCCCACATCACTGAAGCAGCACTGAAGGCCAAAGATCACATCTCCACCTCTCCTGTGTAAATGTAATTAAAAAAGAAATGCACAAAAAAGATACAACATAATATAAACTGGAATATGAAAACTAAGAAAGATAGAAAACTGGAAAGAAACAGATAAAATTAGAAATAAAAAACATTCCTTACATAGTATACTGTACATATTATATGAAAAGCATAAGCCAAGAAAATATGATTAATAATAATACCAAATTATTAAAATATTAAATATAAATGAACAAATGATATAAGAAAACAACTAACTCCAGGCTTTTAAAAGAAAAAAAAATGGATTTAGGAAAAGAAGGCAGCTTCCAGATTATAAAGGTGGCAAGACACACAAAAAAGAAACAGAACATATTCACAACTACAAAAAGTGTCCATCAACATCTGATTTCCAAACCTCTTTCCAGAAATTTGCAAGCTTGGGGCAAGATCAAAAGATATGCCACAATGTTCCCCGTTCCTCAGTGGTATTCAGCAAATACTTTATTACAACCTTTAAATTATTAATAATTCTTTAAAGCAGTGTAGGTAACTGAATTTGAATTTGAGGGATCATCATATGCACTGATAATGATTCTGTTGGCTTGTAATTTTAACATAAAAATTTTATAATTTTCAACAAATAAATAAATGTTAATTTACTTTGATATTTTAAGTATCTTACTTAATTTTCATTAGTTTTTAAAACACACCTTTTACATTTACAAAAATAATGTATAATATTCAGTAGTCTAGACAAAACTTTTAAGGTATGTGCATTTCCATATTCTAATTGAGTTACATTTACTTAAAAGAATTGTCTTTTCATTTGACTGAAATTGCGGGAAGCAGATGTTTGACAAACATGCAACCGCATGAGTTTGATGCTGCAATTTTAAAGAGTTTGATGTCTTTTGGAACTTTGAAAACCTGCACAAGGCAGTTCCCATACATTTGAGACCCATCAGTTCAAAAGAGCGCCACCAGTGACAGGAATTTTTCCAAGTCACTAGAAAGCCATGCAAAGGCATTGAAAGGTAAGAATGACAAATTATTGTTCACATGCTTTAAATGCTGCTTAACCACTTCAGCCCCGGACCAATTGTCAGCCTAAGGACCAGAGGTCTTTTTACAATTTCGCACTGCACTGCTTTAACTGGTAATTGCGCGGTCATGCAATGTTGTACCCAAATGAAATTTGCGTACTTTTCGTCCCACAAATAGAGCTTTCTTTTGATGGTATTTGATTGCCTCTGTGATTTTTATTTTTTGCGATATAAATGGAAAAAGAACGAAAATTTCGAGAAAAAAATATATTTTCTACATTTTGTTATAAGAAAAATCAAATAAACTCAATTTTAGTCATACATTTAGGGCAAAATGTATTCAGCCACATGTCTTTAGTAAAAAAAAATGTCAATAAGCATATATTTATTGGTTTGCGCAAAAGTTATAGCGTCTACAAACTAGAGTACATTTTCTGGAATTTACACAGCTTTTAATTTATGACTGCCTATCTCATTTCTTGAGGTGCTAAACTGGCAGGGCAGTACAACCCCCCCCAAATGACCCCATTTTGGAAAGTAGACACCCCAAGGAAATTGCTGAGGGGCATGTTGAGCCCATTGAATTTTTTTTTTGTCCCAAGTGATTGAATAATGACACACAAAAAAAAAAAGTTTACAAAAAGTTGTCACTAAATGATATATTGCTCACACATGCCATAGTTATATGTGGAATTGCACCCCAAATATATATTCTGCTGCTTCTCCTGAGTACGGGGATACCACACATGTGGGACTTTTTGGGAGTCTAGCCACGTACGGCACCCCGAAAACCAATCACTGCCTTCAGGATTTCTAAGGGTGCAAATTTTTGATTTCACTCCTCACTACCTATCACAGTTTCGAAGGCCATAAAATGCCAAATTAACACAAACCCCCCCCCCCCCAAATGACCCCATTTTGGAAAGTAGACACCCCAAGGAAATTGCTGAGGGGCATGTTGAGTCCATGAAATATTTTATATTTTGCCACAAGTTGCAGAAATATTACAATTTTTTTTTTTGCACAAAGTTGTCACTAAATTATATATTGCTCACACATGCTATGGGCATAAGTGAAATTACACCCCAAAATAAATTCTGCTGCTTCTCCCGAGAACGGGGATACCACATGTGGGGGACTTTTTGGGAGCCTAGCCACGTACGGGACCCCGATAACCAAGCACTGCCTTCCGGATTTAAATATAAAACGCTACCAAAAAAAACTGTTAGCGATCGCAGGGATCAGGCCTGACTCTGCGAACGCTGCAGTTATGTGTTTAGTGTTTTGTAAGTGACAGTGATTGATCGATACTGCACTTGGGTGGGCTGGGCGGAGGGGCAAAACGCAGGTGATAGCAGGTATCTGGGCTGATCCCGCTAACAATGCATTTTTTTGGAGCTCTAAACTGCTGGGGACGCAAGTATAGATCTGATCAGATCAGATATTGATCTGTTCAGATTCTATACCACTGCGGGAGGTTTATGCTTTGCGCGTGGGTGTTAGCAGTACTGGCACTAACCTAGCGCTGCCTGGGGCGACGCAGACCCTGACCCTAAAACCTAATTGATATCACCTGTCGGGTGATCAGGGGGTTAAACCTTTATTGGGTAATAAATGGAGGGTGCCCTGATGCTATAAAAAGCAAACTAACTAACCAGAGTCACCCGTAACACTTATACGGTGATCACTGGTGAAAGGGTTAACTAGGGGCAATCAGGGGGTTAAAACCATTATTGGGTAGTATATGGGGGTACCTAGCACTATAAAAACCTGGCGGTGAACCTAAAAAAATAACTAGCTACCTAGTGGCACTAGTGACACTAATGCAGCGATCACAAAAATGATTGCTTAGTGACACTGGCAAAAGGGGGCGAAAGGGTTAACTAGGAGCAATCAGGGGGTTAAAACCGTTATTGGGTAGTATATGGGGGCACCTAGCGCTATAAAAACCTGGCGGTGAACCTAAAAAAATAACTAGCTACTTAGCGACACCAGTGACACTAATGCAGCGATCAGAAAAACGATCGCTTAGTGACACTGGCAAAAGGGGGTGAAAGGGTTAACTAGGGGCAATCAGGGGGTTAAAACCATTATTGGGTAGTATATCGGGGTACCTAGCGCTATAAAAACCTGGCGGTGAACCTAAAAAAACAACTAGCTACTTAGTGGCACCAGTGACGCTAATGCAGCGATCAGAAAAACGATTGCTTAGTGACACTGGCAAAAGGGGGTGAAAGGGTAACTAGGGGCAATCAGGGGGTTAAAACCATTATTGGGTAGTATATCGGGGTACCTAGCGCTATAAAAACCTGGCGGTGAACCTAAAAAAATAACTAGCTACTTAGCGGCACCAGTGACACTAAAGCCGCGTACACACGGGCGGATTGTATGGCCTACTTAGTCCGTCATACAATCCGACGGACAGTCCGTCATACTTTCGAATGAACGGACTTGACCACACACGGATGCACAAACAGTCCGCCGAAAGCTTGCGCGATGACGTGTACAGCACGTACGACGGGACTAGAAATAGGAAGTCCAATACACAGCAATGCAACCTTCCGCCGTGTAAATCCTTTCTGAGCATGCGCCATTCTTAGTCCGTCGAACTAGCCTACTCACGAGCGGATTGTCCGCTGAAACCAAAGTATGACGTACAATATTACGGAAATTCCGAAATACTTAGTACGCCAGACTGCACGCTGAAAAAGTCCGCTGAAGCCCACACACGAGCGGACTGTCCGCTGAAATGTGTTTCGACGGACTAAGTAGGCCATACAGTCCGCCCGTGTGTACGCGGCTTAATGCAGCGATCAGAAAAACGATCACTTAGTGACACTAGTAAAAGGGGGTGAAAGGGTTAACTCTAGGGGCAATCAGGGGGTTAAACCTTTATGGGGGGGTAGGGGGCTACCCTGGACCTAACACTAACTGCCCTGACAGTTTTTACTGTCACAACTGACACTAAATGCAGTGATCAGTAAATAAACGATCAATGCAATCAGTGACACTGTGACTGGGAGGGGAGGCGGGAGGGATTGGGGGGGTGATCGGGGGGGGGGGTTTGTGTGTCTATGTGTACCTACATGTCAGTGTAGTGTTGGTGCACACTTACTTTCTGTGTTCTCCTCGTAGTCTGGTCAAAAAGACCACCCCGAGGGGATGGCCAGAAACCAACAGCCATCCCCTCATCCCGGATCGCTCCTGCAGTGAAACGGACCGCCGCATCCAGCGGGAGGGGGTCTGATCGGACCCCCCACTCGCTGGAAGGCGAGCACGTACATGTACGTGCTTGTGCCTGTCGGTGCCATTGCACCGACGTACATTGCCGTGCGGCGGTCCTTAAGTGGTTAAGCCCCACCCAATTTGCAATCCATGTTATTAACATTTTAAAACAAAGATAGCATTATTGTGCTGCATGTGTGCTGATTTGTACTGCAAAAATTAAGGTTTGTGCCATTTGATTTCAGAGATATTACTCATAATAGTTTATGAAACTCCACCCACTTTGCATCCCATGCTATTCAATTTTAAAAGCAATTATACCATTTGTGCTGCTTTGTGCCACAAAAATTAGTGTTTCAACCGCTTCGGTTTTTGAGATATTGGAATTAAAGTTCAGATTATATAACCTCAAGCCCCGACCACTTTGCACCCACTGTTATTAAAATTTAAAAACAATGATAGCATTAGTTTGCACTGAATCTGTGCCAATTTATTCTGCAAAAACAAACATATGCACTGGTTTGGTTTCAGAGTAATTACACATTTCGTTGATGAAACCTCTCCCGATTTGCACCATGTTATTACATTTTAAAAACAATTATACCTGTCAGGACCTGGACTTGAACTTGGGACCTCAATTGGAATGCTGGACAGTTCCTTGGACAATTCCTTGAATGATCCCGTTGTAAATGTTATTTGCCTTGAACCTTGAACTCTTTGCTCCTCCCATGAACTTTTTGATTTAAGCCATGTCTCTCCACTTCCTGGTTGCCAGAATATTGTGCATTCACCGGCCAATATCTCACGTATGTCTCTCCTGCTGCTGTCTGTATCTTCTCTACTATTCGTTACCGACATTTGGCTTGCTCCTCGACTACACTTCTGCTTAATCCAAACCTGAAACTATTCATTACTGACCTATGGCTTGTTTCTTGACTACCCTTCTGCTTTATCCCTATCTGCTATATCTGCTACTGGGCCCCGGCTTGCTCACCTGAGGATCGGGACCTGGTACTAATACGCAGCAAAATCCATTTCCACCATCAGTAGCTCTGGTGAACACCATTTAGTACTTAGATTCCGCACCTCAAGTGAGCCTGTGACATCTGCCAGGGTGACCTGCCTGTGTTCCTATCCTGCTTCCACTTCTATAGCAACTGGTCTTCGAGCCTGACCTCTTGATCGTGTCATAGGGCGTGTATTTGGGCACCATTGCCCTGACTCATGCAAATAAAGGATCTTGTAATGCCGTCTGTGACATTCTGTTCTGGTCTTTATCTTATTACACTGTTTTTTGTAACCACAGGACCTGGATGATGAGGGTCTGTCATGGATCCAAGAAGACCTATCTACCTTGATCCTGAATATTTTTGTTATCCACAAATTTAGTGAAAACAGTACCACCTTGGGGATAGTTATTGAGAGAGGAGAGGTTCTCACTGCAATATCTGATGTACCCCAAGCCTGTTTTTCTTATGGGACTCATTTATGCTTTTATCCTGAGCTACCCTAAAAACCTAAAAAATATACCTTTGTGGTTTTTCTGAAGATCTTTTTAGAGCTAGATGTGGAGAATCTATCTTTAAAAGTTCACAATTTAAAGTGCAAATTACTTTTCTAAAAGGCTTAAAAAAAACTTAATACATTCTGTGTTCTATGTTTTTTACAGATATAATGTATGTTACATGTGTGTGTTTCAGTTTGATTTGTTGGCTGAGAAAGAGGCTTTTTTAAAAAAAATGTTTACATCTACTTTTGATGCTGCTTTAATAATATTAAATTTGTAACACTATAAATAATAAATGTTAACCAGTTCCCGACTGGCGCACGCCGATGTACGTCGGCAGAATGGCACGGGCAGGCATATTGGCATACAGGTACGTCCAATCTTTAATGCCACCTTGCCATCGCGAGCGCGCCGCCGCCGGCGCGCTCGCATGGCGGTCGGGACCCCCATGAGTCCAGTCGCGGGTCCCGCGGACTCGATCGCCGCGGGCATACCCGCGATCGTCTCACGGGGCGGCTGAACGGAGAAATGCCGTTGTAAACAGCATTTCCCCGTTCTGCCTAGCAACTAGTGATGCTGATCTCTGCTCCATGTGATTGGAGCAGAGATCAGTGTTCACTAAATGAAAGCCCAGCCCCCCACAGTTAGTAACACACCCCTAGGAACACTTAACCCCTACACTGCCACCCACTGGTTAACCCCTTCACTGCCAGTGTCATTTACACAGGAATCACTGCATTTATATAGCAGTGATTGCTGTATAAATGACAATGGTCCCAAAAATGGGTCAAAAATGTCTGATGTGTCCGCCATAATGTCGCAGTCACAATAAAAATCCCTGATCGCCGCCATTACCAGTAAAAAAAAAAATTATTAATAAAAATGCCATAAAACTATCCCCTATTTTGTAAACGCTATAACTTTTGCGCAAACCAATCAATAGTCGCTCATTGCGATTTTTTTTACCAAATGTACAAGATATGTTTCGGCCAAAACTGAGGGCAAAAAATGTTTTTTTATATATTTTTGGGGGTATTTATTATAACAAAAAGTAAAAAATTATGATTTTTTTTCAAAATTGTCGCTCTATTTTTGTTTATAGCGCAAAAATTAAAAACCGCAGGGGTGATCAAATACCACCAAAAGAAAGCTATATTTATGGGGAAAAAAAGAACAACAATTTTGTTTGAGAGCCACCTCGCATGACCGAGCAATTGTCAGTTAAAGCGAAGCAGTGCCGAATCGCAAAAAGTGGTCTGGTCTTTGACCAGCAAATTGGTCTGGGGCTGAAGTGGTTAATTTGTTTTGAAAGCCTGTTTTATGAGCAAAATTATGTGGTTAAGTGGTTAAAAAAAAGAGTAAGTTACAAGAAAAATAAGTTAATATCACTTAAACCTACTGTATGGTTCCATACAAGTTAATGTATGATGTATTCCTAACTTAAATCTATGGTCTATAAACTGAAAAAATTTAGTAGGCTTTACTTAAACACATGATCTATAAACTGAAAAAAATGAGTAGGCTTTTACTTAAACCTATGGTTTCAAATAAGTAAATGTATGTATTCCTAACTTAAACCTATGGTCTATATGAACTGAAAATATTGAGTAGGCTTTACTTAATAGACATGTGCATTCGTTTTCGTCCGAATGCATTTTCGTCCGAATTTCAGCTATTTTCGTTTTGACAAACGATAACGAAAGCACAGAATCCGAAAAACGAAAGATCCGACATAAATAAATGCTTTATTTTCGTTTTCATTGTTACAACAGTTCGATATAGAATAGGAGATTCGACGTGACTCTGACAATAACAATCTGTGTCTATAGAACCTGTGGTCGAATGTGCCAAACCTTACCTCTATTAGTCCAAGATTATATAGAGAAAATATTCGACAGAGAAAAAAGATTTGACAGAGAGAAAATATTCTGCAAGTTACTGTCCTAAAAAGTGTTTGGGGACCCGGGTCCTGCCCCAGGGGACATGTATCAATGCAAAAAAAAGTTTTAAAAACGGCCGTTTTTTCGGGAGCAGTGATTTTAATAATGATTAAAGTGAAACAATAAAAGTGTAATACTCCTTTAAATTTCGTACGGGGGGAGGGGGGGGGTGTCTATAGTATGCTTGTGAAGGGGCGCATGTTTCTGGTGCTTAGAACTGTCCCTGCACAAAGTGTCATTTATGCAGGAAAAAAAGTCCTTTAAAATCACTCGCAGGTATTATGAATTGTCGACTCCGTAATACAGAGAACACTCATTGAAAGTCATTGATAAAAAAATAAAAAAAATAAAAAAAAAAGCATGGGGGTCCCCCAAATTCAATTACCAGGCCCTTCAGATCTGGTATGGATATTTTGGGGAACCCTGCATCAAATTTAAAAAAATTTTGATGTGGGGTTCCCCCTAAATATCCATACCAGACCCTTCAGGTCTGGTATGGATATTAAGGGGAACCCGCGTCAAATTAAAAAAAAAATTAATAATAATAATGTTAACCAGTTCCCGACTGGCGCACGCCGATGTACGTCGGCAGAATGGCACGGGCAGGCATATTGGCATACAGGTACTTCCAATCTTTAATGCCACCTTGCCATCGCGAGCGCGCCGCCGCCGGCGCGCTCGCATGGCGGTCGGGACCCCCATGAGTCCAGTCGCGGGTCCCGCGGACTCGATCGCCGCGGGCATACCCGCGATCGTCTCACGGGGCGGCTGAACGGAGAAATGCCGTTGTAAACAGCATTTCCCCGTTCTGCCTAGCAACTAGTGATGCTGATCTCTGCTCCATGTGATTGGAGCAGAGATCAGTGTTCACTAAATGAAAGCCCAGCCCCCCACAGTTAGTCACAGTTATCCATAAAGCAGCTGAAATTATATATTTGGATCTGATCACAAAACGTGATACAAAATGAATGTGTGGCATCAGCACTAGACAAATTACTGTTTGTTTCCAATTCAGGTGAAACTTGACTTTTTGAGTTAAGATGGGCTTTTAACTGTTCTTTTTCTAGTACAGGTTGAAAGATCATGACAAGTATCTAACTGGGTAACAACTAATTTTTTTCTTACTCCCAGTTATAAATTAGGCCCCATCCTATTACAATATTAAAGTGGTTGTAAAGGTAAAAAAAAAATGTTTTGCCTGAATGCATTATCTGGATTAGGGTAAAAAACCTTCTGTGTTGAGTCCAGGGATACAGGGAATTATTTAAAAGATGGAGCCAGCCACTAAATTATGCTCGTGTTCCTGATGGATTCAGCCTGTTTTGAGCTGCATCTCATACTATAGGTTAGATTAGATGTGTGCCCTACTAAAGTTGTAATTAAAGTGATTGTAAATGTATTTTTAAATAAAACAGCTACAATCACTTTATTACAACTTTAGTAGGAGACACATCTAATTTAGCCTATAGTATGAGAGGCAACTCAAAACAGGCTGAATCCATCTGGAACATGAGCATAACTTAGTGGCTGACTCCATCTTTTGAATAATTCCCTGTATCCCTGGACTCAACACAGAAGGTTTTTTACCCTAATCCAGATAATGCATTCAGGCAAAACATTTTTTTTTTACCTTTACAACCACTTTAATATTGTAATAGGATGGGGCCTAATTTATAACTGGGAGTAAGAAAAAAATTAGTTGTTACCCAGTTAGATACTTGTCATGATCTTTCAACCTGTTTTCCCTGTATAATTCCCTGTATCCCTGGACTGACTTTCTTACATTAACTCCTAATAATAACCCTAAGATTAAATTGGTTGTGAACCCTTACAGACCACTTTGACCTACAGGTAAGCCTAGGTTAAGGCTTACCTGTAGGTCCAAGAAATATCTACTAAACCTACACGGTTTAGGAGATATTTGCAAAAAGGCACCGTTGTCTACGGCACATGCGCTGTAAACAGTGCTGCGCACTGAGCATGCCGCTGCTAACGGCGATATGCCGTTAGTGGCGGCTTCCATGCGCATGCGTGGGAGTGACGTCATCGCGGCTCTGGCCAATCACATCGCCGAAGCAACGTTACCCGAAAAGAAGATGGACGCTCTGTGGAAGAGGGGACAGCGGTGACATCTCTGGCTCCTGTGTCAGGTAAGTGACACATAATGGGCTACTATGCAATGCATAGCAGCCCATTATGCTTTACCTTTGCAGGGAAACAAAGAGGAAGTAAACACATCAGGGTTTACTTCCTCTTTAACCCTCGGTTCCTGGTTATGTTCCAGTTTTAATAATTTCCTTAAAAAAGTTCATAAGCATCATGCATAGATGAGTTTAATTTTTATTATTTGCACAAATGACAATTCTTAAAACCCCACATCACTGAAGCAGCACTGAAGGCCAAAGATCACATCTCCACCTCTCCTGTGTAAATGTAATTAAAAAAGAAATGCACAAAAAAGATACAACATAATATAAACTGGAATATGAAAACTAAGAAAGATAGAAAACTGGAAAGAAACAGATAAAATTAGAAATAAAAAACATTCCTTACATAGTATACTGTACATATTATATGAAAAGCATAAGCCAAGAAAATATGATTAATAATAATACCAAATTATTAAAATATTAAATATAAATGAACAAATGATATAAGAAAACAACTAACTCCAGGCTTTTAAAAGAAAAAAAAATGGATTTAGGAAAAGAAGGCAGCTTCCAGATTATAAAGGTGGCAAGACACACAAAAAAGAAACAGAACATATTCACAACTACAAAAAGTATCCATCAACATCTGATTTCCAAACCTCTTTCCAGAAATTTGCAAGCTTGGGGCAAGATCAAAAGATATGCCACAATGTTCCCCGTTCCTCAGTGGTATTCAGCAAATACTTTATTACAACCTTTAAATTATTAATAATTCTTTAAAGCAGTGTAGGTAACTGAATTTGAATTTGAGGGATCATCATATGCACTGATAATGATTCTGTTGGCTTGTAATTTTAACATAAAAATTTTATAATTTTCAACAAATAAATAAATGTTAATTTACTTTGATATTTTAAGTATCTTACTTAATTTTCATTAGTTTTTAAAACACACCTTTTACATTTACAAAAATAATGTATAATATTCAGTAGTCTAGACAAAACTTTTAAGGTATGTGCATTTCCATATTCTAATTGAGTTACATTTACTTAAAAGAATTGTCTTTTCATTTGACTGAAATTGCGGGAAGCAGATGTTTGACAAACATGCAACCGCATGAGTTTGATGCTGCAATTTTAAAGAGTTTGATGTCTTTTGGAACTTTGAAAACCTGCACAAGGCAGTTCCCATACATTTGAGACCCATCAGTTCAAAAGAGCGCCACCAGTGACAGGAATTTTTCCAAGTCACTAGAAAGCCATGCAAAGGCATTGAAAGGTAAGAATGACAAATTATTGTTCACATGCTTTAAATGCTGCTTAACCACTTCAGCCCCGGACCAATTGTCAGCCTAAGGACCAGAGGTCTTTTTACAATTTCGCACTGCACTGCTTTAACTGGTAATTGCGCGGTCATGCAATGTTGTACCCAAATGAAATTTGCGTACTTTTCGTCCCACAAATAGAGCTTTCTTTTGATGGTATTTGATTGCCTCTGTGATTTTTATTTTTTGCGATATAAATGGAAAAAGAACGAAAATTTCGAGAAAAAAATATATTTTCTACATTTTGTTATAAGAAAAATCAAATAAACTCAATTTTAGTCATACATTTAGGGCAAAATGTATTCAGCCACATGTCTTTAGTAAAAAAAAATGTCAATAAGCATATATTTATTGGTTTGCGCAAAAGTTATAGCGTCTACAAACTAGAGTACATTTTCTGGAATTTACACAGCTTTTAATTTATGACTGCCTATCTCATTTCTTGAGGTGCTAAACTGGCAGGGCAGTACAACCCCCCCCAAATGACCCCATTTTGGAAAGTAGACACCCCAAGGAAATTGCTGAGGGGCATGTTGAGCCCATTGAATTTTTTTTTTGTCCCAAGTGATTGAATAATGACACACAAAAAAAAAAAGTTTACAAAAAGTTGTCACTAAATGATATATTGCTCACACATGCCATAGTTATATGTGGAATTGCACCCCAAATATATATTCTGCTGCTTCTCCTGAGTACGGGGATACCACACATGTGGGACTTTTTGGGAGTCTAGCCACGTACGGCACCCCGAAAACCAATCACTGCCTTCAGGATTTCTAAGGGTGCAAATTTTTGATTTCACTCCTCACTACCTATCACAGTTTCGAAGGCCATAAAATGCCAAATTAACACAAACCCCCCCCCCCCCAAATGACCCCATTTTGGAAAGTAGACACCCCAAGGAAATTGCTGAGGGGCATGTTGAGTCCATGAAATATTTTATATTTTGCCACAAGTTGCAGAAATATTACAATTTTTTTTTTTGCACAAAGTTGTCACTAAATTATATATTGCTCACACATGCTATGGGCATAAGTGAAATTACACCCCAAAATAAATTCTGCTGCTTCTCCCGAGAACGGGGATACCACATGTGGGGGACTTTTTGGGAGCCTAGCCACGTACGGGACCCCGATAACCAAGCACTGCCTTCCGGATTTAAATATAAAACGCTACCAAAAAAAACTGTTAGCGATCGCAGGGATCAGGCCTGACTCTGCGAACGCTGCAGTTATGTGTTTAGTGTTTTGTAAGTGACAGTGATTGATCGATACTGCACTTGGGTGGGCTGGGCGGAGGGGCAAAACGCAGGTGATAGCAGGTATCTGGGCTGATCCCGCTAACAATGCATTTTTTTGGAGCCCTAAACTGCTGGGGACGCAAGTATAGATCTGATCAGATCAGATATTGATCTGTTCAGATTCTATACCACTGCGGGAGGTTTATGCTTTGCGCGTGGGTGTTAGCAGTACTGGCACTAACCTAGCGCTGCCTGGGGCGACGCAGACCCTGACCCTAAAACCTAATTGATATCACCTGTCGGGTGATCAGGGGGTTAAACCTTTATTGGGTAATAAATGGAGGGTGCCCTGATGCTATAAAAAGCAAACTAACTAACCAGAGTCACCCGTAACACTTATACGGTGATCACTGGTGAAAGGGTTAACTAGGGGCAATCAGGGGGTTAAAACCATTATTGGGTAGTATATGGGGGTACCTAGCACTATAAAAACCTGGCGGTGAACCTAAAAAAATAACTAGCTACCTAGTGGCACTAGTGACACTAATGCAGCGATCACAAAAATGATTGCTTAGTGACACTGGCAAAAGGGGGCGAAAGGGTTAACTAGGAGCAATCAGGGGGTTAAAACCGTTATTGGGTAGTATATGGGGGCACCTAGCGCTATAAAAACCTGGCGGTGAACCTAAAAAAATAACTAGCTACTTAGCGACACCAGTGACACTAATGCAGCGATCAGAAAAACGATCGCTTAGTGACACTGGCAAAAGGGGGTGAAAGGGTTAACTAGGGGCAATCAGGGGGTTAAAACCATTATTGGGTAGTATATCGGGGTACCTAGCGCTATAAAAACCTGGCGGTGAACCTAAAAAAACAACTAGCTACTTAGTGGCACCAGTGACGCTAATGCAGCGATCAGAAAAACGATTGCTTAGTGACACTGGCAAAAGGGGGTGAAAGGGTAACTAGGGGCAATCAGGGGGTTAAAACCATTATTGGGTAGTATATCGGGGTACCTAGCGCTATAAAAACCTGGCGGTGAACCTAAAAAAATAACTAGCTACTTAGCGGCACCAGTGACACTAAAGCCGCGTACACACGGGCGGATTGTATGGCCTACTTAGTCCGTCATACAATCCGACGGACAGTCCGTCATACTTTCGAATGAACGGACTTGACCACACACGGATGCACAAACAGTCCGCCGAAAGCTTGCGCGATGACGTGTACAGCACGTACGACGGGACTAGAAATAGGAAGTCCAATACACAGCAATGCAACCTTCCGCCGTGTAAATCCTTTCTGAGCATGCGCCATTCTTAGTCCGTCGAACTAGCCTACTCACGAGCGGATTGTCCGCTGAAACCAAAGTATGACGTACAATATTACGGAAATTCCGAAATACTTAGTACGCCAGACTGCACGCTGAAAAAGTCCGCTGAAGCCCACACACGAGCGGACTGTCCGCTGAAATGTGTTTCGACGGACTAAGTAGGCCATACAGTCCGCCCGTGTGTACGCGGCTTAATGCAGCGATCAGAAAAACGATCACTTAGTGACACTAGTAAAAGGGGGTGAAAGGGTTAACTCTAGGGGCAATCAGGGGGTTAAACCTTTATGGGGGGGTAGGGGGCTACCCTGGACCTAACACTAACTGCCCTGACAGTTTTTACTGTCACAACTGACACTAAATGCAGTGATCAGTAAATAAACGATCAATGCAATCAGTGACACTGTGACTGGGAGGGGAGGCGGGAGGGATTGGGGGGGTGATCGGGGGGGGGGGGTTTGTGTGTCTATGTGTACCTACATGTCAGTGTAGTGTTGGTGCACACTTACTTTCTGTGTTCTCCTCGTAGTCTGGTCAAAAAGACCACCCCGAGGGGATGGCCAGAAACCAACAGCCATCCCCTCATCCCGGATCGCTCCTGCAGTGAAACGGACCGCCGCATCCAGCGGGAGGGGGTCTGATCGGACCCCCCACTCGCTGGAAGGCGAGCACGTACATGTACGTGCTTGTGCCTGTCGGTGCCATTGCACCGACGTACATTGCCGTGCGGCGGTCCTTAAGTGGTTAAGCCCCACCCAATTTGCAATCCATGTTATTAACATTTTAAAACAAAGATAGCATTATTGTGCTGCATGTGTGCTGATTTGTACTGCAAAAATTAAGGTTTGTGCCATTTGATTTCAGAGATATTACTCATAATAGTTTATGAAACTCCACCCACTTTGCATCCCATGCTATTCAATTTTAAAAGCAATTATACCATTTGTGCTGCTTTGTGCCACAAAAATTAGTGTTTCAACCGCTTCGGTTTTTGAGATATTGGAATTAAAGTTCAGATTATATAACCTCAAGCCCCGACCACTTTGCACCCACTGTTATTAAAATTTAAAAACAATGATAGCATTAGTTTGCACTGAATCTGTGCCAATTTATTCTGCAAAAACAAACATATGCACTGGTTTGGTTTCAGAGTAATTACACATTTCGTTGATGAAACCTCTCCCGATTTGCACCATGTTATTACATTTTAAAAACAATTATACCTGTCAGGACCTGGACTTGAACTTGGGACCTCAATTGGAATGCTGGACAGTTCCTTGGACAATTCCTTGAATGATCCCGTTGTAAATGTTATTTGCCTTGAACCTTGAACTCTTTGCTCCTCCCATGAACTTTTTGATTTAAGCCATGTCTCTCCACTTCCTGGTTGCCAGAATATTGTGCATTCACCGGCCAATATCTCACGTATGTCTCTCCTGCTGCTGTCTGTATCTTCTCTACTATTCGTTACCGACATTTGGCTTGCTCCTCGACTACACTTCTGCTTAATCCAAACCTGAAACTATTCATTACTGACCTATGGCTTGTTTCTTGACTACCCTTCTGCTTTATCCCTATCTGCTATATCTGCTACTGGGCCCCGGCTTGCTCACCTGAGGATCGGGACCTGGTACTAATACGCAGCAAAATCCATTTCCACCATCAGTAGCTCTGGTGAACACCATTTAGTACTTAGATTCCGCACCTCAAGTGAGCCTGTGACATCTGCCAGGGTGACCTGCCTGTGTTCCTATCCTGCTTCCACTTCTATAGCAACTGGTCTTCGAGCCTGACCTCTTGATCGTGTCATAGGGCGTGTATTTGGGCACCATTGCCCTGACTCATGCAAATAAAGGATCTTGTAATGCCGTCTGTGACATTCTGTTCTGGTCTTTATCTTATTACACTGTTTTTTGTAACCACAGGACCTGGATGATGAGGGTCTGTCATGGATCCAAGAAGACCTATCTACCTTGATCCTGAATATTTTTGTTATCCACAAATTTAGTGAAAACAGTACCACCTTGGGGATAGTTATTGAGAGAGGAGAGGTTCTCACTGCAATATCTGATGTACCCCAAGCCTGTTTTTCTTATGGGACTCATTTATGCTTTTATCCTGAGCTACCCTAAAAACCTAAAAAATATACCTTTGTGGTTTTTCTGAAGATCTTTTTAGAGCTAGATGTGGAGAATCTATCTTTAAAAGTTCACAATTTAAAGTGCAAATTACTTTTCTAAAAGGCTTAAAAAAAACTTAATACATTCTGTGTTCTATGTTTTTTACAGATATAATGTATGTTACATGTGTGTGTTTCAGTTTGATTTGTTGGCTGAGAAAGAGGCTTTTTTAAAAAAAATGTTTACATCTACTTTTGATGCTGCTTTAATAATATTAAATTTGTAACACTATAAATAATAAATGTTAACCAGTTCCCGACTGGCGCACGCCGATGTACGTCGGCAGAATGGCACGGGCAGGCATATTGGCATACAGGTACGTCCAATCTTTAATGCCACCTTGCCATCGCGAGCGCGCCGCCGCCGGCGCGCTCGCATGGCGGTCGGGACCCCCATGAGTCCAGTCGCGGGTCCCGCGGACTCGATCGCCGCGGGCATACCCGCGATCGTCTCACGGGGCGGCTGAACGGAGAAATGCCGTTGTAAACAGCATTTCCCCGTTCTGCCTAGCAACTAGTGATGCTGATCTCTGCTCCATGTGATTGGAGCAGAGATCAGTGTTCACTAAATGAAAGCCCAGCCCCCCACAGTTAGTAACACACCCCTAGGAACACTTAACCCCTACACTGCCACCCACTGGTTAACCCCTTCACTGCCAGTGTCATTTACACAGGAATCACTGCATTTATATAGCAGTGATTGCTGTATAAATGACAATGGTCCCAAAAATGGGTCAAAAATGTCTGATGTGTCCGCCATAATGTCGCAGTCACAATAAAAATCCCTGATCGCCGCCATTACCAGTAAAAAAAAAAATTATTAATAAAAATGCCATAAAACTATCCCCTATTTTGTAAACGCTATAACTTTTGCGCAAACCAATCAATAGTCGCTCATTGCGATTTTTTTTACCAAATGTACAAGATATGTTTCGGCCAAAACTGAGGGCAAAAAATGTTTTTTTATATATTTTTGGGGGTATTTATTATAACAAAAAGTAAAAAATTATGATTTTTTTTCAAAATTGTCGCTCTATTTTTGTTTATAGCGCAAAAATTAAAAACCGCAGGGGTGATCAAATACCACCAAAAGAAAGCTATATTTATGGGGAAAAAAAGAACAACAATTTTGTTTGAGAGCCACCTCGCATGACCGAGCAATTGTCAGTTAAAGCGAAGCAGTGCCGAATCGCAAAAAGTGGTCTGGTCTTTGACCAGCAAATTGGTCTGGGGCTGAAGTGGTTAATTTGTTTTGAAAGCCTGTTTTATGAGCAAAATTATGTGGTTAAGTGGTTAAAAAAAAGAGTAAGTTACAAGAAAAATAAGTTAATATCACTTAAACCTACTGTATGGTTCCATACAAGTTAATGTATGATGTATTCCTAACTTAAATCTATGGTCTATAAACTGAAAAAATTTAGTAGGCTTTACTTAAACACATGATCTATAAACTGAAAAAAATGAGTAGGCTTTTACTTAAACCTATGGTTTCAAATAAGTAAATGTATGTATTCCTAACTTAAACCTATGGTCTATATGAACTGAAAATATTGAGTAGGCTTTACTTAATAGACATGTGCATTCGTTTTCGTCCGAATGCATTTTCGTCCGAATTTCAGCTATTTTCGTTTTGACAAACGATAACGAAAGCACAGAATCCGAAAAACGAAAGATCCGACATAAATAAATGCTTTATTTTCGTTTTCATTGTTACAACAGTTCGATATAGAATAGGAGATTCGACGTGACTCTGACAATAACAATCTGTGTCTATAGAACCTGTGGTCGAATGTGCCAAACCTTACCTCTATTAGTCCAAGATTATATAGAGAAAATATTCGACAGAGAAAAAAGATTTGACAGAGAGAAAATATTCTGCAAGTTACTGTCCTAAAAAGTGTTTGGGGACCCGGGTCCTGCCCCAGGGGACATGTATCAATGCAAAAAAAAGTTTTAAAAACGGCCGTTTTTTCGGGAGCAGTGATTTTAATAATGATTAAAGTGAAACAATAAAAGTGTAATACTCCTTTAAATTTCGTACGGGGGGAGGGGGGGGTGTCTATAGTATGCCTGTGAAGGGGCGCATGTTTCTGGTGCTTAGAACTGTCCCTGCACAAAGTGTCATTTATGCAGGAAAAAAAGTCCTTTAAAATCACTCGCAGGTATTATGAATTGTCGACTCCGTAATACAGAGAACACTCATTGAAAGTCATTGATAAAAAAATAAAAATAAATAAATAAAAAGCATGGGGGTCCCCCAAATTCAATTACCAGGCCCTTCAGATCTGGTATGGATATTTTGGGGAACCCTGCATCAAATTTAAAAAAATTTTGATGTGGGGTTCCCCCTAAATATCCATACCAGACCCTTCAGGTCTGGTATGGATATTAAGGGGAACCCGCGTCAAATTAAAAAAAAAATTGGCGTGGGGGTCCCCCTAAAAATCCATACCAGACCCTTTATCCAAGCACGCAACCTGGCAGGTCCTAGGAAAAGAGGGGGGGCGAGAGAGCGGCCCCCCTCCCTCCTGAACCGTACCAGGCCACATGCCCTCAACATTGGGAGGATGCTTTGGGGGTCTGTGACCCCTCAAAGCACCTTGTACCCATGTTGATGCGGAGAAGGGCCTCATCCCCATAACCCTGGCCGGTGGTTGTGGGGGTCTGCGGGCAGGGGGCTTATCAGAATATGGAAGCCCCCTTTAACAAGGGGACCCCCAGATCCTGGCCCCCCCTGTTTGAAATGGTAAGGGGGTACAAAAGTACCCTTACCATTTCACAAAGAAAGTGTAAAAAATAGTTAAATAAGACAAAAACACTTTTGAAAAAACATTTTTTAATTTGATACGGGGTTCCCCTTAATATCCATTCCAGACCTGAAGGGCCTGGTAATTGAATTTGGGGGACCCCCACGCTTTTTTTTTTTTTTTTTTTTTATCAATGACTTTCAATGAGTGTTCTCTGTATCACGGAGCCGACAATTTATAATAGCTGCGAGTGATTTTAAAGGACTTTTTTCCCCTGCATAAATTACACTTTGTGCAGGGACAATTCTAAGCACCAGAAAGATGCGCCCCTTCACAGGCATACTATAGACACCCCCCCCCCTTACGAAATTTAAAGGAATATTACACTTTTATTGTTTCACTTTAATCATTATTAAAATCACTGCTCCCGAAAAAACGGCCGTTTTTAAAACTTTTTTTTGCATTGATACATGTCCCCTGGGGCAGGACCCGGGTCCCCAAACACTTTTTAGGACAGTAACTTGCAAATTAGCCTTTAAAATTAGCACTTTAGATTTTGAAGGTTGGAGTCCCATAGACTTTAATAGGGTTCTAAAGTTCACACGAAGTATGCTATATACTAGCTCCATCGAATCTTCTTCATACATTCAACAGACACCATAAGCCTTCAAAGACAGATTCGACCGTAATTCATGTGGATTTTCGGACGAATACAATTTTTGAACGAAAAACAAAATAAATAAAAACGAATTTCAGGAGTAACTAAATTAATTAATTTTTCGGACGAAAACGAAATTCCGAAATGAAATATTTTACTCTGCACATGTCTATTACTTAAACCTAAGGTCTATAAACTGAAAAAATTGAGTTGGCTTTACTTAAAACAACAAAGTTTAAAACATGAAAAATCTAATGAGTCAGACAAAGGTAAGTTTAGTAGACAGTACTTAAAAAGCTGATGCAAATAGTTGCCTACATTTTTTTTTTTTCAGTAGATCCAGCACAATATTTTTTACAATGTGGAGCTGATAGGTGAAGAAAGCAAGTCACAGAGAGAGATAAGATAATCACTGTGCTGCATCTACTTTCCCCTAACCCACTAGACAGCTATGCATATCCCAGGAATGGATGGATAGAAATAGAAGTCTTTTGTTAGGAAAAACAGGTATCAAATTTATATGTATTTTATCTGTGCTTGTAGTTGTTTGCCTGGAGTTCAGCTTTAAGAACACATACTATAAATAAAAATTGTAACTTACTCATATACATGTTAAATGATTAATGCTCCTTTGCACTTACCCCACAACTCCCCCACCACACCCCAGCTTTAATAAACAACCCACCCCAGAATTACATATCTCGTTGTGTAAAAAAAAAATCAAGGTTTCATTTGTGAGGCCTACCCATATCTGTCTTTGTTCGATTCAGTTCCAAAATCCAATCACACAGGCAAGTGCAAATTGATGAAGATCAAATTTTCCATAGACTATAATGTCATTCCTATTCAGAGATCAATACATTTCCTGGAAAACTGGGTTTAAAGTGTAAATGTTGTTTGTCAAAATCTTCTGGTTCAGGGTCCCTGCATGATCTGTGCACTTCCAATTTAATCCTATAATATTCTATCAGAGCACAAAGTATTCCTGAGTAAGGGAGAAGGATAAGATACAATACAAGTGTATAAGTTGCAGCAACACTTTAAATAGATGCGTCCAGTCTCCAAAGATTTAAAGGTATGCAAACCTCTTGCTGCAGTCTCTAAAGCCTCTTTGCTGTTGTTCCTTCCCCCAACCCCTACATTGCTGCCAAGTTCTTCAGGGGAAGGAATAACAGACAGCAGTGGGGACACAGGCATCCAACAGTCCTGAAAGAGGCTTTTAGAGGCTGCACCACTTCGGAGGAAGGGTAGGAGAAATGGGCCATCGATGAGGTGAGTATAGTTGGGCTTCTGTTGTGGGGATGGTGGTTTTTAATCTTTAGTGACCTAACAGGATCTATTAAAGCTGAAGTTTAAGCTACTTATACTGTACCTTCCCTGGTTCAGCATCAACATGCTAGTTACATTTTTAAATAAAACATTTCTGTTTTTATTACATACTAGAGCGATCGGGGAGGGCGCTGTGCATATCTTCCTCAAAACATTACAGCACCCTGCCTCAGTACTCTTTTCAACAGGCCTCAGCCCTGATAGAAGCAGTATATATGCTCTTGAGAAGTTATAAAAATATTAAAATACCTTGATGGGAGATTTAAAGCGGAGGTCCACCCTAAAGTGGAGCTTACGCTCATTGGAACCCTCCCCCCCCCTGCGGCGCCACAATTGACACCTTTCAGGGGGGAGGGGGGTGCAGATACCTGTACAGTACAGGTATCTGCACCCACTTCCGGCATAGATATCTGCAGAAGGTACGCCCCTTTCCGCAGAATCTACGCCCCTTTCCGAAAGTCCCCCGCTGTCTGATGGGAAACACATGGATCCCAGAGACAGCGGGGACCATCCTTATTGCGCAGCGCGACTCGCGCATGCGCAGTAGGGAACCGGGAAATGAAGCCGCAAGGCTCCACTTCCTGATTCCCATACCCAAGATGGCAGCGGCAGCACCCGAGAGACGATCGAGATATCGGCTTCGGGTGCCGACATCGCGGGCGGGTAAGTGTCATTATTTTAAAAGTCAGCAGCTGCAGTATTTGTAGCTGCTGGCTTTAAAAAAAAAAAAAAAACGGCGGACTCCTGCTTTAAGGTATGGAGGAGTGAGATTTCCTAGACAGAATGTATTTGAATGCAGACTAACCTAGGTAATGACCATGTATGCTGCTGAACCTCTGATTGAAGGAACTGAAATACAATGAATGAAAAGGGCAGGCCAGGGACAGTTAGGCTGGGGAAGAATGGGATAAAACAATGCTAGACATCTTCCAGCCAGGAAATGAGAAGGCCGATATCGGACTCTGTCAGAAGCTTCAAATACACTGCAATGCCATTCAGCTTGCATGATACCCTAAAGTACTAACACAAGGCAGCTCCAATACCAGGGCCTGAGGGAGTACCACCTATCTTCCTGTATGGGGCCCGGGCTAGCAGGAGGTCCCAGGCAACAGGGTGAATTGGATGTGAGCAGGGATGGTGATCGGCAGCGATCACTCACTGTGTTCATTCATAACTGAAGCATTGGCTGTATGGGGCCCCATGGTTTCTAACAGCAGCTCTGTCCAATGCACACGCATTATAGCACCTTGCAAGGCACAGTAACGCACTACCGTGTGTTGTGTTAATTTTAGTTTTTGTTTTAGAACATTGCCAGACCAATAATGCATCACAAAGGTGTGAAGCTACAGTTAGCCTTTGTTTTTTGTCTGACAATCTAAACTGCTGCTATATATTTTCTCCCATCATTCCTGTTCCAGCTCCTTCTATTTACCCAGCTCAATAGCTGTGAACAGATTGGGAATACTGAGATGCATTCATAATTTTGCACTCTAAATCACAGAACACTTTAAAAATAGAAACAAATACTTTTCAAGCAATTCACAACTACACAAATCAAAGACTAATCATTACAGGACAGAGCAGATGGCATTATTTCCGTAACAAAGGTATACCCTTCACTACAATAAACTGTGATTATTTGACTCTTGATCAATGAAGCCATGGTGTCTTTGAAACAAACGGTGTCTCTGTTCATTTATAAATGGCTAGATTAAATGAGGTTATGTTTCCGGAATTCTCTTGTTAAATATCAGAGAATTCCTAACATTGTTTACTTGGATGGAATTTAAAGAAACTGATATACTTGTCTCCCCTACACCTCCCACACTCTGTGGCGCCTTTTGGTAGTTGTGTATATATCAAACACGTTAACCTCCTACCTCATGGCACCTTGCAGAAGCTCTTCTCAGTTTACTTCACTTCCCGTTGTGTATATGTGGTCTCTCAGAATTATCTTGCAGTTCTCATATTCCTAGATTTCATGGTGATGCCTCCCTCTCCTTTTCAAAAAAAAACATTGCCAGCAATGCTAACAGCTGCCACTGTTGGAAAAACTAAATATATGACTAGTGTTGAGGCCTCCTCTTGGTTTTGCTGAAATATTTACTATTGTGACCCCTTTATTCCATGCTTGCAAAATACCCCTGCACTCTTGCCATTTCCATTTATACACTGGCGCTTTCCCAGATTCTTGTCTTCTCTGTACCACTTCTGCTTTACCTTCATGGGTGTGCTCCATGGGCACTGCAATAAGCATCCAGGCTGCATGGAGGGTCCACCATCCCTCACCATACTTTACACAGTCATTTAGTGTATAGGGGGAGATACAGTGAGAAGCTACAGATTGTAGAGCCATTTATCATGTATTCAGGTATAAGGGATAAATATTAAAGGGGTAAGAGCTTACACTTTATAGATATTTTACTGGGTATAAATACAGAAGTTAGAAGAACCTTTACCTTATTACGTATTAGGCCACATTTATTTGATCTACACTATATACACTTTTCTAAATGTTTTGATACAAAAATTATACTACTTTAACTCAAGATTTACACATTCTTCTATTTGAATTCAATTGGGAAAATATGTGAATCTTTGCTAAAATTTGTGTGACAGCATTTATAAATAGACTTCTATGATCCACTTTAATACTGAACTCAAAGAAGGTATAAAAAATGCTATTTGTGGAAAAAAAAAAAAAAAAAAAAATGCCACTAAATGCAGTTAAGTGTCTATTACCAATTATTTTAAATGCATTAATGTAAATACCCTGTTTCCCCCAAAATAAGACCTAGCGTGATTGTCGGTGATGGCTGCAATATAAGCCCTACCTCCCAAACAAGCCCTACCCCTTTTCCCCCAAAAATAAGCCCTACCCTGAAAATAAGACCTACAAGGACTTTAACTTGGGCTTATTTGGGGGGTAGGGCTTATATTGCAGCTATCACCGACAATCACGCTAGGTCTTATTTTCGTGGAAACAGGGTATTTCTCAGGGTTCAGACATCTTTGCTCCACCTTAAAGCAATATGTCGGACAACTTTGCGTGTTAATGTTCTGATAATGTTTACTAGAACAGTTTAAAGAAGATATTGTCACAAAGAGGAGATAATAGATCTGCTGAGTTTACGGCAACAGCACAAACTCAGCAATGGAATTCCACCAAATAACACAAGCTATTTGCGGGTAAAACAGTCCATTATATACACATGTACAGCGGAGTTCTGTTTGCACCCGATAGGATAAATGAAATGGTTATACTGACAAATTTCTAGAGGGGAAACCTCGGCTAGCCTATAAACCCTAATGAGAGGTCAGACTTAATGGCAATGGTATAAGGACCCTTGTAGCAATAATGACAGCAATTCCCCCGTTGCAGATCTGATGGTCTTCACTGGCAATAGGAGCTCATTAATTGTATCCAATAAGGTGTAATAGCAAGCAGTAAGGTTTCTTGAAATAGTAGAAGCTAAAGGTGTCTATGCACAGTGTTGAAGATAGATTCAGTAAAGCATTCCTGAGGTAAAGAGGTCTGTGCAAAGTGTCTCAGGGAAACCGTGAGAAAGGGATTTGTAAAGGTGGGCTCCATTTCCAGCACATCCTTCCTGAGGACCGGAGCCCAGAACTGGACGGCATACTCCAGGTGCAGTCAGACCAGAGTCTTTTACAGTGGGAGCACTATCGTTTTATCTCTGGAGTTAATCCCCCTTTTAATGCATTCTATTGGCTTTGCTTGCAGCAGCTTGGCATTGCATGCCATTGCTGAGCCTGTCATCTACTAGGACCCCCAGGTCCTTTTCCATCCTAGATTCCCCCCAGTGGTTCTCCCCCTAGTGAGTAGATTGCATTCATGGTTTTGCCAACTAAATGCATTATTTTACATTTTCTACATTAAACCTCATTTGCCATGTAGTTGCCCACCCCATTAATTTGTTTGTACCACTCTTTTGATGCTGTTCTTTACGCAATTTTCTACCCATTGACAAAGCTTATGGTCTATGCCTACAGACCTCAATTTGTAAATTAGGCGTTTGTGGAGGACTGTATCAAATGCTTTTGTAAAATCCAGATAGACCACATCCTCCAGCGTTCCCTTATCTAGATGGCAGCTCACTTCCTCCTAGAATGTTACCAGGTTGGTTTGGCAAGAAAGACCTTTCATAATTCCATGCTGATTACTACTAATGATACTGTTTTCATCAGCATATTCTTGGATATAGTCCCTTATCATCCCCTCCAATAATTCACATACTACCGATGTTAGGCTGACTGGTTTTCAGTTCCCAGGTATATGTTTGCCGCTTTTTAAAATATTGGTACCACGTTGGCCCTTTGCCAATCAGCTGGCACCATTCCTGCCAGTATGCTGTCCATAAAAATTAGTAATAGTGGTCTGGCTATAACCTGACTGAGTTCTTTGAGTACTTTCTGGTATAAGCCATCTGGTCCTGGTGATTAATTTGTATTGAGTTTTTCAAGTCTCATTCGGACACCAGCTTCTGTAAGCCACAAGGGTACACGCTGTGATGCATTACTAATGCTACTGTCTCAATTTTTATATGCTCCTTTTCATTAGTAAAAACTGAAGAGAAGAAAACATTTAGTGCAGTTGCCTTCTCCTTGTCATTTGCAACCAGCGTATCCTCATCATTATTTAAGGAACCAATGTGCTCTGACTTTGATTTTTTACTATTAATATATTTAAAGAATTTTTGGGGATTTTGTTTACTCTCCTCTGCTATGTGCCTTTCGTTGTCTATTTTAGCCATCCTGATTGCATTCTTACACTTATTATTGCATTCCTTGTAGTGTTGGAATTCTGACAATGACCCCCTCGGCATTATATTTTTGAAAGGTCTTCTCCTTAATATGAATTTTTACGTTATGTTTTAGCCACCGAGGTTTAACCTTTGCTCTTCTAAATTTATTGCCCATTGGAATGCACTGGATAACACTTTTTTTCATATGTTCCTAAAGTACTCCCATTTTTCCTCAGTGTTCAAGTGTTTAATGTTTCTAAAATTTGGTCCCAATTAATGTCTGGTAGTAGTGAGCGCAAGAAAAGTTGGCTCTTTTGAAATTGAGGGTTCTTCTTGTGCTCCCTTTATGCCTCCTTTACCTATGATTTATGCTAAATGTAATTATCCTGGGATCGCTGGTTCCTAAGTTGTCCCATATTTCCACATCCGCAATCAGATCTGTGTAAGTTGTAATTATTAGATCCAGCAATGCATTCTTTCTAGTTGAGACATCTACCAATTGGGACATGAAGTTGTCCTCTAAGATATTTACTAAATGACAAGCTTTAATGAGTGAGCTGTCCCTTCTGCCCAGTCAATATATGGATAATTGAAGTCCCCCATTATGATGGCATTGCCCTGCCTCGCCACCATTTCTAACTGTGATAGAAGATCCAACGCCTCCTCATCCTTCAGGTTAGGAGGACCGTAACATATGCCCCAGTATTATCTTCCTGTTTGTCTCTACCCTTTGAAGTTACACCCATAGGGGCTAAACCTCCCCCTTTGCCCCATTTTTCATTGATTGTTGCCACCTTGTAGGAGCATTGTCGTTTTGTATACAACCTTATTAGTACTCGTTGGTCCTTGCCATAGTTTGACATCTTGCCTTCGATTTAGAGTGAGTAAATGCTCAGCTTTGGCTAGGCAGTACTGTGATGACACTAGCATTGTCTGCATCTTCCTTATCAATATGTAAGTTGACAGAGACCTTTCTTTGCATACAAATGCATTTTACTGTCATTTATTAGTGACTGTTTGCATTACTAGACCATTCATATGTATACACTTTCATTAAACTGAAAGGGTGTTCATAAATATTTGTTTTATCATTTTTGATAAACTGCAGCTTTTTCTTTTCTTTGTGGAATCTACTGCCAATGAATGGGCACTGTATGACACAAATACATGAAACCGAAATGTCAGTTGCAGGCATGCTCAGAATTTACCAGTCAGTGGCAGATTAATGATGTAACTGGAGATTAGCATGCTAGAAAGAGTATTGCAAGAAAACATGCATACGTCAAGCCCTCAGGGAAGAAATGCAAACAGATCCATCACAAGAGAGCTTTAAAAATAGAGAAGACTTATTGGAATATTTTAATATGTATTTGTGTTAGACATTATGATAGCCATGATACTGGGAATTTGATAACAGAGCTTGGTCTCTTTTAGGTCAGCTTCACACCTTTGTGTTGCGCAATGCACAATAATATACTATGCAAAAGTTAGTGCATTGTGGTGATTAATTTTGAATAGCACCTCAATGCACCTGTGGTCTCCAAACTGTGGCCCATTGGCTGGATGTGACCCTTTGCTTGTCTTTATCTGACCCTTGGGGCGCTGTTGTTCCTACTGATACAAGGCACTATTAACCCCACTGACACCAACAGGGGAACATAATTCCTCTCTCTGACACAAACAATGGGGTATTATTCCTCCCACTGATACCAGTGCATAACTTCTTCCATCAGGGCATACGTTCTTCCTCTAATATTAATGATGGGCCACTATTCCTGCCACTGACAGCAACAATGGGGCACTATTCCTCACACTGACACCAGTAATGGGGAACTATTCCTTCCATTGCAATTTCTTCCACTCACACCAATGAGGGGGCACTGTTATATGTATATGGCATATGGCTATGCTCTCTTTCAGAGAGTCAGGGTAAAATGGTAAGGTGGTGGTGTCATGTGAGAAATGATGTCAAAGTGAGTGTAAAAGAGGACCTAGTTGATGGGGAGTGTGAGGATGCTTAGGCATTATTGGTGGACCTGCACATGGGTCTACAAAGTTAATCATTGGAGTTTTTTATAGGCCACCCAGTGTTAATGAGGAGGTGGAGACTTGGCTCCTTGGGGATTTTAACTACCTGGAGGTTAACTGGAGTAATGTCACTGCACTGGTAATGATTTATACAATGAATGGTCTAAGGTCATTAGTGGTGTACCCCAAGATTCAGTGTAGGGACCCTTGCTTTTTAATATATTTATAAAGGATATAGGGTCTGGGATTAAAAGTACGATTTCAGTGTTCGCCAATAACACCAAGCTATGTAATGGAATAACGTCCTTACAGGATGTCTCCAATGTACAGGACAACCTCAATGCACTATTTAATTGGGCAACTGTGTAGCAAATGAGGTTTAATGTTGATGAATGTAAGGTTATATACTTGAGGGCTAAGAATATGCATGCATTGTACATATTAGGGGGTGTACAACTAGGGGAATCAATGGTAAAGAAGGATCTGGGTATTCTGGTAGATCCTAGGCTTAGTATCAGCATGCAATGCCAAGCTGCAGAGAGCAAAATCCTTTCTGGTTTTTAAAGAGGTATAGACTTCAGAGACAAAGATATAATTTTACCCCTGTATAAATCATTCAATCAAGACCTCATCTGGAATATACAGTTAAGTTTTGGGCACCAGTTCACAAAAAAGAATATTGGGGAACTGGAGAAAGTGCAGAGAAGAGCAATCAAACTGATAAGCGGCTCAGCTATGAGGAAAGATTAGAGGAACCAAATGTATTCTCTCTGGAGGAGATGGGGGGGGGGGGGGGATATGATCAACATGTATAAATACATAAGTGGTCCATATGTGAACTTGGTGCAGAGTTATTCTCCCAAAAGTGGAACTTCTGCTTATCTGATCCCACCTCTTCCGGTGCCACATTTGGCACATTTCAGGGGGAAGGGGGAGAGGGTACCTGTTTTTTACAGGTCCTCTGTCCCCGCTTCCGGGAGATCGGGCTACAGCGAATTACGTCAGCAGCTCTGCCCCCCTCCTCCTTCTTCTGCCGAGCCAGTGAGAGAGCGCAGCACACTTCACCCATGCACAGTAGGGACCCGGCCGTTAACCTGAAAGGCTACTCTGTCGGGTTCCCTTACCCGCAAAGGCGGCAGCAGCACCCAACCAGCCATTGTGTGGACTCCAGGACCGGTAAGTGTCCTAATGTTAAAAGTCAGCAGCTACAGTATGTGAAGCTGCTGAATTTTCAGTTTTAAAGGGGCGGGCGGAACTCTGCTTTAAGGTCATCGCAGAGAACAAGGGAGCACTCTTTACGTCTGGAGGAAAAGAGATTTAATCTCCAAATATGGAGGAGCTTCTTCACAGTAGGAGCTGTGAAAATGTGCAATACAACAAGCAAAATATTCCGGTGCTTTACAATGAATTCTATATTACAAATTGTGTAACACAAGCACCCTTTGCAGCTGGGAGGAGAAAACTTGAGCACCACAAAGGTGCCCAAACATAAAATTCAAAAACAAAGTTCCTCACTGTATAGCGCTGATGGCTGGAAATCTATAAAGCCACAGATGAATACTCATAGAGCTGATGGCTGGTGTGTGTAGTCCCACAAAAATAGATGACCAAAAAAAGGATGAGTATAGATGGATAAAAATGTAATGGTCAAGCAATTGTCATAAAAGAAACACAGTTTGTTAAAAGCAGACTGTTGTATGATGATGTCAGTAACAGAATAGCCATAGTCCCAATGCTATATCAAACAATCTGGATCCACATACCATGTAATCAGGCGCTGAAGGAGAGGAAGGAGATTATCCACCCGGGCAGAATCACTCAGTCCCCTAGATGAAATAATTATAAGGTGTTGTGTTGGGGGGATACCGTGGGACACCCGATGGTGACCCGATTTTGAACTGCAGAGGTTCTGTAATTGGTGGCCGATGGTCCTGTCAGCGTGGCCGAGATGGAGTCCACTGTACAGTGGCACTGCATGCCCACTTACTAGCCCAGGTCTGGAGGCAGAAAGCACCTGCTGGATGATCATGGCCAGGACTTCTGGGCGGCACACAGGATATGGCATGAGGGGCTGGAATAGACACTGAACCCACTGTGTGGTATGTGGCTGAGGAATGGCAGCTGTTACGCATGGCAGTCTCTCACAGGGCTGTTGTCATGATGATGCACTTTGGGCGTGTCCATTATCAGGTCATGTCTGCCTCACATAACGGCTACTATCCTTCAGCCACATACCACACAGTAGGTTCAGTGCAGGGCTGGCCCTACCATGGGACCCGGGCACCACTTTCAGAGTAGTTTGCACTTTCAGAGCAAACTAAAGCCCAAGACAGTGGCAGAACTCCCGCCAGCCAGCCTTTTCCCCCTACTCTGCTGCTTATTTCACGGGGACCGCCGCTTATCCCACTGTGAGGAAGCCCGGCCCTGCTGCTTTTAGAGGTGACAGTAGCGGGCGGGCAGAACACTCGCTGCTTAGGGTCGATCCGGGGGGAGCAGTCAGCCGGTGAGTGAGTGAATGGGCGGGTCAGTCAGCGTGTGAGTGTGCAGGCCAGCCAGTTAGCGGCTGAGCCGGTGAACAGGCCAGTCGGCTCGGCAGGTGAGCAGGCCTGCTGGCCAGTCATCGGTCCGGCAGGGGGGGAGCAGAGAGATGCATTATCTTTCACCATCTGCCCTGCATCACTGTAGTTCTGCCCTCACTGTGCAGCTGCGGGCAGCAGAGAGATTACTCGTCTCTCTGCTGCCTGCCTACATTCTGGGACACAGCAAGTGACAATCCGCACCTTAGCAGGCAAGTGACACAGCAAGTTACAATCCGCAACTTACAGTAAAGAACCATCTATTCAATCTAAAGTTAACCTCTTTTCTTCTAATCTTAATGAGTGTCCACGTGTCTTATTGAACTCCCTTCCATGGAAAAGTTTTATCCCTATTGTGGGGTCACCAGTATGGTATTTGTAAATTAAAATCATATCCCCTCTCAAGCGTCTCTTCTCCAGAAAGAATAAGTTCAGTGCTCTTTCTTCATAACTAATATCCTCCAGTCCCTTTATTAGCTATGTTGCCCTTCTCTGTACACGCTCCATTTCCAGTACATCCTTCCTGAGGATTGGTGCCCAGAACTGGACAGCATACTCCAGGTGAGGCTGGACCAGAGTCTTGTAGAGTGGGATAATTATCACTTTATCTCTTGAGTTAATCCCCTTTTTAATGCATGCCAATATTCTGTTTGCTTTGTTAGCAGCAGCTTGGTATTGCATGCCATTGCTGAGCCTATCTACTAGGACCCCCAGGTCCTTTTTCATACTTGATTCCCCCAGATGTTCTCCCCCCAGCGAGTAGATTGCATTTATATTTTTGCCATCCAAATGCATTATTTTACATTTTTTTTTACATTAAACCTCATTTGCCATGTAGTTGTCCACACCATTAATTTGTTCAGATCTTCTTGCAAGGTTTCCACATCTTGCGGAGAAGTTATTGCCCTGCTTAGCTTAGTATCGTCCACAAATACAGAGATTGAACTGTTTAACCCACCCTCCAGGTCGTTTATGAACAAATGAAATAGGATTGGTCCAAGCAGAGAACCCTGGGGGGGACCCTCTTTCCACCCTTGACCATTCTGAGTACTCCCCATTTATCACCACCCTCTGAACTTGCATTTGTAGACAGTTTTTAATCCATATACTCACTCTATGGTCCATGCCAATGGACCTTACTTTGTATAGTAAACGTTTATGGAGAACTGTGTCAAATGTTTTTGCAAAATACAGATACATCATGTCTACGGGCCTTCCTTTATCTAGATGGCAGCCCACCTCCTCATAGAATGTTAATAGATTGGTTTGGCAAGAACAATTCTTCATGAAACCATGCTGATTACTGCTAATGATACAGTTTGCATACTATTGAGGTTAGGCTAACTGGTCTGTAATTCCCAGGGATGTATTTTGGACCTTTTTAAAATATTGGAGATACATTGGCTTTTCTCCAATCAGATGGTACCAGCCCAGCCAGTATACTGTCAGTAAAAATTAGGAACAATTGTCTAGCAATTACTTGCTTGAGTTCCCCCAGGACCCTTGGGTGTAAGCCATCTGGTACCAGTGACGTATTAATCAGCCTTGCATTTTTTGAAAAATTGCGTTAGGGACCTCGCGCTTTAATATTAGAGCTGCTCCCCCGGAAAAAAGTGCAATATACTGCCTTTTAAATGTTAGGGTGATATGTGGTTGGGGGTGCTAAAGAACTGGAAACTTCAAATTAGTAATAACAAAAAATAAAGAACTGCTAATCAAAGAAATTAAAGTGCATTGTGCTGAGTGAATAACATTTCATAATAGTGGTGATACATTTATTAATCAATTTTTCAAAGTCCATTAGTAATCTTTTGTCCTGTGAATCTTATCCATAACACCGTCAATATGGCAAATCCTGCGAATATCACCCAATGGAGTGTTAGTGAATTGCCTACTTACCAAATGGACATGATCTCTTTAAATTAAAAAGAAAGGTCACAACAGGCTGTTTTGTGTATATCTGTGGGTTTTGCTGATCTGCCACTGGAGCTGTCACTGGAAACCTTTAGGATTCTCCTTTCCACCATGGGTGTACCATTAAAAAATAGACATAAAGCGGGACCATAGCGTGATAATGTTTAATAAAAACAATAATATAAAAACAATGCCAAACTGGCTGTATAAATAGTATGTGGCGCTACCTAAATCCCTAAACTCATAAATATTGCCTAATAGAAATACACTAATTCACATCAATAATAAAGTGCAATCAATCATAAATGTGTAAACATAATAACATGATGATGTGAAAGCCAATAATTTTTTGCACATTATTTGTCCTATAGAATTTGCACATTTATTTGTGGATTTGCATGTTGTCTCAGCTTATTTTGCACATCATCATGTTATTATGTTTACACATTTATGATTGATTGCACTTTATTATTGATGTGAATTACTGTATTTCTATTAGGCAATATTTATGAGTTTAAGGATTTAGGTAGCACCACATACTATTTATACATATATCTTAATTGTGCAGAGATCACTTTTTTATGTTGGCAGCTTCCCATTAAAATTATATATTTATTTCTTATTAGTGGCTGTTCTAGGTAGGTTACTCTGGTTGTGCGCACTAGTACCTTTTAATTTAGTAAATGCCAAACTGGCTTCTCCCACTTTATAGTGCCTGGTCCCGGCACTAAGAATTACAGCAAAAACCACCATGTGGTGAAGTCTGCAGCCGCCCAGCCTCCACTTGTTGTCTGCCAGGACAAGGCACTATAAAATTTGAGCATTGTTTTTAAATTTAAAATATTTTTATTGAAAAAAGTTTTTTCAGATATAACAGTAACAATTGTGCATAACAATGCATGGTTTTTCAAGTAGCCAAAAGCTCCAGTGCATCATTTATAAGGCAGTTATAATGAAAAGGGCATATGAACAACTTCAGATCATAGAATAACTATTGGTTAACGCATGAGGTAAGGTCAGGGCTGTCGGAGAGCCCAAAAATGGAGCAACATCTCAAGGGACTTCCATTTCAACTCAAGGGTCTGACTCCGAAGCCTGCCCCACTGTATCAGGATAACTGACAGAGGGAAACGTAGAAAACAAGCAGAGGGTGACCGCCGGTCATCCGTGAGGCTCTACGCACACCAACCCTTTGGGATCTCTATATGGAGGTGCGTAGTACCCAGGGTCAGACTGGGAAAAAAAACAGCCCTGGAAAAAATTTCAAACCAGCCCCATATTATTATTATATCAGCCCAACTTATGCCACGTACACACGATTGGAATTTCGACCAGCAAAAGACTGATGAGAGCTTTTCTTCGGAAAATGCGACCGTGTGCATGCTCCATGGGAATTTAGCTGGCTGAATTCCCGCCACCAAAAATTTGAGAGCATGTTCTCAATTTTCCCGCCGGAAAAACTTTCTATCGGAAATTCCGATCATGTGTATGCAATTCCAACATGCAAAAACCCACGCATGCTCAGATTCAACTATGAAATGGAAGCTATTGGCTACTGGGTATTGGAAAAATAGATACAATATTCAGCGCTGATATATACCGGTATACAAGAAATAAATCGACTGCAAGCAGACACTCAAGGTAAATTCATTCAGTCCCTCAGATAAGTAAAAAACATGTAATAAACAGTGCTGCGCAATATATTAAATGTCCATATTCAATAGGAGACAATCCAAAATAGTGCAAGTGGATAGACAAACGCAGATTGATAGGTCTGATATTCAGTGATCCCTTCACCACATAAATAGATGGCCTCTCACCTCCAACATTCGACCTGACACAGGTCACTATGCGGCAAATAAATGGTAAAATCCACAGGTCCTCATTTCCCAACAGTATCGGAATCCATAAAGGTTTTGATGTCATATGTAAAAAGAGAATATACGATCTAATGGTCTCTGTGTTGCATATTTATTAATTAATTAATTAATTAATTTTAAAAAAGTGATAATATGTAAGTGCATTTTCACTGTTTTTAAATTAATAAATATGCAACGCAGTATATTCTCTTTTTACATACAAAAACCTTTATGGATTCTGATTCCGATACTGTTGTGAAATGACTACTGGGTATTAAACTTTCTTTTTCTAGTCCCGTTGTATGTGTTGTATGTCACCGCGTTCTTGACGGTCAGAATTTGGTGTTACCGTATGCAAGACAGCTTGAGCGAAATCCTGTCGGAATTCTGTCGGGAAAACCATCACAGTTTTTTTCCGACCAAAATTCCGATCGTGTGTACGCAGCATTACACTTTCAGTCTGTTTTACAGAAAACAATGGGAAGTATAACTTAGACAATATACTATAGAGTATGCAAAAAGAAATATCTTGGGATGTGACGATATATACAAAAATTGGATCCCCGACACTGCCTGGTCATAAGCAGTCTAGGCAGCCTTTTGCTTTCCAGATGCATATTAGAAGATTGAAGTCATTAGGCTTTTTCATCCTTCTTAAAAGTAAATAATCTTTCATAAAACTCTATATTCTTTAATCTCTTCTCTCCCGATATATGCACTAACATAATGCATGCACAATCCAGCAGCAAGGAGTTAAAATATTGGCAATATTTATCAGTAAAGCAACAGAACGGTATTTTCCCAGCAACTATGGCTGTATTTAATGGTATCGGCATCACTGCCTCGTCTTTTCATACAGTCATACAGGTCAAAAAAGATATTATAAAATTAAATATGTGGCACCTTTAAAGCTAGAACTCAGTTTACTCTGACCACTGCATGATTAATTGTATATTTTTATTCAGCCTGTAGCAGGACATTAGGACCCTATTGTAAGTACTTGAGACAATTCTGCTGCATTGATCTTAGATGACTTGACCCTTTCAAGATATAAGCACCTGAGTATTAGCAACCACATTGGAAATAACTATTTGTGAAGAAGGTATTTTTTGTTAATATGTTACGTTATGTTAAAGCTGTTAAAACATAATCCTACCCCAACTGAATATTGTATGACTGCAATGGTGGGATGAACATTGATAGCGAGAGTAGAAAAGGTGCTTAGCACCATTGTGGGCTTTGGATTGGAATGGGGTAGTTGGTCAGCCAATAGGTCACTACTATTGTGGCTTGGTTGCATGGGTCCCACTTCTGCTAAAATGTACAGTAAACCTTGTACCCTGCTGGTAGGGGCAGCAACAAGCCACTAGGGGGTGCTACCTTAATTGTTTGGCCTACAAATGTTGAAATAAGATTGCAATCTGCACATATTCAATGCTGTCGCTGTGGCTCCTAGAACAAAGTTCGGCTTTTCACCAGCCTTTTTTTGTTGGTAGTCTCAGTAAATATATTCTGATGAACCGATTATTATGCAAAGTATCATTAAGATTCATGTACATTTTTGATCTCTTATTGCCTTAGCTGAATTACCTGCTAAAGGGTGAACATTAATTTTCTGTTGTTAGAATAATTATAAAGTATACTTTGTTTAGTACTGTAAGCAATCGTCACATTCAATTTTGTACAATTTGGGTGTGATGTTTATTTCTACCTTTAGATAACCACATACGTCTTCATAAACATCTGCATAATCCTTTTTAAAGCGATCTTTCAGCACATTTAATCGCACGACAATAAGTAACAAGATGAAAAGAATAGATTTTCCACTTATTTGGTTGACAATTCCTTTGCTGTCAGCCAAGAAATGCCATTACTTGACTGCCCACCTCCATTCTGCTATATATGTTCATATCATGTTACCCATTGCATTACTCTCACAGAAAGTCTACCTTGTGTTCAGGGCAACTTTACAAGAACAATAATCTATTATGTGACTGAAAATAAAACTCAAGACATAAAATAAGGGGTTCAGTAACCAATTAAAGACCAGGTGCATCTACCTGCTACCATAAGATAACATTATACTGTTTAAGAAAAAAGGGGATAAAATGTGTCCTCAAGACAGAATGGGGGGAGAAAAAAAGGGAAAAACTATTTAGGCATGAGCTTAAATTAAGTTCTATTGTGAGAGAACTGCTGGAGCATTCATATATTACAAAAGGAAATAAAAACCAGACTGAGCTCAACCTCAATGTAAAAAAATAAAATAATGCAATGTATCCTTAGATAGATGTGTTACAAGGGGACCTAGTGAAGTTTTCTGACATGTGTTATAAGGGGACCTAGTAGTCCAATATTGTTACATGTGTCAGACTGCTTCACTAGTAGGTCCCCTTGTGACACATCTATCTAAGAATACATTGCATATACAGTATCTCACAAAAGTGAGTACACAACTCACATTTTTGTAAATATTTTATTAGATCTTTTATATATGTATATATATATATATATATATATATATATATATATATATATATACTGTGCAGCATCTACAGTGCATTCCGTGGTGTACTGTTTCTACTACTTTTCTGGTGGTATACACAGTACACAATACAGTGCAGCTGTAGTGCAGTTGCTACTACACTTCTGGTGGTGTAAACAGTACACAATACAGTGCAGCTGTAGTGCAGTTACTACTACTTTTCTGGTGGTGTACAGACTACACAATACAGTGCAGCCGTAGTACAGTTGATACTACTTTTCTGGTGGTGTACACAGTACACAATACAGTGTAGTGTGGTGTTGCAAAACAAAATCCTCATCATGTCCAAAAGGCCACCAAGGAGAGGCATATGCTCACAGGCTACTAAACGAGGGCACACAGGCTCTGTGTCTACAGTCAACAGTGCTGGTCATGGACATGGTACATCTTCTGCAGGTGGCTGTGGGGCACGCTTGTCCTTTTTTTCTGCTGCTGGGGCAGGGGCAGAAAAATTGGGCCTTTGGTGGTGGTGGTGGTGGTGGTGCCACAACACTGTAACCTCTCACAGATACTCTTGTTGGGCGCAGGAACGGGCCCTGCTGTGAAATATTAGATCAAAAATTTTAATTACATGCCCCTGTTAAACAGGGACAGCAAAATTGGGCCTTAGGCAGTGGTAGTGGTGCCCTAAACCGAAAATATTGTTGGAAGCTAGCATCATCAAGATTGAGAAGGAATAGGATAGTTGCTCAGTATTAGGGATGAGCCGAACACCCCCTCCCCCCCCCCCCTACCGGTTCGGTTTGCATCCAGAACATGCAAACAGACCGAAAGTTTGCACGGACTCTCGAACACCGTTAAAGTCTATGGGACTTGAACGTGAGAATTTTAAAGGCTAATATGGAAGTTATTGTCCTAAAAGGGTTTGGAGACCCGGGTGCTGCCCCAGGGGACATGTAGCAATGCAAAAAATTTTTTTAAAAACGTCATTTTTTTCGGGAGCAGTGATTTTAATGATACTTAACCACTTCAATACCAGGTACTTATACACCTTCCTGCCCAGACCAATTTTCAGCTTTCAGCGCTCTCACACTTTGAATGACAATTACTCAGCCATGCTACACTGTATCCAAACACACATTTTTTTATCATTTTCTTCTCACAAATAGAGCTTTCTTTTGGTGGTATTTAATCACCACTGGGTTTTTTATTTTTTGCGATATAAGTGAAAAACCAGCAAAAATTTTGAAAAATACATACTTTTTTTTCATTTCTATTGTAAAATTTAATTTAATTTTTCTTCATAAATTTGTGCCAAAATTTATACTGCTACATATCTTTGGTAAAAATAACCCAAATTAGTGTATATTATTTGGTCTTTGTGAAATTTATAGAGTCTACAAACTCTAATGGTGCCAATCACTGAAAATTGATCACATCTGATCACACCTGATGTACTGAAGGCCTAGCTCAATTCTTGAGACAATAACAAGCCAGGAAAGTACAAATACCCCCCAAATAACCCCTTTTTGGAAAGTAGACAGTCTAATGTATTTATTAAGAGGCATGGTGAGTTTTTTGAAGTTGTAATTTTTTCCCCACAATTATTGGGAAAACTAAGATTTTTTTTTACACAAACTGGTAATATTAACAGGTTATTTCTCTCACACCATATGTATAATTGCAACTACACCCCAAAATCCATTCCGCTGCTCCTCCTGAGTATGGTGATACCACAATTGTGAGACTTTTACACAGCCTGGCCACATACAAAGGCCCAACATTGAAGTAGCACTTTCAGGTGTTCTACAAGCATAAATTGCACATATCCTTTCTCAACCACCTATTACAATTTTGAAGCCCCTGGAGCACCAGGACAATGGAATTGTCCACAAAATGACCCCATTTTGGAATGCACGCACCCCAACATATAATTTATGAGGCATAATGAGTCTTTTGAATGGTTCATTTTTTTCCAGAAGTTTTTGGAAAATGTGGAAAAAAATGACACACAGAGGCCAATTGTTGAAGTAGCACCTTCAGGCATTCTAGCAGCATTAATTACTCATATAATTTTCTGACTACTGATCACATTTTTGAAGGCCTTTCATATTTCTAACACATAGCAGGTACATACCAAATAACAAAAGATTACCTGTGGTTTTAGAAGTGCAGAGGTTCACAGAGGAGAGCATCGGTTCAGGCAGCAGGCAGGAATGAGGTCAGCAATAGCAAAAGCAATCATCCAGGCAGCAGGCAGAAATACTGTCCATAGTTTATACAGGCAGAGATACTGTCAGCACAGCCAGAGCACAGCTCCAGGTAGCAGGTAGAGGTGTCCTGGCAAAAATACTGTCCAAAGTCAGTAGAGGCAGCAGGCAGATATGTGGTCAACACAGCCAAAGTATTGATCCAAGAAACAGGAAGAAACATGGTCCATAGTGTCATGGGTCATTACAGGCAGCAATATGGTCAGCACAGCCACAGTATTGGTCCAGGCAGCAGGAAGGACCATCAAGCTTAGGGCCAGGGGGACAGGGGTAGAGGCTTCTCCCACCCAAATTGCTTTGAAGCCTCTGGGCAACCAGACCCTGTTCTGGGAGCACAGAAAATGAAAAACTTTTTTCTCTACTCAGAACGCTATTCTGAAGCCCCTCACATATGTGAGACCCCTGTGTACTAAAGTAGATGGCCAAAAGATCAGTCCAAGTGGCAGGCAAAAACATGGTCAATTAACAGGCCAAGGTCGGTGCACGTGGAAGTCAGAAACATGGTTTAAATCGGCAGGCAGAGGCATCATCAGTAAACAGGCTGAGGTTGGTGCATGTGGAAGTCAGAAACTTGATTTAAATTGGCAAGCAAAGACATTGTCAGCAAACAGGCCATGGTCGGTTAATTAACATGGTAGCAGGCAATGGGGAAATGGCAGTCTGTTAATAATAAGGGGAACTAATATTGGATGGATGTATGATAATTTGTGAAACAATCTCCGATGCACAGGCCACATTGGGAGGGACATTGAGGACAATAATAGCTGGTGTCTCTTCTTATTCCTCCTCTGCTGCATACACAGCATTTCTTTTGACGTCTTCTTCCAGATTCTGTGGGGGGGATGTGATAGGGAAAGTGTTGCTCGTGAAGTCGACTCACACTATCAGAGCGATGCTTCATGGGGCTGGACCTTGTTGGTAAATGAGGGCAGTGACGATATCTTCAATATACTTGAGGTAGTTGATTAGTTGGTTTTGAGTTGCTTTTTGGTAGCAGACAAAGGGCCATGTGAAACAGGTGAAACACAACTTCCTTGTACCAATAATGGGACTTTCTGGTTGATAAATAGGGCCGTAGCATCTGATTGTTTAAATCCACCCCCCCCCCCCCATGTATATATTGTAGCCGTGGACACATTCAGGCTTTACAATGGGGACATGTCTTCTTTGGATCTCCACCACGGTGTCATTGTGGATGGTAGCGAGGATGTGGACATTTTTCTTGTCCCACTTCATGGCCAACACCTCCTCGTTCCTCATGAATGACGATTCTCTGTTTTGCAATTTTTTTGTCAACAGATCTTGTGGGAATCCCTTCCATTTTTTATTTTTTTTTAAATACAGCAGGCCGGGTTTTTTTTTACTATAGGTGACGAAAAAGGGGCAGACTGGTATAATAGTTGTCGACATATAAATGGTATCCTTTTTTGAACCGGGGTTAGGCCAGCTCCCAGACAATTTTCCCACTGGTTGCAATATATGTGGGGCAATCACGGGGCTGGAGCTGGGAGTCTTTGCCTTCGTAGATCCAGAATGTAAAGACATATCCAGTGGCTCGAACACATAATTTATTTAATTTCAGCCCATACCTGGCTCTCTTGCTTGGTATATACTGCTTGAAGTGCAGTCGGTCAGTGAGATGTATGAGGGACTCGTCCACACACATTTTTTGGTCTGGGATAAAAATGTCTCTAAATCGCTGGGAAAAGGAATTGACTCTACTTGGGTGCCTGATAGAAGAGAGGAGGAGGAGGAGGCACAGCTCCAATGAGGCAGGATGTCTTCTAGGGGGCAGCTTAAGGGCAGCCACCCTACTGCTTCATACCTCCCTCCTCATCACTGGAGCAAACTTGGCACTATGCTGCAGTTGGGGGAACATGACTGCCAGTTTCTTGTCCTTTTTGGGCATCCCTTCTCTCTAGGATCACATTACTTACTTCCTCAACCTGGTAACCAACATCGGAGCCTTCAAATCGCTGTGCATCCTCCAGCAGCATGTGTAATATTTCACAGCAGGGCCCGTTCCTGCGCCCACCAAGAGTATCTGTGAGGGGTTACAGTGTTCTAGTACCACCAACACCTAAGGCCCAATTTTTTTCAGAGTATATAGGGCAGGCCTATATAATTCTGTTCAGAGAATATAGTGCCTGGGTCCTTTGGGTGCGGGGTTTGCCTTTATATCCATACCAGACCCAAAGAGCCTAGTAATGGGCTGCGGGTGGGGGGGGGGGGGCATGCCGTTTTTCTCAAAGATTTTTATCTATCTTGCCAAGACCCGACAATTCATTACAGCCGCAAGCAGTTTTAAATTACCTTTTTTCCTTTAAAAATGTAATTTTGCTGTGGTATTGTTCTAAACACAAGAAAACTGTGCCACTTTACAGGCATACTATAGACACCCCCCAGGCACGATATTTAAAGGAATATCTAATTTTTATGGTTTCATTTTAAGAATTATTAAAATCACTGTCATTTTTAAAACTTTTTTTTGCATTGATACATGTCCCCTGGGGCAGGAACCGGATCCCCAAACACTTTTTTATGGAATAACTTGCACATAAGCCTTCAAAATTAGCACTTTTGATTTTTCATGTTTGTGTCCCAAAGACTTTAATGGTGTTCGCCTGTTCGAACAAACTTTTTGCATGTTCGCATGTTCTACTGCGAACCGAACCGGGGGAGTGGGGGGTTTTCGGCTCATTCCTAAATCCATCATCTGAAAATGGAAAGAGTATGGCACACCTGAAAACCTACCAAGGCATGGTCGTCCACCTAAACTGACAGACCGGGCAAGGATAGCATTAATTAGACAAGCAGCCGTGGTAACTCTGGAGGAGCTGCAGAGATCCACAGCTCAGGTGGGAGAATCTGTCCACAGGACAACTATTGGTCGAGCACTGCACAAATCTGGCCTTTATGGAAGAGCGGCAAAAAGAAAGACATTGTTGAAAGAAAGCCATAAGAAGTCCAGTTTGCAGTTTGCGAGAAGCCATGGGGCGGACACAGCAAACATTTGGAAGAAGGTGCTCTGGTCAGATGAGACCAAAATTGAACTTTTTGGCCTAAAAGCAAAACGCTATGTGTGGTGGAAAACTAACACTGCACATCATCTTGAACACCATCCCCACCATGAAAAGTGATGGTGTCAGCATCATGTTGTGGGGATGCTTCTCTTCAGCAGGAACAGTGAAGCTGGTCAGAGTTGATGGGAAGATGGTTGGAGCCAAATACAGGACAATCTTAGAAGAAAACCTGTTATGCCGTGTACACACGACCGGACTTTTCAGAGGACTAGGTCTGACGGTCTTTCTGAACAAAGGGACTTGACCACACACAATCGGACTAAGTCCATTCGAAAGTCCGTTCATTTTGAACGTGATGACGTAAACGGGACTAAAGAAGGAAGTTCAATAGCCAGTAGCCAATAGCTGCCCTTGCGTTGTATTTGGTCCGACGGACTAGTACACATTTCCCGATTTTTAGTCCGTCGGACTTGAGTCTGTCGGATAGATTTGAAACATGTTTTATTTCTAGGTCCATGTGACTTTTGCGGAAAAAAAGTCAGCTGGAGCCCACACACGATCGAATTATCCGATGGATTCCGGTCCGCCGGACCAAGTCTGCCAGAAAGTCCAATCGTGTGTACGGGGCATTAGAGTCTGCAAAGACTTGAGACAGTGGAGGAGGTTCACCTTCCAGCAAGACAATGACCCTAATCATACAGCCAGAGGCTACAATAGAATGGTTTAGATCGAAGCATATTCATGTGTTAGAATGGCCCAGTCAATGTCCAGACCTAAATCCAACTGAGAATCTGTGGCAAGACTTGAAAACTGCTGTTCACAGACGCTCGCCATCCAATCTAAAAGAGCTTGAGCTATTTTGCAGAGAAGAAAGGGCAAAAATGCCACTCTCTAGATGTGCAAAGCTGGTATAGACCCAAAAGGATTTGCAGCTGTAATTGCAGCAAAAGGTTGTTCTGCATAGTATTGACAAATGCATGCCACACTGTTCAGATATTTATTTGTAAATAATTCTGTTTGGTCTACCACATAAAATCCCCCAAAAATATATTTACGTTTTTGGTTGTAACAAAATGTGGAAAATTTCAAGGGATAATGAATACCTTTTCAAGGCACTGTAAGGTAGGGCAGTTCTGAATAGCAAAAAATGCTCAGGTCGTGAAGGGGGTAAACCCTGCAGCCCCTTCCACCTGCTAAGGTTTGATTAGTGTCCTAAGGATCATGAATATGTTTAGGCTATGTTCGGATCTGCTGTTTGTTTGGAAAATTTTCTACTATCATCAGCTACTGGTAGATTCATGCCAGACATTGAGGATACTAAAAGTTTGGCAGGTGCAGGTAATGCTGTCTGTGCACATACAACTTCTTTGCAACCAGTGACCTGACCATCAGTCTTCCTATGCACAAGAGATAGCAATCTGCCCCTCACAAATAATTAATGTATCCTGCAGAACCACCACTTTACATGGTACCCCTCCTCTGGATATTTTTTATTTTCTTTGCCAGTGGAGCAACCAATTTACCCACTACTCTGTATCATACAGGATGTGAAAGGAGTCTAGAACGCTCAGCAACAACAAATGTCTACTATATGGCTTCTAACTCTACTACATCCCAACATATGTTAAGGAAGGATGAATGTGTCACATGCACAGCAGTATCTCACAGCCAGCAGGTTTATTTGATTAGTCACCTCAGTTAATATACCCAGATGTTGTTGCACAGAAATACTTATTTTCCAGAATTTGTCAAAATGTGGTCTTAATCGCAATGCATGAATCTGGCAGCTACTGATGTTGTCAGTCATTGATTGCATTAAGCAGATAATTGCGATGTTGAGTTATGTCTTTATAACCTTCTTTCTGCTCAGATCCCCGGGACACTCTAGCTTATGTGCTAGTTGGCGGAGTAGGGCTTCTTTCACAGTGCCTTCCACTTTCTGAAAAGCAATCTGTGATAGATCGCTTTTCAGAGGGGGAAGAGCAGCAGCTGTGAAGGGTGCAGTAGGCGATCCTGACACTTCCTTAATATGTTTTTTTTTTATCTCAAGCTGGATTTTGTACTAAAACAATGCAGTGTCGGATTTTGGCCCAAACTTGTCTTGCATACACACGGTCGCAGAAAGTTGTCGGAAAATCCGATCGTTCAGAACGAGGTGATGTACAACACGTACGACGGGACTATAAAGAGGCCAGTAGCCAATAGCTTTCCTCTTGTAATTTATTCTGAGCATGTGTGGCACTTTGTGCATCGGAATTGTCTACACACGATCGGAATTTAAATGATTGGATTTTGTTGTCGGAAAATTTTAGAACAAGATCTCAAACTTTGTGTGTCGGAAATTCCGACGGAAAAAGTCAGATGGAGTCCCAACACGATCGGAATTTCCGACAACACAGTCCGATCGCTCATTTTACGTCGGAAAGTCCGACCGTGTGTACAGGGCATAAGACTTAATTTTAGTTTAGTTTAGCTTGGTGCTCTAGAAGATTATCATTTCCATTCTTCTAACTAAATGGTTTCAAGGCTTTTTTTTTTTTTTTTTTTATTAAATGTTTTATTACAAAATATCAAACATAATACAGTATGCAAAAATGTGAGGTGTTTCAAATAAAGACTCAGACTGAACCGAGGAAATACAGACATCCAAGGAATCCTTTATCATTTGCCATATCAACACTGGTAAAAGCTATCAGGGAACACAGATATACAGGTGCAGCAATGAATAACAATAAAAAGAAAGAGAAAAATCACTTTGTAAATAATCGTTCAGCACCAAAACTGTACTGCAACCGAGAGTACTGACGTACACTCGTAGAGAAATATAAATTACACCCTGTGCAACAACTAGGAAAAAGTCTGATGCCGCGTACACACGATCAGAATTTCGGCCAGAAAAAGACAGATGAGAGCTATTCATCGCAAAATGCGACCGTGTGTATGCTCCATCGGAATTTAGCTGTCCGAATTTCTGGCAGCCAAAAATTGATAGCATGTTCTCAATTTTCCCGATGTAAATTCCGTTCGTGTGTATGCAATTCCGACACGCCAAAAATCACGCATGCTCAGATTCAACTAAGAGAAGGAAGCTATTGGCTACTGGCTATTGAACTTCCTTTTTCTAGTCCCGTCACACGTGTTTTACGTCACCGTGTTCTAAACGATCGTAATTTGGTGTGACCGTGTGTAGGCAAGACAGCTTGACCAGAATTCCATCGGGAAAACCATCAGAGCTTTTTCCGACAAAAATTCTGATCGCGTGTACGTGGCATAACAGATGTAAGTCAATAGGGCTCTGGAAAAAGAGAGAAGTAAAAGGAAAAATTCAAGGCTTTTTAATGCAAACCTGTTTACAGCTCTGAAATCCAAACTACGGTGTTGATTATATTATGGATTTAAAGCTTTCAAAGCCTTTGTAAGCCCTCCATCATTTTGGGTGGAATCTATTCTATCAGTTCATGCCTCCTTTCATCATGGAAAGGTCTTGATTTCCATCTTCATAAAGTATTTACACATTTCTTTCTTAGCAGGCCATCAGCAATTTATTTGCTTTGTTGTGGGAGACAACCACTATAAGTTGGTCGCCCTTGTCTTTGGTCTTAATTAATCTCTGAACGTGTTCTCAAAAGGTTCTTGCATCGATTTTTTGGTCTCATTTGTCTCAGACACATTTCAAGCATTGGATGCTTGCACAATCTGCTACTGTGCACCTAAACTTTTCTGGCCTCCAACTACAATAAGCCCACCTTAGTGCAGACCCTGGAAGATGTCACATGGATCATGCACTTTGAGATGTCATCTCTGATTCCGTTATGTTGCTTGAAGTACTTGGTTTGTTTCCTGAATACCTTTTAAGCCGAGACCTTTTTGCCGGAGGAGCAGTTTATGAAACTGCAGAGTCATGTTTGACAGCTATAATTTCACCATCAGTTTTTCCTGCACAGCAGATGATTATGGGATTGTTAAATGCAATGGAACATTCTTAAGTGGTACAAATCCAGTCATTCTTTGGACAAATTATCCAGGTAAATCTTTGACTTAAAGCGGAAGTAAACCCATCCATAAAACAGTTTAATTTCCGGCATGTGCCAGAAATTTAACACTCCCATTGCTTGTGCTCTCAACCAAACTGTCGAACCATCCAATGGCTGTGTCATAACTGATCACATGTGCAGCATCATGGCCGTTGTAGATTAAACAGAGGCAAAGATGGTATCTTCCTTGGCTGAAAATGATAGGGGCGTTTACATACACTTTAAGTTGATTCTATCATAGTAGCTTCTGTCCACGGAAATTCTTAGGCAGTTTTTTTAACCCTATCTTGGAAGATTGTCTCTTTGAACACCAGCCTTGTGAATTGGGGTGGCGCTCTAGACCCTCTGTCTGTCCTGGCAAGGGATGGGTTGTCTATTCGAGTCGAACTTTAGTTTGACACAAACACTGGCTGTCCACCTGTTCGCCGAATAGCGAACAATTTGGGGTGTTCGTGGCAAATTTGAAAGGGTCTATGGGAGAAATCAAAAGTGCTAATTTTAAAGGCTAATATGAAAGTTATTGTCATAAAAAGTGTTTGGGGACCTGGGCCCTGCCACAGGGAACATGTATCAATGCAAAAAAAGTTTTAAAAACTGAAGTTTTTTCGGGAGCAGTGATTTTAATAATGCTTAAATTGAACCAATAAAAGTATAATATTGCTTTAAATTTTGTACCTGGGGGGTGTCTATAGTATGCCTGTAAAGTGGTGCATGTTTCCCGTGTTTAGAAAAGTCCCTGCACAAAATTTTGTTTCTAAAGGAAAAAAAAGTCATTTAAAAGTACTCTGCGGCTATAATGAATTGTCGGGTCTTGTCAATACAGATAAATGTCATTGAAAAAAATGGCATGGGGATTCCTCCCAGTCCATTACCAGACCCTTTGGGTCTCGTATGAATATTAAGGGGAACCCCGAACCAAAATTAAAAAAATTTGCATGGGGGTCCCCCCAAATTCTATTACCAGGACCTTCAGGTCTGCTATGGATATTAAGGGGAACCCCACACCCGTACCAGGCCACATGCCCTCAACATTGGGGGGGGGGTCACCCATCCACCCGTTCACACGTCACGGGTGGCCCGCTCCTCGGTTATTTAGGAACTGTCATCCGAGTCGCACGTCATTCTGCTGGGTGGCTCCTACGGAGGAGGCTGTATCGTTCATGGATTGTAGAAGGATTACATCGCTGGAATTTTTGTTTTGTTTTGTTTTTATTAAAGGACTTGTGTCAAGTTGTGCATGTGTTTTTTTTACCTTTTTTGTCACTTTTTTGGGTGAAATGGTAGGAGTACAATGTACCCCATTACCATTTCACACGGGGGGGGGGGGGGGGGCGGGAAGTGGGAGTCCCCTTTGTTAAAGGGGTCTTCCAGATTCTGATAAGCCCCCCACCCGCAGACCCCCACAACCACCTGGCAGGGGTTGTGGGGATGAGGCCCTTCTCCCCATCAACATGGGGACAAGGTGCTTTGGGGGGCTACCTCAAAGCACCCTCCCAATGTTGAAGGCACGTGGCCTGGTACGGTTCAGGGGTGGGGGCGCTTTCTCGTCCCCCCTCTTTTCCTGCGGCCTACCAGGTTGCGTGCTTGGATTAGGGTCTGGTATGGATTTTGAAGGGGACCCCTACGTGCTTTTTTTAAAACTTTGGTGCGGGGTTCCCCTTAATATCCATACCAGACTGAAGGGCCTGGTAATGGAATTTAGGGGGATCCCCACGCAAATCTTATTTTTAATTTTGGTTCAGGGTTCCCCTTAATATTCATACCAGACCCAAAGGGCCTGGTAATGGACTGGAAGGAATCCCCGTGCCGCTTTTTTCAATGATTTTCATCTGTATTGCCAAGACCTGACAATTCATTATAGCCGTGAGTACTTTTAAATTACTTTTTTTCCTTTAGAAATTACATTTTGTGCAGGGACGTTTCTAAGCATGGGAAATATGCGCCCCTTTACAGGCATACTATAGACACCCTCCAGGTAAGAAATTTAAAGGAATATTACACTTTTATTTTTTCACTTTAAGCATTATTAAAATCACTGCTCCCGATTCCCGGTAATTTTTCAAACTTATTTTTACATTGATACATGTCCCCTGGGGCAGGACCCAGCTCCCCAAACACTTTTTATGACAATAACTTGCATATTAGCCTTTAAAATTAGCACTTTTGATTTTTCACTTTCGAGTCCCATAGACTTTAACAATGTTCATGTGTTCGAACAAATTTTTTGCCTGTTCTTGCATGTTCTGGATGCAAACCGGACGGGGGGTGTTTGGCTCTTCCCTAGTCCTGACTTTTTGTTCTCATGAATAACTAATGTTTCCAGCCAACATCTTGAAATAGTGAGCACTAGGGATACATTGATGCCGATAATGAGTGTTTTCATGAGTACTCGTACTCGTGAAAATGCTCCCAATACGGAAACGGATACTTTGCGGTGCCATTCGTGTCCATACAAAATGAATGGGCACAAATCACACGTCAAAGAATTGCATGCAATTTCAACAAGAATGCAATGCGGTTTCCACGGCACTTCTGTGTGAGCCAAGTTCACACAGGAGCAGTGCAGGAAACTTCCCTGCATGACGGGTTCCACCAGCTCCGGCTCCCATCCAATTGTGGACATCTGTGGCTCCTCCCGCATCTCCCATGGCTTAAATGGCTTTGTCCCCCCCCCCCCCCACCCCAGCCTCCAGCAACTCAAGCCATCTCCTTATAGTGCTGACAGTACAGCTACAGGGATTCTAATCAGTCAGTACCATTACATGAACAGTGCTGATCAAATAGAAGTTGTCTAATCCGTACTGTCAGAATAGGAGAGTAACCATAGGGATTTAAAATCCCCAGACCAGTGAATCAGCTTGTCTGACAGCGGGGATCAGCAATCTGGTACAGTGGGAGGCTGGGGGGAACAAAGCCATGAGAAACATGAGGAGCCACAGCCACAGATGTCCACAGTCAGATGGGAGCCTGAGCTGGTAGAACCCGTCATGCAGGGAGGTTCCCTGTTCCCATGTGAACTCTGGGCCAAAATCACTATGACAAGCTGACAAGCTTGGGTTCACACAGGAGCGGTGGGGAAACCTAATGCGATTCGGACAGGAATCACATCGTATTCCTGTTCAAATCACATGCAATTTTGTAGGGATGCAAATTACAATATCAATCTTTGTTGTATCAGCCTTGATTGTGTCTTTCGTCTGCTGCAACTTTTTCTTCAGTAGATGAAATGCATGGAAATTCCAGTTATTCTTATAGACCCAGATTGGTCTTGGAGAATGTAGTACACCATTTTAATTTTTCTTTTAGTGGCACACTGTGGCCTCTGAAAGATCACCCTGATGTGTTTTTCACTAGACTCAACCCTGCTTTTCGGTTGACAATATTGTCGGTTTGGCTGTTGAATGCCAATTTTTTGGAGATAAGTTCATTTTGGACTCGGTTCCCAACCAGTCCCTTCCCACCCAGCCCTGGAACCCCTTTATAAGAGTCTGTGCACCCGGGGGACAGGAAGGATCAGCTGATCATGTGACCACTGTGATTGGCTGTCACAGTGGTCACATGATTGGGAACCAGTCCCATCAACTCCTAATCATTAGTAGGGACCAAAACCAAAGTCTCACTGCATGCTCCCAGCAAAGAAAGCTCTGCTGCGCATGGTGCATATGTGCTGCGTGTGGGCATGGCCTCTTTGCCACTGCATATGTGTATTATATGGGCTGCAAGAGGTTAAAGCTTGTAAACGTATTTCCTGTGAGATTGTTATGATCATGGAAACCCTAATTTCACTGGTATAAGCCTATGGGGGGGGGGGGGGGTTCCTCTATATGTCTTTTTAGTGGGCAATGTTCTTTCCTTAAGTTAGGAGTATAACAACATTTGACTTTTAGCACATTCAAAATCTGGTGTCTGCCCTGTCTATTACTTTTCTAATTCATACTTTAATAGAGGGGGGTTGCACATCTTGGTACTCCTGTTGGGCCTCCACTTTAGTTATGGGATCAAAATGTTGTATTGTGTTTCTAGATCCTTTTTTAAACTATTCAGGGTTTCTTCCTTCATGTTGTTATCTCAAAATAGCCTTTTCTTTGTGTAATGTCAAATGAAACTCCTTACAGGACAAAGTGGATAACTGAGACCTTTCAGAAAAAGTGTTAGGCCGCGTACACACGGGCGGACTGTTCGCCCAACCTTGTCCGCTGAACAGTGTTTGGGCGGACAGTCCGCTCGTGTGTGGGCTTTCAGCGGACAGTTTCAGCGGACAGTTGGACGGACAAAGTCTTTCGGAAATTCCGAAAAACTGTCCGCTGAAACTGTGTTTGAGCGAACAGTCCGCCCGTGTGTGGGCCTGTCCGCTGTACTTTCGAAATGAGCGGACTGTTCCCGCTCGGAAAGTCCGCCCATTTCGAGCGCGTGTACAGGTAGGCGGGGCCCGCGAAGGAGACGTCGCGGGCTCCGCCGCCTGGAATGGGCTTAAAGGGGAACCCCAACGCCGAAAAAAATCGGCGTGGGGGTTCCCCCAAAGTCCACACCAGACCCTTGTCCGAGCACGCTACCCGGCCGGCCAGGAAAGGGGGGCGAGCGAGCGCGCCCCCCCTCCTGAGCCGTACCAGGCCGCGTGCCCTCAACATGGGGGGGTGCCTTGGGGAAGGGGGGGCCGCGCGGCCCCCCCACCCCAAAGCACCTTGTCCCCATGTTGATGAGGACAAGGGCCTCTTCCCGACAACCCTGGCCGTTGGTTGTCGGGGTCTGCGGGCGGGGGGCTTATCGGAATCCGGGAGCCCCCTTTAAGAAGGGGGCCCCCGGATACCGGCCCCCCACCCTATGTGAATGAGTATGGGGTACAATGTACCCCTACCCATTCACCTGTGAAATAAAGTACAAAAAAAAACACAACACAGGGGAAAAAATATTTTATTGCACAGCTCCGGGGGTCTTCCGTCTTCGGGGGTCTTCTCGCCGGACTCCTCCGCTATCTGTGTGTAGCTCTTTTACTAGCGGAGGAGTCCGGCTTTCTTCCTCCCCGCCGCCGGCCTCTTCTCCTGACTTCAGGGGTCTTGTCCCCCTCTTCGGTTCTTCTGCCGGGCCACCGCGCCTTCTTGTAGCTCTTTTACAGGCGGTGGCCCGGTCTTCTGTCGCCGCTGTCGTCGCCGCCGCCGCCGCCGCCTTCCGTTCTTCTTCTTCTTCTTGTTCTTCTTCTTCTTCCCCAGGAGATGTTGACTCGACGAGCTCTCCGGCCGGAACGCCAGAGCCGCGCTGTGCGGTCACTTATATAGTGACAATGGGGCGGTGTCACATGGTATATGTCACATGGGTTGGTCACATGGTGACCCCGCCCCCTTACGATGTCATAGTCCCCATGTGACATCAACCCATGTGACCAACCCATGTGACATATACCATGTGACCCCGCCCCATTGTCACTATATAAGTGACCGCACAGCACGGCTCTGGCATTCCGGCCGGAGAGAGCGACGTGTCAACATCGCCTGGAGAAGAAGAAGAAGAACAAGAAGAAGAACAAGAACGGAAGGCGGCGACAGCGACAGCGGCGACAGAAGACCGGGCCACCGCCTGTAAAAGAGCTACAAGAAGGCGCGGTGGCCCGGCAGAAGAACCGAAGGCGGCGACAGAAGAACGGAAGGCAGCGGCGACAGAAGACCGGGCCACCGCCTGCAAAAGAGCTACAAGAAGGCGCGGTGGCCCGGCAGAAGAACCGAAGAGGGGGACAAGACCCCCGAAGTCGGGAGAAGAGGCCGGCGGCGGGGAGGAAGAAAGCCGGACTCCTCCGCTAGTAAAAGAGCTACACACAGATAGCGGAGGAGTCCGGCGAGAAGACCCCCGAAGACGGAAGACCCCCGGAGCTGTGCAATAAAATATTTTTTCCCCTGTGTTGTGTTTTTTTTTGTACTTTATTTCACAGGTGAATGGGTAGGGGTACATTGTACCCCATACTCATTCACATAGGGTGGGGGGCCGGTATCCGGGGGCCCCCTTCTTAAAGGGGGCTCCCGGATTCCGATAAGCCCCCCGCCCGCAGACCCCGACAACCAACGGCCAGGGTTGTCAGGAAGAGGCCCTTGTCCTCATCAACATGGGGACAAGGTGCTTTGGGGTGGGGGGGCCGCGCGGCCCCCCCTTCCCCAAGGCACCCCCCCATGTTGAGGGCACGCGGCCTGGTACGGCTCAGGAGGGGGGGCGCGCTCGCTCGCCCCCCTTTCCTGGCCGGCCGGGTAGCGTGCTCGGACAAGGGTCTGGTGTGGACTTTGGGGGAACCCCCACGCCGATTTTTTTCGGCGTTGGGGTTCCCCTTTAAGCCCATTCCAGGCGGCGGAGCCCGCGACGTCTCCTTCGCGGGCCCCGCCTACCTGTACACGCGCTCGAAATGGGCGGATTTGCCTCCTCCTTACGTGGGCGAGTCCGTTCATTTCAAAAGTTGAGCGAACTGTTTGGCAAACAGTTCGCTGAAACAGTCCGCTCGTGTGTGGGCAAGTCCGCTCATGCAAATTTTGAGCGGACTGTTTGCCGAAACTGTTTGACGAACAAGGTTGGGCAAACAGTCCGCGCGTGTGTACGCGGCCTTAGTCACGAGAGAGGCTCCCTTCTCTTTTATGACTAAAGCCTCGTACACAGGATCCGATTGTTGGCAGGGGATTGTGTGATGACAGACTGTTGGCTTAAAAAATGACTGTTAATACACTCCTTCAGACAATTGTTGTCCAACTTTTGGCCAACAAATATTGGATGGCTAGTAAATTTTTGGCAGACAGAGGTCTGTTGTCAGATTTTCGTATCGTCTGTATACAAGTCCGTCACACAAAAGCCCAAAGTACAAACACACATGCTCAGAATCAATGCTCACCAAACACGACATTAGCAGAAGGTGCCCAAAGGGTGGCGCTCAAGAGCTGAAATTCCACGTAGTACATCACTACGTTTGTGTTTGTTGGCCGACAATTGTGTACCATTAGTATGCAAGACAAGATCCAGGCACATGCCCTTCTGACAAAAGTCTGATGCTCTGTTGGCCAACAATCTGATCGTGTGTATGAGGCTTAACACTTTGTGTGAAAGGTCTGTTATCCACTCCTGTAAGGAGTTTCATTTGATATTACACAAAGAAAAGGCTATTTTGAGACCAAGGATCTTTTCCTCAAAGTGGTCTCTGCTTTTCTCCCTATGAGTTAATTAAATTATGACCTCAAATTCACATATGTGTATGAAACTGGAGCCATCATTTGCCTTTATTCATGTATAACTAGCCTAATAGTTAAAATCTATTCAAAGTAAGCTTTTAAAATATATTTTATATTAACCTGATTATTAAGTTTTGAAGACATTGATTAAAAAAATTAACTGGCATCGCAAACATCACATACTATTGTAGACAGTTTTTTATATACAGTATTTTTATGTGCTTAAAGTGCAACTCCATTCAACTAATAAACTCTCTTAGGCAACTGATAATTCCATCCAAGACAAATTCAAATTGTCAGTAAATCCACTCATTGCAACATAAGTTGGGCTTCACATGATAAATTCTATTCTGATTCAGCAGACATTATACACACTTTCCAGACTGGCCTGTAGCTTATGGCCACTGCAGCTCTATTAAATGGGTAAACTCTATTAGCCAATTGGTAATTCAATTCAAAAGAAATTCAACCTGTTATAAATCCACTCATTGCAACATAATTTGGGCATCACATAATGCATTCCATTCTGATTCAGCTGACATTATACACATTATCTGGACTGGCCTGCAGTATTTGATTCTGTGTTGTGCAGCTTTCCATCTAAGCGTGAGTAGTGGTGCATGGTTTTTATTGGGTTCATAGAGTGGGCATTGATAAAGCCATAGAACGCACCGGCACTCTGAAGAGATTACCAGCAGCTACAGTATATACCAGGGATATGCAATTAGCGGACCTCCAGCTGTTGCAAAACTACAAGTCCCATCATGCCTCTGCCTCTGGGTGTCATGCTTGTGTCTGTCAGAGTCTTGCTATGCCTCATGAGACTTGTAGTTCTGCAACAGCTGGAGGTCCGCTAATTGCATACCCCTGGTATATATATTTAGCCAGTAGGATATCTCTGTGAAATAGATAAAGACCAGGGTGAATAGAGGTAGCAAACTTATTGGGTCACCTAAAGTCAGATTACATGCAGAATTTTTGGGTCTGACTGGAGTGCATCATTAAAGCTCATTCATAAAAAAAAAAAAAAAAACATAATTTACAAAAGGAGGAAAGGGATGCACTGAATGCTGAAATCACTGAAGATTATTTCTTTTGAATTGATGTATAGATTCTATATTGGATTTGTTGGATGGCACAGGCAATGATGCACTTTATTCAGAGAATGTATTTTGATTAAGAGGATTTATTACACATTGGGGGTGATTTACGAAAGCCGTGCACTATCAGTAGAGACGCACAGCAAGGCACAACGCACATTTTCATATTTATGAAATGGTGTGCCGTAACAGAGTGTGAATCCCTCATTTACTATAGCGATCTCTGCGCAAGGGAGAATGCAATCTGTGTACCACTATGGACATGGTGCACAGCTTCTCCAATTCAATATTGACAGAAGATGGAGGTGCCAATATTATGGGGTGATGTGAGGAAGTTTAGTAACAACTGCCCAAGTAACAAATATGCCCAAATTAAAATGAGAAAGTAACTTTTTCAGAGAAAGCCTGCTGTGCCCGCAAGTATGTTTAGAACTGCTTGAGATCAGTGTAAGCAGTGGGCATGCACAAGTGGCTCTTGCGCTCGTTCACATGAGTTTGTTCACTGCGTGGCCAAAATCTTAGTAAATGTTAAGCAACGTACATGCAATTGCATGGGTTGAACGGGTGCACCTCTAAACTTGTGTATTTTTTAAGGAGATTTGCACACAGGTCATGTTAGCATGTTACATTGCCAACATATGACATGCACCTTGTTAAATTATGTAAAAAGATTCTCGCTCCTCTAGCTCATCCTAAAAGGGCATTTAATCTTCCCCCTCTAATGCATATGAATTCCTTGGGCTAGCTTTTGCTTTTAAAGGGGAACTCCCCACTCCATTCTCCAATGCTCTCGTCTCCCCCCCCCCCAATCACTTGGATTTACATGGGCTAGCTTTTGCTTTTAAAGGGAAACTCCACACTCCACTCCATTCTCAAAAGGCTGTGAGCTGGCCTCACCAATCCAAACCACATCCTTTTTCAGAGCATACAACAGGGCCAGCTAGAAAAGGGGCGAGAAGAGCGATTGCCCAACCCCCTCCTGAACCATATAAGGCCACATGCACTCAACATAGCTGACTGCCTTTAGGGCATTTTGGGCTCAGCCCAATACCAACCACAAAGCACCTTGTACCCACTAGTTTAAAGGGGCTTTCCACATTCTGTAAAACCCCCTGTCTGCAGCCCCCCACAACCCCAGCCTAGGGTTGTGTGGAAGAGGCCCTTGTCCCCCTGAATGTGGGAACAAGGTGGTTGACTTTTGGGGTGCCCAAGCCCCTCCTGCCCCCAAGCACCCACCCCCCTTTCATGGGCTGGCTTGCTGTGTGTTTGGCTAGGGGTTTGTTAGTGTGTGGGAGGGGCACAATATTTTTTTAGTTTGGGGGTGCTATTTTTCAAGTGGGGGTTCTCATTTTAAGCCTTAACAGACCCAAATGGCCTTCTATATATTGGGGGGTGGGGCAGGCTATTTTTTGTTTTAGGTTAAAATCTTGCAGCTGCAATGTAGAGGACTAGCAAAATGAACAAGTCAGTTCCGATAGACTGCAATGGTATTTGTTGTATAACTTTTGCTCATGTTAGGCTCTTTGTTGCCCCCCCCCCCCCCCCCGGATCAGGGAGTGTTTGTCCCATCTGTAATTTTGTAGCATGCTATATGATGTGCTTCATTTTGCACAGTGGGTGGCTTATTTTGTGCTAGCTGCATTTGTATTGTTCTGGGCATACTCAGGGACTTTTTTTTGTTGTGCTTTTTAGTGTATGAACAGCATGCTCAGAGAGTGTGTTTTTGGGTTAGTATTTTTTTTTTTCAAATATAAATTTTATTGAATTTTCAAAGAAAAGGGGTACAAGAAAAAAAAGGGTACAGTACAACAGTGGCCATAAAAGGCAATTAAACATACAGATTGATCTTCCATAGAAGGCCCAATTTCCATTAATAGTGTGAACCACCTGAGCCGACATATCAAGTGTGCGACATCAAGTTATATTCATATAGATTAACAGTAACCAATCCTGAACTCATATACCTTTACAGATAATGCATCTTTTTTAGTTACTGCACCTCACATTTATTTGGATTGTCTGTGTCCCAACCTAACCACAAAACTGAAGCAGAACCCGGGTATCAGAATATCTGGAAATGTAACCAGCAGTTAAGAAAGTGAAAGGTAGAGAAAGCATAAGGAAAGAGGGGGGGTAGGGTTATTGTTCAACACGGGGGTGCTAGAGGTAGTGACCATGTCACCTTTCAGTTGGTACGTTTCGGTGTGTCCCTCAAGAGTTCAACAGGGTTTGCCCTTCATCAGAGAATATGAATCTGTTCCATAACATCCATGTTTTAGAGTGTTTTTCTTGTTTGTGTTGTGCTGTGAGCACTAGATCTTCTAATTTTCTGATGGCCTCTACTTTACGGAACCACATTCCAATAGAAGGTGGTGTAGTTTGTTTCCAAGTAGCAGGAATACAGGATTTAGACATTAAGTAAGTGTCGCACAATAGATTTCTTATATGACTGTAGCACTGACCCCCGAAGGAGCTGCTGGTTTGAATTGGGCCTGTACTTTACCTAGAAACCCTACTAACTCGACTCAATACCCTTGGCACAGCTGTGGTGCAATGTAATACAGTACAATATAAAGCATTGCAAAGTACCTGTATATACCCTCAGGATCCACTGGCCCCACCTGGTGGGGAAAGAAACAATACGCCACACAACTGGATACTTAACTATAAATATTGTTTACTATAAAATATTTCAACGGGTGGTTACAATAATTATGCTGCCATCCCAAAGTAGGACAACAGCACAATATATTTCAATATAACATAATATAAAATATGTATGTATTTGTTTATATAAACCTAGGAGCTCCCTCTGCTTTAAAGGCTATACGTGAGGCCTCACTTAAATTTAATTCGGGGTGTTCTTTTCTTCGCTAGCTAAAGTCACTCCTTTGTATTTGTATTCCCAAAGTTCATGGAGGATTAAGCTGAAATGCTCCTGGTGTAACTCCAGTAACTTATTTACAAACGCTGTGGCACGAAAGTAGATTGGCCTCAAGCCTGCTCCGTGTCAGTTGCTCTGCTACACCTCCATGGAACTGCATGTTCCAGCGAGGCCTGTTTGTGAGTCTAACTGCGCGCAAAGTTAACAAATGGTGGGCCGCAACCAAAGTGATCCATGTGATCACCTTGGTCCAGTGACTGTAGCTTGGCCTTTCTGTCAGCTGGGCTCTGTATCGCTCCGCTGAATTGATCCGGTTCTCTGATTCTCCGCTGAGTGTCTTTGGACCTTCTCAATTCGGCTACTGTCTTTCAGGCTCCATCAGGTCACTTCACAAATCAAACAGGCTCACGCTCCGCGATAGCTATCAGCCGCTGTCTGTCGGGAAACCTCTCCACAGATCCACACAGGCAGGCAGTGTGGTCCCAAGAGACCTAAAATGGCCTCTCGGGTTCCTTTTATTATCTACCCAGCATGCACTGCGTAAGAGAGTGTTCATGGGTAGGTCACACGGACTCCTGGGTAACCAGGTCAACCTTCAGAATCCAAACAGTCACTTCCTGTACAAGTCTTTAGATTGTTCTGAGGTACTAATAAACAGGTGCGTTACCCATATTTGGTCACTAGATGGCTCTGGTACGAAGCCACAGTAATGTCCATATACCTTACATTAAAGCATGCATAATCACATCAATATACAAGGATGTCAGTGCTACACGACTGTGCCAGGATTGAGGTGGCATGAAGCAGAAAGAATGCTGGATCTTCCTGAATTAAGTGGTCTGTAAATTTTTGTGTGACTGTCCCTATTGTTGTCCAGAAGTGTTGTAGTAGCGGGTAGGACTAATGGATGAGCACGGATGGACCAGAGGATAAGACAGGTGCAGAGTCGTAGACAAGCTGGAGGTCAGAGGCAAGCAGAAGGCAAGGAAGGTCACAGGTCAGGCCGGGTCAATACATGAACAGATCAGATTCAGGCAATAGACTCAGGAATGCTGTAGATCAAGCAGCAAGATCTGAAGGGAGAACTGGGTTTAAATAGTCCGCCTGGCGCCAGTAACCGCGCATGCCCATGCACCCGCAGGCGCACACAGACAGGCAAAGGACCACTGTCCCCAGCCAGCCTTTCCTGACAGGTGTAAAGCAGTGTTGGTTCATCTTACTTTATAAAAGTAATTAGTTAAGTTACAAATTACTTCTCCCAAAAAGTAATTGCGTTAGTAACTCAATTACTACATTGGAAAAGTAATTAGTTACTCAGCAAAGTAACACTGACTTTTTTTTAAAATATTCTATAATGCAATTACGTTCTATAACATATTTAATATCAAAGATGTTTATATTAACTGATTGAAGAATGAAAACACTAGATACAGTATTTTAGAACATTTGGTATTTATTTTAACCCAAATGTTGAGGGGGGTGGCAGCGGTGGTACTTGAGGGGTGGCAGCAGTGGTACTTGAGGGGATGGCAGCGATGGTACTTGAGGGGGTGGCAGTGGTGGTACTTGAGGGGGTGGCAGTGGTGGTGGTGTACTTGGGGGGGGGGTGGCAGGCAGCGTGGTACTTGGGGGGGTGGCAGCGGTGGTGGTGCCATCCTCTCCCACCACCACCACCTCTGCCTCTTACTCTTACTGATCCCACCCCCCACCACCACTGATCTCATTCCTACCCTATCCCCCCATCACCTCTGTTGTAGAAGTGATGGTGGGTGGGTAGGGATGGGATCAGTAAGAAGCAGAAGTGGTGGAGGACTTGGGATGGATCGATTGCACTGCAATTCGAAATCATCAGTCACTTACTTAAATGCCTCCAGGGATGCCTTTCCTCATGGGGGAGAGAGAGAGACTCTCCCCTTCACTCGATTGGTGTCAGCTGGTCAGCTGACTTAATTTTTCAGTGTCCGCCCCGCCTCAGAGTCTCAGCCTCTTCTCAGCTCAGCGGGCAAAAGCCCCCCCTCCCCACAGTGGAATGAACAGCCAGGCAGCGTGGCCTCAGTTTATTTTAACTCAGTTACTTACATCACTGGTGTTAAGTAGGGTGTACGTTTTAGAGAGTACCTGGGGTAATACTCCCTCGTCTCTGCAAAGATCCTCAAATGTTGTCAGGTTGCTACTGAATTTCCCCGGGTCTGGTATTTAGTCAATGAAGTGATGTAGTCTGATTGCTTTCCAAAACGAAAGCTGGAAGCCCCCGGTGTCGCCCATCAATGATTGGATCGAGGTGCAATGATTTCCATCTAGATAATGTGAAGCAAATTCTTTACCTGCTGTTCGTAGTGTCTCATATTCTGATCTACCTAATCCAGGTGTGAATGCTGGGTTGCCTAAAATTGGGAGTAGAGGTGAGTGTCTTAATGTCAAGGATGTTGTCTTTATTATATCAGGTCCCATGTTAAACGTGGCGCCTATTATAGGATGTGACGTCATATGAGGAGGTAGTCGTCATGACACCAGATCGCTCCCTTCAGTGGGGCACTCCACTCCTGGTTCGGCAGATGCAATCTGATTAAAATGTGCATTCTCCTGAAATTTCTATACCTTTTTCAGGCATTGCCAATCAAAATCCCATCCATATACTTTAAACAGGTACACTCGATGTTTACCAAATTTATATGGTCACATACAAAACCACGACTATGCAAACGATATTTGACACTACTGAAAAACTGCGGAGGACTGGCCCTTCCAGACATAAGAAATTATTACCAAGCGGTTCATTTAGGGAGAATCATTGATTGGAACAGACATGACCAAACTAAACTACTATACTAAATTTTTACTGTTAAAAACACCACAAGGTACTCACATTATTCAGTACAATAAAGAGCATTTAAGCCACATGGAGCCTCACTAACAGCCGGCATTAGCAGATGTGAAAGACATCACATGTTTGTGAATCCAGATTACTTTATCCTGAGGGCAGATCCATATTGACATTGATTCAATTACCACAGGCCTAGACTTAGTCACTCATTGTGAGAGCTCCCAAATCACCTAGCACATACCCAGATTTGCTATCATTGGTGTCTTACACTATATTGCCAAAAGTATCGGGACACCTGCCTTTACACGCACATGAACTTTAATGGCATCCCAGTTTTAGTCCTTAGGGTTCAATATTGAGTTGGCCCACCCTTTGCATCTATAACAGCTTCAACTCTTCTGGGAAGGCTGTCCACAAGGTTTAGGAGTGTGTCTATGGGAATGTTTGACCATTTTTCCAGAAGCGCATTTGTGAGGTCAGGCACTGATGTTGGACGAGAAGGGCTGGCTAGTCTCCGCTCTAATTCATCTCAAAGGTGTTCTATTGATTTGAGGTCAGGACTCTGTGCAAGCCATTCAAGTTTCTCCACCCCAAATTCACTACCGGGAGAAGACAATTGCTCGGCACGGGGATTCCTCTGTCAAAAATGTCTGTGATAATGGGGAGAATTTCAAACACTCACACCATCTATGGCCTGCCTTAAAGTGAATAAAAAATTGTTAAGGTTGCCCATAGCAAGTCGTTTTAGGCTATACATATCTCTTGGTTGGAAAATGCAAACATCTGGTTGCTATAGAAAACAAAAGATTTTCCTTTGCTTTATTTTGTGTTTTGTATGGCAATGTCCAAGCATATTTGACAATGAAAATGGGACAATAATCATGGTTACTTACACTCACAGAGTAATTAATAAAGTAAAAGCTATAAAAGTCTAGTTGAAGCTGAAAAACTTTCTTTAGACCATTTTTAGTTGCCCGAGTTTCAGGTAAAACTCTTACAATGAAGTCCTGTTACGCAGACAGAGGAGGCTTTAATCACATTTTAGATCTAATTAATCCATATTGAACACAATGATTACTGTTGTGTTTTAGGGTGAGGGGTCATAGAGCCTTCTTTGTTCACCCACTGGCTTGTAATCATCAGGCATTGGGATATAATTTTACCCAGCAAATTCAATGGTAGCAGATCAAATGCTTATCATAAACTTAACTCATGGCTGCTTGGAACCTTTGCTCCATGTATGTGAAACCCTATCTTTCTTTTGAGGAAAATCTTGCTTGAAAGTCACTGATGGGGTTAATAGGTAGAGCTTATATACTGACTAGCTGAAAGGCACAACTATCACTTCACTATCAGCTTCAGGACACCAGATAGCAGCTGGCCAGTGCATATCATTGTACTGTCCAGGAATAACTGAAAAGTATGGAGTTGTCCAAAAGAACTTACATACAATTTGGAGGAACTTTGCTGTCTCTTGCAGGATGGGTTCTGTCCTGTGTTACCACATTTGTGCCACTTTGGAAAAACTTGAATTTAGATTTGAATGAATTAGAAAACTGGACTATGGGTTTATGGCAGAACTGTGTTGTTCAAGAAGAAGGAGGAATGCAATGCAAAGACTTTGATTCCTTTCTGGCTCTGTCACCTGAACTCAGAATTTCCAGGATTTTAATGTGCTTATCTATTGGCTCTGGGATTCTCGGTCTCTCCATCTGTGGTCTTGGCTTGGACTGTGTAAACATTGGGGAGCAAAGACAGGAGTCCAAAAATCGACTTTTACTTCTAGGAGGCATACTGCTTTGGACAGCAGGTCTGAGTGCCTTGGCTCCAGTCTCCTGGGTGGCTTATGACACTGTCCAAGAATTTTGGGATGAAACTATTCCAGACATTGTCCCTAGATGGGAGTTTGGTGAAGCTTTGTTCATGGGCTGGTTTGGAGGGTTTTTCCTCTTAGTTGGTGGCACTCTACTTGCTTCTTCCTACTGTTTTATACCTTCCGATCCAAAAACTGCATGTTACTCACCTACAAAGCGTCATAAACAGTATCTATCCGTAGACTTCAAATACCCAGACCTGACTGTATAGCAAGTGTTAGTGTTAAAACTTGATCCAAAAACACTACTTAATTTGGCATCTAATTACTTTTTGTGTCTGTTAAACTAACTGTACTGAAATCAAACATTGTTACCATTACCCTGTATCACATTTTTTCTAAAGAACAATGCAGATAAAAGGTGTCATGGGTCTCAACTTTTCTTCCAGGACACAAGAAGATGTGGTCTCCCAACAGAAGCTAATGTTAAATAATCAGCTGAAAATTTGAGACATCTCAGAAGCTGTTGATTGTACTAAGTCTTGGTTTTCAAGACAAAAACCTACATCCTTCTTGCACTGATGATCACCTGAGTCCCTGAAAATGAATCACATGGCTGTGCAACAACCTTAATATGACATTTTAACACCTTACCTAAAAACATCATTTATTGTACGAATGACCATATTTGACACTAAAACTTAATTGTTTGCTACAAAATCATTCAATTAAAGTCACGAGACTTGGCTTGTGTATATTCTTAAAAAAAACAAAAAACGTGTCTCTATAAGGGGAAATGTTTTTGGTCAGAAACAGAACACACTTAAGTGTAATCACATGTTGAAATTAACACAAGTATGGGAAAAAGTAAAAGTAAAAAAAGTATAGATTTACAAAGGTAGTCCTATATACTATATATATATATATATATATATATATATATATACGGTATATATATATATATATATATATATATAGCAGTTAATAATGAGCTCTTTCAATAAAAAGCATACCTTCAAGTATTAAGTATCTGAAAACATGTTTCCAGTGCGCCATTAGCAAACAATTAGCATTTACAGCTATGTAAGTACCCTTTGCAAGGTAACAAAGTGTTAACACTTTATAGAGTCTATATGTCACTACTGTGAATGTAATTATCTGACTAGAATAATGAAATCACCCATAGAGTTAAGGAACGTAAGTCTTTTGAAGCCAATTACAGGTGGAATAATTCTAGTAATTCAGATAAGTTACTGTCAGTGGCACAACATTTCTGTCCATGCCTTAACGCCTGACTCCCTTTTGACATACCAGAATTTGCATTCTATACTTTGGTTCTAATTAACGTGCTTGAGAGAATATAAAAGTTAATTGGGAAAAAAATATATTTTGTGATATTTTAGTTAAATGACAACCTGCCAAAGGAAATTGTACTCGGTGTGAAATGATATTTTACACTAGACAGAATATAGGATTTCTCAAGCAACCTAATAGATTAATAATGTTCTATTGTTCTCAGTGGATTCTCAGACAGGTCAGTACCTACTTTAATGTGACTAATATACTTCAAATTTATGTTATTAGAACACAAACAAAACAGTTGTATGTATTAACTTTGTTTCATACAGAATTTAATTTTAAAAAATAGTCACAGATGGTATTAAGCAAGGCATGTATGTGGTCTGATAATGTCCCTTTATTATAAACATAGTAATGGTAATACACTCTTGATACAGTTCTCCTATTTATCTATATTTATGTGAGTTTGTCTGAGTTTATTTGTCTATATTAATGTGATTTTGCAAGTGTTAATGTTTAAGTCCCACATGTATATGTGTCTTTTCCTGATCTTTATGTGTGACTTTGTTATTGGCCATGTCCCTAAATCTGAAATATATTTGTACCTGCTGCTATAGGCAGTAAATGTATTGCTGTGCGTCTAAGAAGTGCAGAAGCAGCTGTGATTTCTTTGGCACGTCATCTCATGCTGTCTGTGTTGTCTATCTGGTGCTAACACTTGCATACTTGTATATGATGTAATGTGAAATCATAACGTGTAAAGTAGACTTGGACTGATATAAATACAAGCCTGCCATGGGTCACAACCTTCTGGCTTCAGTTATGTGAAACAAGCATACAGATTAAGAAAATAAGAGAGAAATCACAACTGCTGATCTACAAACCTGTTTCAGGTCAGCAGCTAAGAAAGCACTGAACTATTACATTTCTTTGGTGAAAATAACCCAAATCAGTTTATATTATTTAGTCTGTAGGAAAGTTATAGAGTCCACAAACTATTGTATATACAGTATCTTACAAAAGTGAATACATCCCTCACATTTTTGTAAATATTTTATTCTAGCTCTTCATGTGACAACACTGAAGAAATGACACATTGCTACAGTGTAAATTAGTGAGTGTACAGCTTGTATAACAGTGTCAATTTTCTGTCCCCTCAAAATAACTCAACACACAGCCATTAAAGTCTAAACTGCTGGCAACAAAAGTGAGTACATCCCTAAGTGAAAATGTCCAAATTGGGCCCAAAGTATCAATATTTTGTGTGGCCACCATTATTTTCCAGCGCTGCCTTAACCCTCTTGGGCATGGAGTTCACCAGAGATTCACAGGTTGCCACTGGGGTCCTCTTCCACTCCTCCATGATGACATCATGGAGCTGGTGGATGTTAGAGACCTTGCGCTCCTCCACCTTCCATTTGAGGATGCCCCGTAGATGCTCAATAGGGTTTAGGTCTGGAGACATGCTTGGCCAGTCCATCACCTTTATCCTCAGCTTCTTTACCAAGCGGTGGTCATCTTGGAGGTGTGTCTGGAGTCCTTATCATGTTGGAATTCTGCCCTGCAGCCCAGTCTCCGAAGGGTGGGGATCATGCTCTGCTTCAGTATGTCACAGTACATATTGGCATTCATGGTTCACTCAACGAACTGTAGCTCCCCAGTGACGGCAGCACTCATGCAGCCCCAGACCATGACACTCCCACCACCATGCTTGAATGTAGGCAAGACACACTTGTCTTTGTACTCCTCTCCTGGTTGCCACCACACACACTTGACACCTTCCGAACCAAAAAAGTTTATCTTGGTCTCATCAGACCACAGGACATGGTACCAGTCATCTATGTCCTTAGTCTGTTTGTCTTCAGGAAACAGTTTGTGGGCTTTCTTGTGCATCATCTTTAGAAGAGGCTTCCTTCTGGGATGACAGCCATGCAGACCAATGTAATGCAGTGTGCAGCATATTGCCTAAGCACTGACAGGCTGACCACCCCACCCCTTCAACCTGGCATCATTTATACATCTCTTTCCCAAAGACAACCTCTGAATTTGAGGCTGAGGATGTGCCAACTTCTGTGGTTGACCATGACAAGGCCTGTTCTGAGAGGAGCCTGTCTTGTTAAACCGCTGTAAGGTCTTGGCCACCATGCTGCAGCTCAGTTTCAGGGTCTTGGCAATCTTCTTATAGCCTAGGCCATCTTTATGTACAGCAACAATTCTTTTTTTCAGATCCTCAGAGAGTTCTTTGCCATGAGGTGCCATGAGGTGCCATGTTGAACTTCCAGTGACCAGTATGAGAGAGTGAGAGTGATAACACCAAATTTAACACACCTGCTCCCCATTCACACTTGAGACACTTGTAATACTGACGAGTCACATGACACCGGGGAGGGAAAATGGCTAATTGTGCCCAATTTGGACATTTTCACTTAGGGGTGTACTTTTGTTGCCATTTGTTGACATGAATGGCTGTGTGTTGAGTTATTTTGAGGGGACAGCAAAGTTACACTGTTATACATTGTAGAAAAGTGTAATTTCTTCATTGTTGTCACATGAAAAGATATAATAAAATATTTACAAAAATGTGAGGGGTGTACTCACTTTTGTGAGATACTGTATCTGAGAATTGATCAATCATGATGTCATCTTATTCCTTGAATCCCAAAAATGTCAGGACAGTAGAAATATCCCCCAATTATGACCCCTTTTTGGAAAGTAGACAGGCCAAGATATTCAGTATTTTTTGTCATAATTTTTTGAAAAATGGAAAGAAAAAAAACAAACTGCAGTAAAACATAATCATATAACTGGTGTGGTGGTGATCAGGGACACTGACTGGTGACAGTATGAAAAAAACAAAAAAACATTTAAATATTTTATTTTTATTTTTTATTACATTTTATTTATTTATTTTTTACGATTTATTTATTTTTAGTTTTTTTTTTAAGCACACTATGACCATAGCGATATAATGTTACCTTAGTACCATTGTACTAATCTGAGGAAGCGATTAGGATTTGTAATTTTTTTTACACATTATGATTGCATATAGCAAGCATTTTACTGAATGAAAATTATTCGTACAGTTTGTTTTGTTGTGATTGGCCAGAGCTAATCACTAGTACACATGGGCTGTGATTGGTCCTGTCTGTACCATGTGGTCACATTGATCAATCACAGCTAGCAACACAATTGTACACAATGGATGGCATGAAGGTAAGCCATCCATTGTTTACAACTGTCACAAGATCTGATGTGATTTGTCACAGCGGTCACATGGTGCCCAAGCAAGCCCGTACACCGATTGGTCACAGATAGTGCCAGATTTGCCCGCTGCGCCTTCTGAGAGGACATCATATGAGTCCACTCAGAAGGAGGAAAGTCCCGCTCGGCCATCAATCTGCCATAGGCCAGACAGAAAGGTGTTAATAGTTAATAGTTAGACTTTTTTGGCTTTGTGATGACAATATTCCAAACACAGTTATTTCATGATTTTTATAACTATTTACATATCAGCTACAACGCACCCTAGACACAATGCCATAGGTCAGTAACTCTCTTTCTGTCAGGAATGGATGGAAAATGGCAAATGCTTAGGGTTAGCGCAGTGTTTAGCCCCAGTGCATAAGATTCTGATGGTATGGTATAGTGTGGGGGGGGGGGGGGGAGGTTCGGCATAAGCGCACCATCCAAGCCTCATTGCTAGTAGGCTAGGTTCACACATATTTGAATTGGATGTGGGTTTCTCCACATTCAATTCTCATGACATGTGAGTATGACCGACTCTCAATGGAGCCGGTTTACACATGTCCGTGGCAGCCATGTCCTGGATTGAAAAAGGGTTCTGTGTGTGTTTGGGTATGGTTCAGGTGCGAATTCAGCCCAAAATTTGGACCTGAATCACACCTTAACCTGGTGAATAGACACACACCAGACCCCAAGCACAAACACATGGCGGCACATATGTGAACTCGGCCTCAAACTCTATGAAAGGCGGAAAGCTGCTGTGGCACTAACATTTAGGGCAGTATGCCCCAGGGACCAGACACACCCTTGGCACTTCAAGTTTTGGGGCCCCTCAACATAGAAGTTAAATTATATGACAAATAAAAAAGTGAACTGAAATGAATGATAAACCACATATGTTCTGAAAAAAATGTTAGGTCCCGAAGAAGAAATTTTTTAGAAATGTGTCAGATTTTTTTTTTTCTCAATTTTATTTACTGTAAGAACACACATTACACGTGTAATTGGAACTGGCAAGTCATAAGTCAGAGTCAGGGTTGCCATCAGAAATTTTGGGGCCCCTTACACAGTTTTAGGCCTGACCCCCCCTACCACCCATCCCCGGACCTGACCATCAACATTCCCCAGGGCCCGGCCCGCCCACTGGCAGTCCCATCGAGTCCCATTCCATGTCCTCCTATTTCAGTCTCATCTCCCCAATCCCATGTCCTTCTCCTCCTTCACCAGTCCCATTTCCTCCATCCCACATCCTCCTCCTCCTTCAGTCTCATCTCCTCCATCCCATGTCCTCCTCCTCCAGTCCCTTCTCCTCCTCCTCCTCCTCCAGCTTCATCTCTTCCATCCTCCTCCAGTCCCATTTCTTCCATCCTCCTCCTCCCCCAGTCCCATCTCCTCCATCCCACATCCTCCTTCTCCTCCAGTCCCATCTCTTCCTCCTCCTCCAGACCCATCTTCTCCATCTCCTTCTCCTCCTCCAGTCCCATCTCCTCCATCCCATGTCCTCCTCCTCCAGTCCCATCTCCTCCCATCTTGCTGGCTATATCCCCATGGGGAGATTCTCTCACTTCCTGTCCTAGTGGCACCAAGACAGAAAGTGAGGGTAAATCTCCTGCAATGACATAACCCTGTTAGATGTTCTAGTTATGTATAAAACTAAAGTATACAGTATATAAAGCAAGCACTTTTTTCCTAATTTTGGCCAAATTATGAAAGCGCTAAAACCCCCATTAGTTTTTTTCCCCATCTGTGTCCCACGGGATGCAGGGAAAAAAAAGCTTGAATCCCTGCTGCGGAGCCATTGTATTCTCCTGGTGGAGGACAGGAAAACTGCCCCCGCCAGGAGAACACAGTGCTAGTGGCTACAAGAGCTGCTAGCAATAGTCTTATGTAAAATCTGACAGGATAGTTGTACTCAAGTTGATCGATCGATTAACTTGTGTACATTCAGTCTGCTCATACATAGTTTAAATCTCAGCCAGTCTCTGCTAAACAGACCGAGATTCAAACCGTCTATGGCCGGCCTTATCTGCACTCTAGCTGCAATCTTCACAGGGGCCAATCCAGTTTTTCTCAGCAGGAGATCTGTCCGTGGATGCTGAGCTGAGCAGACAACTTACAGGTCTGTGTACACTCATGCTGTCTGTTTACACCCAACTGCCCTCTGATCCAGCCAGATGGAGGGGAATGGATGCCCTTCCATCTTTTCTTTTTGCTAGATCAGATCAGATTGGAGGTAGGCGGGTGTAAACTGACAAATTTCCATTTAAATCTGCCATTCCATAGAGGAGAATAGATGGTCCAATCGGGTTTGCCTCAAAATGGACAGGAGGATCCAATCAGACCGCTCATGTGAAAGGGGCCTGAAAAACAATCTGCATGGATTGCTTTTCAGAGCATTGACTAGTTTAGTGAACCTGAACGAATAACAGTCACTGTAATGCTACCCACATAAGCTGACACCTATGTTGCACATGTGTGAAGTTACTTTCACTTTGCTAAAAGGACAGCAATAGAGTTGGCAATACAGTGATCGATATTATCCGGGGGAGGAGCGCAGGTTGTGCATGTACATGTCTTCTAGCAGCTTCAGGGAAACACTTTTTTTTTCACTCACCTCGATCTCTGCAGCAGTTTCTCTGCAGAGGTATTCTGTCCCTCCGGCTAACACAGGAAGCACGAGGCTCTGCAGTGATGGATGGTACACCCTGTGTAACTATTGGATAAGGAGGCAACATGACGCTGAGCAGTGTTTCCAACCGTCAGTATTTTTACTGCCAGCCAGTAAAAAACAGGCACTTTTCTCCTGCCAGTAAATGCCAGTAAGAGGATAAGGTTGCCAGTAAAAAATATGGCCATGGCACTTGGCTCGGAACTGGGCAACTGCAGCTCGGATCCGGAGCTGTGCCTGAGCATGTTGTGTGTTGTCATGGTGCAAGCGAGCCAAGTGGAGTGGCCAGAGCTTCGTGTGCGGGTCTGTGGGACGGGAGCAAGACAAGCTGGGAGCGAGACTGTCAATGCTGTTTAGATTGGAGGGGACTGAGAGGACCACCTGGCATGGATAGAGACTGTCTCTGTAACTCAGGATGGGACATGTCAGTGATCTGTGCTGCTGCACACTGCTGTCAGTGTCATCATCTGGTAGGTTGGCAACACTGAGGCGGAGCAGCCCGCCTCCTGCTGCCTCCTCAGCCAATGAGCAACTGAAAGGCTTTTAAGTCCCTCCCTCATAACATCTCCCGAGTCCAAGCCCTGCCAGTTTACTGTGCTTAATATGTGCTTAGCATCCAGTGCCTCTCCTGTACTATTTCTCCTCCGGCTCCTCTCTCCTGCACACTTCTTGGTCCCGGATAGTGATGGACGAACTTCCGACGGGACGTTTCGCGAACGCAGACCGCGAACGCGGCCGATAGTTCGCGAACCGTAACGTTCGCGGCGGGCCCCATTGACTTCAATGGGAGGCGAACTTTGCAAACCTACAGGTCAAATTTGCAGCCACAAAATAATTAATAGCTGTGCAAACAAAGTCCCATCACATGGCCAATGACATAACACATGTATGAGGTGAATCTGGGATCGACAACTACAAGCATTCTTTTTTTTATATGTGAAATTGTTGTGACAATTCAGGACTGTGGAGCGCATGAAGGCAATGGAGGAGAGGAAAGGTCAGGGTAGGCAAAGAAGAGGGTGCAGGAGATGATCACCAGCAGCGTGACATACAGCAATGACACCTGCACCATAATAGAGTCATCTGACACCAGCACCGTGATAGAGAGCACTGACATCAGCAGCGTGACATACAGCAATGACACCTGCACCGTGATAGAGTGATCTGACACCAGCATCGTGATAGAGAGCACTGACATCAGCAGCGTGACATAAAGCACTAACACCAGCACCATGATATACAGCACTGACAGCAGCAACGTGATAGAGAGCACTGACATCAGCAGCGTGACATACAGCAATGACACCTGCACCCTGATAGAGTGATCTGACAACAGCACCGTGATAGAGAGCACTGACATCAGCAGCGTGACATACAGCACTAACACCAGCACCGTGACATACAGCACTGACAGCAGCACCGTGATAGAGAGCACTGACATCAGCAGCGTGACATACAGCAATGACACCTGCACCGTGATAGAGTGATCTGACACCAGCACCGTGATAGAGAGCACTGACATAAGCAGTGTGACATAAAGCACTAACACCAGCACTGTGATATACAGCACTGACAGCAGCACCGTGATAGAGAGCACTGACATCAGCAGCGTGACATACAGCAATGACACCTGCACCGTGATAGAGTGATCTGACAACAGCACCGTGATAGAGAGCACTGACATCAGCAGCGTGACATAAAGCACTAACACCAGCACCGTGGCATACAGCACTGACAGCAGCACCGTGATAGAGAGCACTGACATCAGCAGCGTGACATAAAGCACTCACACCAGCACCGTGATATACAGCACTGACACCAGCACCGTGATATACAGCACTGACACCTGCACCGTAAGAAGCCCCAGGAGGAAGTCAGCATAGCACAGGTATGGTGGGAGCCCTTCATAATGAGCATAGCACAGGGATTGTGGGAGCCCCTCATAATGAGCATAGCACAGGGATGGTGGGAGCCCCTCATAATATGCACAGCAGAGGTACAGCCCCAGGAGGAAGTCAGCACAGCACAGGGATGGTGGGAGCCCCTCATAATAAGCAGCCCCAGGAGGAAGTCAGCACAGCACAGGGATGGTGGGAGCCCCTCATAATAAGCAGCCCCAGTAGAAATATGACACCGCTCAACCTCTTCAAACAGGAGGGTACGGGCATATAGTACGGTGTGCTTTTTTTGGACAAGGAAGTGAGCCAAATGAAGAAAGAAGGTCTGTGTGCTCGATTAAAAAAATTGTTTATAGACATATACATGGTCTACTGGTCACATGTGTTGAATTCCTCCGAGATCCATGCCTCATTCATTTTTAGAAATGTGAGGTAGTTAACACTGTCGTGAGCTAGGCGAGTACGCTTATTGGTCTCGATCCCCCCTGCTGCGCTGAACATCCTTTTGGACAGGACACTGGACGAGGGGCAAGCCAACAGTTCGATTGCAAATTGGGCAAGCTCTGGCCAGAGGTTAAGCCTGCCCACCCAGTAGTCCAGGGGTTCATCACTCCTCAGAGCATCCACATCGGCCGTTAACCTGATGTAGTCGGACACTTGACGGTCTAGGCGTTCCCTGATGCTGGATCCGGATGACACCTGTCGATGGGTCGGCTGAAAGAATGACCTCATATCCGAAGTCACCAACACATCTTCAAACCGGCCTCTTCTTGCAGGCGCTGTTGGATTGGTACCCGCAACTCCTTCTCTGGGAGTGGGAATTGCTCCTCTGCCCGCGCATGCAAAAGCAGAATGCAGCATTTCTCGAAGCAAGGCCTGGAAGTGCTCCATTCTGACAGCCCTCTGTGACGGCGGTAACATTTCCGCCATTTTGTGTTTGTACCGGGGGTCTAAGTACGTTGCCACCCAGTACTGGTCCTTGACCCTTATGCTTTTTATACGGGGGTCCCTATTAAAACACTGGAGCATGAAGGCCCCCATTTGTACTAAACTGGAAGCGGTGTGGTGGCCTGGCTCCTGCTCATCATCCAGGATAATGTCGTCCTCTTCATTCTCCTCTCCCCATCCACGCACAACAACAGGGATCCCAGAAAGGTTTAAAGTATGCTCTTCTTGCTCCTCCTCATCCGCCCCGGCACCATCCTCCTCTGACTCCTCTTCAGACTCCTGTTGTTCACTTGTCTCAGATAGAGTAGCCCCCCCTGGGAATTCATCCAGCATTGCGACTTCCTCATCTTCCCGCTCCTGCTCCTCCACAGCTTGATCAATGACACGACGCAATGCATGCTCCATAAAGAAGGCATAAGGTACCATGTCACTGATGGCGTCATGGCTGCGACTGACCAGTTTGGTGATCTCCTCAAATGGCCGCAGAAGTCTGCATGCGTCGCGCATGAGCAGCCACTGGTGCGGTGAAAAGAACCCCAGCTCCCCAGAACCTGTTCTGCCGCAGAGTTCATACAGGTAGACATTAACTGCACGTTTCTGCTGGAGCAGCCTATCAAGCATATAGAAGGTTGAGTTCCATCACATCGGGCAATCGCAAATAAGACGTCTGACCGGCAGATTGTGTCGCCGCTGAATGTCAGCAAGGCGAGCCATGGCCGTGTAAGATCTTCTGAAATGGGCCGAGATTTTCCTTGCCTGCCGCAAGATGTCCTGGACCCCAGGGTATTTGACAACGAATCGCTGCACGACCAAGTTTAAGACGTGTGCCATGCATGGCACGTGTGTAATTTTGCCCTGTTTCAATGCGCTAAGCAGATTGGTACCGTTGTCATACACTACTTTACCAACTGTCAAATTAAGCGGTGTTAGCCACTGATCTGCCTGTGAACGCAAAGCTGAAAGGAGTGCCGGGCCAGTGTGGCTCTTGGCTTCCAGGCACAACAGACGCAGCACGGCATGGCAACGTCTCACCTGGCATGTCAAATAGGTTCTGGGGAGCTTGGGCGGCGCAGCGGAAGAGATGCTAGCAGCGGAAAAGGAGGAGTCGGCCGAGGAGGAGAGGGAGGAGGATGGAGGAGGAGGAGAAGAAGAGCCAGGCCTGCATGCAATCCGTGGCGGTAAAACCAAATCTACACGGGTGCCACGGGTTACATGCTTGACGGCCGTCAGAAGGTTCACCCAGTGGGCAGTAAAAGTGATATACCTTCCCTGCCCGTGTTTGCTAGACCACGTGTCTGTGGTCAGATGTATCTTGGCACCGACACTGTGTGCCAGAGATACATTCACTTGCCGCTGAACATGGCCATATAGCTCTGGGATGCCCTTCTCTGAGAAATACTTCCTTCCTGGGACCTTCCATTGTGGTGTTCCAATGGCCACAAATTTGCGAAACGCCTCCGAGTCCACCAGTTTATATGGCAGTAGTTGGCGGGCTATGAGTTCTGACAAGCCAGCCGTCAACCGTTGGGCAAGAGGGTTATGCGGCGTCACCATTTTTTTACGCTCGAACATTAGGCCCACGGAAGCCTGTCTTTTTGCAGAAAAACGTGAGCTTGGCGTGATGGAAGGTGGAGTGGAGGACAATTGTGAGGAGAGAGGAGAAGGAGAAGTAGAAGACGAGGCTGGACGGTGAGAGCCAGGAGTGTGGCTTTGTGTGTTCCGTTGCTTCCACTGGGCTCGGTGATGGCTGCTCATGTGCCTTCTTAAGGCGGTCGTCCCTAGGTGAGTGTTGGGCTTACCGCGACTAATGCGTTGACTGCAAAGATTGCAGATGGCAACGCTATTGTCAGCAGCGGACACGTTAAAAAAAGCCCACACTGCGGAGCCATGTGCCGGTGTCCTGGGAGCGCCAGATGTGACCGTACATGGTCGATGACTCGCTCCTGATACATTAGAAGTCTGCTTTGTCCCTCCTGTGCAATGTACGCAATTCCTGCTTCTCCTCCCTATCTGCTGGTCCATGTCTACCTCTGAACTCCCCCCCTCTTCCTCTCTTGTGGGCACCCACGTGACATCACTAGACATGTCATCATCGACGTCACCTTCCCCACCGCTATAAGTAGAGATCTCGGAGTAGGCAGCTACACCGGTAACCAACCTCCTCCTTGGGCTGATCTGGGTACTGTTGTCAGACTGCTGAGTAGCGGTTGTTGCTACCTCCTCTTCCTGATCCAATACCAAGAGTGGCTGCGCATCAGAAATGTCTTGATATGGATCGGAAAATAATTCCTGTGACTCAAGCGGAAGGTATGTGGTGGTGGTGGTGGTTTTGTTGTTGGTGGTAGTGTCTTTGGGGGTGCACATAGCAGAGAGTGAAGAAGAGGGTGCAGATTGAGAGGATGAGGAGGGTGCAGAAGAGTAAGGCTGAGTGGGCCACTCAACCAAGTCTGGTGCGTCCTTTAAATGAATTGAACGCACCTTCTGCAACTTCCCACTTTGGCTCAAGCCTGTTGCTCCTGCCCTACCCCTACCACCCCTGCGGAAGGGCCTGCCTCTTCCTCTTCCTGTCATTTTTTAAATGACCCTGTGACAAAACTCTCAGTCCCTATACTGATAAAGGACTGCTGCAGTATAGGACAGCGGTCAGCAGTAGTGCACCTCAACCCTATGTATTGTGGACTTATACCAGTCCTTATGGAATAGCAGACTGTACCTCACTCAACCCTATGTACTGTAGCACCCTAGACCTTACCAGTCCTTATAAGGACCTTTGTGGAACAAGCAGGTTGTGAATGATTAGCAGACTGTACGTCAGTCCCTATACTGATGAAGGACTGCTGCAGTATAGGGCAGCGGTCAGCAGTAGTGCACCTCAACCCTTTGTATTGTGGACCTATACCAGTCCTTATGGAATAGCAGACTGTACCTCACTCAACCCTATGTACTGTAGCACCCTAGACCTTACCAGTCCTTATAAAGACCTTTGTGGAACAAGTAGGTTGTGAATGATTAGCAGACTGTACGTCAGTCCCTATACTGATGAAGGACTGCTGCAGTATAGGGCAGCGGTCAGCAGTAGTGCACCTCAACCCTATGTATTGTGGACCTATACCAGTCCTTATGGAATAGCAGACTGTACCTCACTCAACCCTTTGTACTGTAGCACCCTAGACCTTACCAGTCCTTATAAGGACCTTTGTGGAACAAGTAGGTTGTGAATGATTAGCAGACTGCAGCAGAAGGGCAGCAGTCAAGTATAATATTCTTTCTATATTTGGAAGAAAGAATATTATACATGTACAAGCCTATTACCATACCAGTCCTGAAAAGAACCTTTGTGGACCTAATAGTAACAGCTACTGATTAAACTGACTGTCCCTCACTGCCTCACACACAGCTTCCTGCCTGTCCCTATATAAACTGACAAAACAAAGGCTGCTGGAACAATAACTTGAATTGCACTTTTGTGGACCTAATAGTAACAGCTAATGATTACAGACTGTCCCTGCAGTACACAGTGTCCTGTCCCTTTCTCTACACTGACAAAAGACACTCAGGCTGCTGCAACAATCACTAGCACAGCACTGCCTCAAACCTATATCCTGAACTACACCTAACACCTATACCACGATACCAGTCCTTAAAAGAACTTTTGTGGACTTAATAAATAGCGATTTGGGTCACAGAAGTCTCTCCCTGCTCCACACAGCAACCTCTCCCTATAGTGACAGAAGAAAGAATGTAAAATGGCCACCGGATCGGGTCTATTTATAAGTTAGGGGGAATGTCCAAGTGTCCATGTGCTGTAATGTCTCAATTGGCTGTCCTGTACCCCATGATGGATGTGTCATCATAGGTCAAAGTTCTTTTACACAGTAAACACGGAAGTCCGCCGGGCGAACGGCGGCAATAGTCCGCCGATCGGGCGGACGGCGAACAGCTGAAATTCGCCGCAAAACGACCACCGGGCGAACCGTTCGGCCATCCCTAGTACCAGGCCTGGACCCCTTCAGGCGCTTGGGCGCAGTGCATGTATATCGGCTGTACCCCCCTGATGGCGGCCCTGGTCACAGTTGTGCAACACATTATACAAAAATACACATATTTGCAAAAGGTCTTTCTTCCTGCACTTATAATCTGCAAAATATTTAACTTAAGCCAGCCATAGATGGATTAAAACCGTCCAGTTTAGCAAGGACCAGCTGAGATTCAATACATCTGTACCCAAGTTGATCCATCGATCGACTTGGGTACAACCAGCCTCTTGGATTTTTACATGTGATTATGGCCTCCATCAATACTATGTTGATGGAGGAATCAAGAGATTTTTTTTCCTTCTACCCATGATGGAAAGAAAGAAAATCGCATAATCTTTGGGCTGCCTAACTCATCAAACTGTATCATCTTGAGGACACTGCTCTGGACAGCCAGTAGGCACAGAGCACTTAGTCTTTCAAAGGTCATTGTGGCTCTCAGATATCTCTTTATTAATGCTAATTTGCTGAACAACCTTTGTCTCAAACAACTAGTGACTATCATGATCAAATATATTCCAAGAGCTTCATTAACACCTGGAAAGGTATCAGCAAGCCCTTCATCATGTAATAAATCTGCCTGTTGAAATGGAGTGAGACATGACTGGCAAAGGCTGCAAACTGGACAATTTCCTCAATGATCACACTACTAAACTCTCAAGGGAAAATAAGTTTAATTTTTTTTTTATAAAGGGAGTATGGGGCCCTCGGCCCCCTCTGGCAGGGCGGCCCGGGGCAATTGTCCCTTTTGCCCCCTTATAATTCTGGCACTGCCTGTTGAGCAATGTGAAAGATAAATGTTGTAATATATTCAGATGGCATAAAATAATGGGATACTTTTTGAGATTGTTCACATCTTCTGAAATAGAACAAAACAAACTGCTCCAAATTAATATGTGTATCTTGCACATGGGCTGGGCTGAGCCCATTCATATTTCCTCTGTCCAAACAGCGCACTGTCATTAACATGAATGGCTATGGTACAGTGGGGTGCAAGTAATTTGTGTTACTGACAGGCTGTACAATTCCCTTGGGCTGCCCAGGCCCACTTCTGCTTGCAAAGAGAACTTTTTAGTTTTAAAATACGCTGTTGTAAGATTTCGAAAACCTGCTATGTCAAAATAGACAACACTTCTTTCTAGGTTTGGGACCATGGTCTTATTTCAGGTGCAATTTGAAATATCGCTTATCCAGCTAGCATATTCTGCTCCTTTTCACCCCAGCTAATTTTTTATCAGGCTCCCAGTAGTGCGTTCCAGCACCTCAAATGGCACTGTCTGGTTCCAAGGATCAACAGCTGTACTCCACAATGTTCCTGGACCTGACTTATCCTTGCCTTGTCATAGAGAGTAAGGCCACCAGCGTTGTGGGGAAATCTCATTTTTACTGCTTACACCCATAATCTTACCTGTTAGGTCATTACCAATAATAACTCATGACCGTAGAAGAATACAGCGAGATAGAGTGAGCTATACATTCACAATTCTTACCTGAAAAATGTCACTTCCGAACATGTTACTAGTACAGTGCTTAAAAAATGCCTAGGCAATCAAGGGATTTGGGTTAAAGAGACAATGTCAGCTATCATGTTCAGGTGGAAATCCTCCTCAGTTCCCTCACTATACTCTTGGAAACATTTGGTTAGTTTACCACTGTATAGGGCTACTTTTTTTTAATCTTGTGGCTACACCACAAAGTTCCACAACGTATTTGGGTAGAATCCCCGTCTACGAATACTGACTCTAATACACCTGATTAACACATATACCAGCGTAATTTATAAGTTCCAGAGAAATTGTATTCCATGTTATTGCTCTTCATCAGGAAAGGCCAGAAGTTTCTGGTTTGATTTCTGGTAAGGAGGCACTCTATGTGGTGGTGGTACACATATTGTGTCATAATCACTGGTCCTTTGTGCAATATCGTCATATGTTTGCATGCTTTGGTCTCTGTGGAAGAGTTTTTAAAGAGACATTTATGCCTGTGTGCTTTTGGCATCTGGTAAGGAGGCCTTCTGTGTGGTGGTGGTATACTTAATTATTGTTCATCCACTGGGTGTTTTATTTTGTTTTTAGAAAGTGTTATTGTGCATATTGCCCTTCTATTGGAAATGTAGCAGAATTACGCTATGGTGCATATTTTTTCCTTTTTTCTGTGTGATTTGAAAATATGTCTTATGGATTGAGCATCAATTTATGATAAGAGGCTTACAACCCTACATCACAGCATCACAGCAGATTGTCTACCATGAACCCGGGCTGGGTTAAAGCCACATGCGTGTTTGGCTTGCAATCTAGTGAGCATGTTCTCTACAAATTGATGACGCACTAGGAATGTTGGATCTATCTCCAGCTGCTTAAACATTTAGAACTTTATATCCATCATAGTTATAACTTTTTTTTTTTGACTTTGAGCTGTAAAATTCAGCCTTACCAGAAAAATTACACTTCCTAACATGTTACCAGTCTAGTTCTTATAAAAATTGCCATGCAAGCTAAACATTTGGCATAAGAGACAATGGGACTGATTTACAAAGGGTTTGCGCCATGAGTTGCGGCCCATGTTTTTGTATTCACAAAGCATTTGCGCCTGTAACACAGCGCAATTCCCCATTTACTATTAGCACGCCGGCGCACGGGAGGCGGCGATCTGTGCGCCGCTATAGACATGGTGCACGTAATCTTTAACAGTCTTCTTCTTTCATCTTCTTTCTTCTGGTCTTCTTCTTTCCTTCTTCCTACGGTTTCTTCCTCCATCTTCTTCTTTCATCTTCTTCGCTCTCGGGCCGCTCAGCGCAATGGGAGGCTCCCGCTTCTCTTCTTCTGACAGTTCTTATATAACAGAGGGCGAGGCCACCCGGTGACCCCGCCCCTTCTGACGCACGGTTCCATTATATAAGTGTCAGAAGAAGAGACGCGTCACACAGCGGGAGCCCCCCATTGTGCGGAGCGGCCCGAGTGCAAAGCGAGGAAGAAGAGACGCCATGGAAGAAGATGCCAGACAAGAACACCGGAGCAAGAAGAAGAAGATGGAGGAAGAAACCGAAGGATGAAGGAAAGAAGAAGGAAGAAGACCAGAAGAAAGAAGATGAAAGAAGACTTTAATAAAGGAATTGTCAAAAACTCTCTTGTCATTTTTAACACTTTTGTCACTTTTTTGGAGAAATGGTACCATTTCACACAGGGGGGAGGCCCGGGATCTGAGGGTCCCCTTGTCAAAGGGGGCTTCAAGATTCCGATAAGCCCCCCTGCCCGTAGACCCCCACAACCACCGGCCAGGGATGTGGGGATGAGGCCTTTGTCCTCATCAACATGGGGACAAGGTGCTTTGGGGGGGCCCCAAAGCACCCTCCCAATGTTGAGGGCATGTGGCCTGGTACGGTTCAGGAGGGGGGACGCTCTCTCGTCCCCCCTCTTTTCCTGCGGCCTGTCAGGTTGTGTGCTTGGATAAGGGTCTGGTATAGATTTTGAGGGGGACCCCCACGCCATTTTATTTTTGAGCAGGGTCCCCCTTAAAATCCATGCCAGACCTGAAGGGCCTGGTATGGATTTTGAGGGGGACCCCCGCGCCATTTTATTTTTGGTGTGGGGTTCCCCTTAAAATCCATGCCAGATCTGAAGGGCCTGGTATGGAGTTTGAGGGGGACCCCATGCCATTTTTTTGGGGGTGCGGGGTTCCCCTTAATATCCATACCAAACCTGATGGGCCTGGTATGCTCTTGGAGGGGAACCCATGACGTTTTTTTTTTAAATTAAAGTCGCCTGGCCTGGGGGAGACTTAAAGTCGTGTTGTAAGTCGCCCCAAGTCACGTTGTAAGTCACCTCAATTCGCGCTGTGATTCATACTCAAGTTATTTCCAAGTTGCCTCCCAAAGTCGCGCTGGAAGTCGTGTTGCCATTGTGTGAATGTACTGTTAATTATACGGCGTGCGCTATTATCAATGGGAGATTTTTATCACATGCGCCGGCATATTATCGGTTGCGCTTATGCGTGCGCCGGTTCATACGCTCACAATTTATCTGCCGCACAAATTGAGGTATGAACCGGCGCAGCTCATTCATCTTAGTAAATCAGCCCCAATGTCACCTTGCCCATGCAAGAGACCTCAGGAAAGGTCCCCTACAGGCTGCTCTGTCTGTGCTCTGTTATACCCTGTCATCAACCCCAGGGAAAATGGGACAAGCCGTGTAAGGGAAACCCTCTCATCAACTCAGCCTCAACCGGGTACATGACAATACCACTCACCCATGTCTGAGGCCAAAAGAGACGCTGTTCCCTTGGATGTACTATGCCAAGAGTTCGATTCACTGGCCCAATCTGTCAAAAGCCTACAGGATGAATACAGTCAGCTGGAAGTCCGAGTTCAGCTTCTTACTGCAGCATCTCCTGCCCCTGCTACTGCTGCCTCTGGAGCTCCACCTACAACTGCATCAGTAGCGTCAGGATACTCCACACCTACTGCTATAGTAGTGCCACCTGCAGAACCCCGGACTTGCTTTTCTGGTGATACAAAAGCTTGCCGGCTTCAACAAACAGCATTCAATTAATTTCAAACTAGCAGGCCGCCATTTCCCTACTTTGTTGGTGCCAGTCGTAGTTGTGAGGAAGATCTGCACTGTGGTGTGCTAACCTGGCCCTGTCATGACTGCTCACTGTCCTGTGGAGACTAACTACTTTTTTGGTAATTATTGTCAATGTTGCTGGATGGGGGCTGTCTAATATTGCTGCCTGGATATGGGGACTGCCCAGCTGTCTAATGAGGCCTGGATATGGGCCTATCTCTTGCTGTATATATGAGACATTCTCTTTGCTGGTTATATGGGACTGTCTCTTGGATAAATGGGATGGTCTCTTTGTTGGATATAAGGGAAGTCTCCTTACTGGATATGGGGGATGTCTCTTAACTGGATACAGGGATGTATTTTTGCTGGATATGGGGGATCTCTCTTTGCTGGATATGGGGATGTCTCTTTGCTGGATATGGGAGATGTCTCTTTGCTGGATACGGGGATGTCTCTTTTTTGCACACGAGGGCTATCTCTTGATGGATATGTGTGATGTCTCTTGATGGAAATGGGGATGTCTCTTTCCTGTATATGGGGGATGTCTCTTTGCTTGATATGGGGCAGTCTCTTGCTGGATGTCTCTTCGCTGCAGAGGCCCTGGTGCAAGAAACAATGAAGGGCCTCCCGACTGAGGCTCTTCCCCAGCACAAGAAAATGAAAGATTCCTTTAAATACAGTGCCTGGGTTCCCTTTATTCTGCCTGTAAAGTGGCGCATCTACAGGAAAAAATGTAATTTACTTGCGGCTGTATGCATTGCAGACTCCCAGCAATATAGTTGAAAAATCAAGGAAAAAATCAGCGTGGGTTCCCCCCCCCCCCCCCCCCGGTCCTTTTGCATCTGGTATGGATTTTAAGGGGAACTCCATGCCAAAATAAAAAAACTTTGTGGGGTCCCCCCCAAAAATTCATACCAGGCCCTTTGGGTCTGGCATAGATTTTAAGGGTAACTCCACAACAAAATTAAAAAAAAAATGGTGTGGGATCCCCCCAAAATCCATACCAGACCCTTAGCTTAGCAAGCAGCCTGGCAGGAGAACAAAAGGGTGAACCGCTCCAGGTGGTGTACAGAAATGGAAGCCAGGTGCAGGCTCAGCATGAGCAATATTGAAGAAATGGATTTGGGAAAGCTGCACTCCTTATAAAAGCCTTTATTGTAATGAATATTCAACGTTCATGTGACAACAGAAGCAGGACAAACAGTTGATGCATTTCACAACATCATTGTTGCTTAGTCATAGCTAAGACTAAGCAATAATGATGTGAAACCCGCCAGCTGTTTGTCTTGCTTCTACTTTTAAATACAACAGAGGATTTTATCAGAGTACAGCTGTCCAGAATCCATTTCTTCAAGCAGCCTGGCAGGCCAAGAAAGGGGCAAGCGAGCCCCCCCCCCCTCCTGAACCATAGCAGGCCACTTGTCTTCAACATGGGGAGGGTGCTTTTGGGTCACCCCCAAAGCACCATATCCCCATGTTATTGGGGACAAGGGCCTCTTCCCGACAACCCTGGCCATTGGTTGTGGGGGTCTGCTGGTGGGGGGCTTATCAGAATTATCAGAATTTGAATGGGTATGGGGTACATTGTGACCCTACCCATTCACCAAAAAAGTGTCAAAAAGTAAAAACCACAATAGACAGTTTTTGACAATCCCTTTATTAAAAAAAGTGTCCCGCAATGTCCATCCATCTTCAATCACGTGTGAGGCCTCACGGCAACTGCTGTCTTTTCTCTTTGATAGCTCTTATATAGCCAAGGACGGGGCCACCCGCTGACCCTGTCCCCCTCTCAAGTCACATGATGTAAGAAGGGGGTGGGGCCACTCAATTACATCAGCGGGTGGCCCTGCCCTTGGTTATATACAGCTGTCACAGCCAAGAGACAGGGAGGCCTCGACAACCCTGGCCATTGGTTGTCAGGGTCTGCGGGCAGGGGGGCTTATCTGAATCTGGAAGCCCCCTTTAACAAAGGGGCCCCCAAATACCAGCCCCAACCCTATGTGAATGGGTATGGGGTACATTGTAACCCTTCCCATTCACCAAAAAAAGTGTCAAAAAGTAAAAACAACAATAGACAGTTTTTGGCAATTCCTTTATTAAAATAGAAAAAAAAATCTGCCTCCATGGGAGGCCTCCCAGTGGCTGCTGTCTTTTCCCTTTGACAGCTCTTATATTAGCAAGGGCAGGGCAACCTGCTGACGTAACCAGAAGACCCTGCCCCTCTCTGAAGTCACATGATGTCAGAAGGGAGCGGGGCCACTCACTGTGTTACATCACCGGGTAGCCCCGCCCTTGACTATATAACAGCTGTCACAGCCAAGAGACAACAGTCGTTGGGAGACATCCTATCAAGGCAGAGGAGTTTTTTTTCTTAAATTTTTGGGTCCTTCGGGTGCCGTGATTGACGTTGGATGGACATCGCAGGACACTTTTTTCTTTTTTTAATAAAGGAATTGTCAAAAACTGTCTATTGTTGTTTTTACTTTTTGCCACCAATGTAGTTATGCCCCTGGAGTCAGGTAACGGTTTCTCAGGTCTCTATACTTTTTACATTTAATGAAGAATGTGATGGTACAATATTGAACTGGAACATCATATTTGGTAATGGGTGAATTTGTCTTGGTTCAGTTCTTCAAGGATGAATCATTAAGAATTTTGCAAACCCAAAATTGGAGGTGAATCCCATTGAAGTCTATAGAATGTAAAAATTGTTGCTGAATTCTGGCCATTTTTAGAGTTACAACAAAAAAAACACCATGGGAAAATGTGCACTGCCAAGGGAGGCATATACCAATGCAAAAACAAAATAGGGACAAAAAAAAAAAAATACATTTTACAGCAGGGGCCAGGTATTTTCATGCAGCTTAAAAGCAACACTGAAAATACAGTTTTTCTTTTTTTGTATTTGTATATTTTGTTTATTTAAGAATTGCAATGAAACATGTCATACAAGACAGTTACAGTATAGGATGTAATCAATGCAATCTGTCTCAAACAAGTATCACCACATGTCACAATTACAGTCACGTATTATAAAAGCTGGAGTTATTTATGGCCTTCTTACAAACCACCCCCAGAAGACACATTTTGAAGTTTTGTTTTTTTATACATTTCATAGACGGTAAATGAAATAACAAAAGGAACCAAGATACAGCTCAAGTATCCAATCAGGAATACAAAAAAAGGAAATAAGCTTCCCTCTACTGGAATCACGATCAGCTCTGTTAAACCTTTAAATGGTCTTCACAAGACCAGCGTAGGGAAGCGGGGAAAGGGTGATAAGGAATGGGAAGTCAGAGACAGAAACGTTTAAGATATGAGAACGAGGAAACAGAAAAAAAAGAATACAAAGGGGATAGGGTAACCTGTAGATTAGAACCTGTGATGTTGGCGTCTCCATAATTCCAAACTCGTGGGATGCTGTCAACATTACACATATCCTTTTAACAATATGCTTCAGGATACCTTAAAGCTGTATATGGAGTTGATCTTCACTGACAGTCTCGGTAACAGCCTACCCTGGCAGTGCATATTTTGATTGTGGAATTGATTTAATTCTTTTACAACTTGGCCTGGCTTCCATAATGCAGCAGCATTTCAATATGAATAATTTCATTTTTTTTTTTTTTTAACAGAAGGAATTTTTATTAAATATTCAATCAGTTACATGTTAAGCACATCAAACGTTACAGTGTACAACAAGTTCCAATAAGCATCATGGATGTTCTAAGAGTTCACTGAGTAATCTAGCATATCTTGAAAAAGATTATCCATAAACATTAACAGATTTACATTCCAAGATTCCTATAATTGAGGTTAGTTCTAATTTTTATGGTATACATTGAAAATTGCATGTCCACTAAAGATGAACATCTCAATTTATATTGACCAACGTCATATCCTTCATGGATAAAGGGAACTGTGGGGGGGAGGGGCCACAGGGAGGGGAAACGGGGGGACAGAGAGAGACACGGGGACACCATTCACATTTTTGCAGCTGCCCTGGATGCGAGAGCCTGGGGGGGGGAGGGACATCCCCACCCGGACCCACGCACACACGTCAGAAAAAAGGATCCTCATTGTAGCTATATTGTGAGACCCCCTAGCCTCCACCCATGTCGACCATATTTTATGAAATTTCTTGTGGCCGTTATGGTCCATGTAGTTAAGTTTGTATAGAGGGAGGGCTGTATTCACCAGTCCTCTCCAGGTGGAGATTTGCAGCAGGGTCGCCAGTTTCCACTGGAGAAAAATGGTCTTCCTGGCATAGAACGCCATGTAAAAAATAGACACTTTCTTATGGGTGCTAGTGGACAAGTTATCTGTAATACCTAACAACAAAATCAGGAGATTTAGTCCCACTGGTACTCCAGTTTTTAGAGACATGTCCTCCACAACTTTTGACAAGAACTCCTGTATACGGGGGCAGAGCCATACCATGTGAATGTAGTCACCAACATCTCCTGCGCATTTGGGACATGCTCCGGAGGTGTTGTATATTAGTGCCAGCTTTTGGGGTGTGTAGTGTACCCTATGAAGAAATTGAAGAAGAAGTTGCTCTAATCTATCCTTTGCAGAAATCATGAGAGGAATAAAATAATTTCAGTTTTAAAACAATTTTTTTTCCAATTAAAATTAATAAGGACACATGCTTTTTCCTTAAATGGCAATAGGCATGCATGCTTTGAACATTGGAAAGAAACTGGCCAATAGGTCGCTGTGGCCCTTTTATCACTGCTGCAAAAATGTCTTGCTGCTGGACAATTTTTATGAAGTTGTCATCAAGAATTAGGGACTCCAGAGCATAATGCAATGTAAAATAAGCTAGCAGCAGGACATTTTTCCAATGAGGGAGAATTGGTTAAAATATACTAGAAAAAAGTGCACTGACAGGTGATTTACTACATGAATTGAGAGGCAAAAGATGGAACAGAACTTTGAAATTGGCCAGCACCAGGACAAGTTCAATTACAAGGCTAGGCCCAAACTTACTAGCGACAAAGAGCACAGACTGAGGTTTTAATGAAAGAATTGAGATACTAAAAGGATACAACAGTGTGTAAATGGCCAACAGCATGGCATTTTATGTTTTCATTATTTATTTTAAACTTTTAAGGGTACATACAGCTGCTAAAATCTTAGTTGGTAGGTACATACCAAGCTATAAGGACAATTTTAATTATAAATACTAGGCCTAAATGGAGAATGTCTAACTTTTAGTTTTACAAAAAAAAGGTAAAATATAGTCCTATCACTATAAATAACCAATATACCCCCCAAAAAATAAAAAAACTTAGGAGTAAAAGTCACAAATAATAGCCATATTGTTTGTAATATGTGTCAAAGGTTTTACATAAATAAATAAAAGCTTACCATTGTACGCATCCCTGTCAATGGTAAATGGTTTGTCCCAACCCTCAAACTTTTGCTGGACAGCTTAGTCTGTTAAAGAAAGTTGAAAAACAATAAACTTAAAGCGGTTGTATAGTTTTTTTTAAACTTTTTCCTACAGGTAAGCGTATAATAAGGCTTACCTGTAGGTAAAAAAAATATCTCCTAAACCTGTATGGTTTAGGAGATATTCCCCTCGCAACGAGCCACTGACTGCAGCAGCGCATGCGCACAGAGGATTCTCGGCTGAAAGCAGACGCCGGACCCTGCCGGAAAGAAATCTCCTGCGCGCATGCGCGGGAGTGACGATACCCGGAAAACGCACTGAGGGAACATGCTCCCTCTGTGTGGATCTGCCTTGTTCTAAGGTAAGTATTTCATAATGAGCTAGTATACGGTGCATACTAGCTCATTATGCCTTTTCTCTTGCAGGTCTAAAAAAAAAAAAAAATATCAGCGGGTTTACTCCCGCTTTAAGCTAGGTGTACACTAAGAATTTTTTTTGTTCAACCAGCGGATTCAGTTGAACAGACAGAACTACACATAGATTTAAATTAGTACAGTTCCTACTGAAATAGCTGAATTTTGATATGTGTTTACCCAGCTTAACTGGTAGGATCACCGAGTGAAAATAAAAGATAAAAAGCCCAGAGAAGAAAACTATTGCAGACACCACATCTAAGGATTGGTAAGCTACAATTTAATAATGTTTTGGGGGTTTAATATCGCTTTAACCTGTGTTTTGCCCATGCAGGACAAATAAATTCACCTAACTTTAATTCTCCAGTACGGCACCTAATTACCTTCTCTTTCCTTTCATTGCTACGGCCAAATAAAAACAAGAAAGAAAGCCTTGTGTAAGTTCTAAGTTGCAACTTGAACTTCACAGATGGCTGAGAAATCTTTTCCATGTGACAGCGCTGGGTGTCTGAAAAAATACTTCAAGCACCAGTATAGGTAGGTGCAGCCATGCCTCTCAAAACTGGAAGTATTGGGTGTGTTTCTTTGCTCCCAGCAGCTGAACAGAACAGTTGGAGAGCAAAGGGGTGTGTGTGTGTCTTGCTGAGGAGGGCAAGAGAAACTTCATCTTTCAATAAAACTTTCAATTTTCCTACCTTCTTACCTTTTGCTTCTTTGTTAGACTTGAATAATATACTTATTTTGTTTTTTAGCCTGCAGTGTGGTGCTCAAAAAATAAACATCAAAAGCATACAAAAAATGTATGTGAGCACACACAAAAATTGCACAGGATATGTCTATTAGTCTCTAGTAAAATACTAGACATGTGCAGAATGAAAAAATGTGTTTCGTTTAGTTTTGATTCATTATTTACATAAATTAGTTTAGTTAAATTATTTTAACTCATTTTAATCAATTAGAATTTTTGGAATTTGAATTTGAATCGATTCGAATAGTTTTCTAATCAGTTTCGAATACTTTTTGAATTAGAATAGTTTTCTAATTCAAATAGTTTTCCAATTAGCAAAGAGAATAAAGTAGAATAGAAAATAAAGGTATAGAATAGAAAAAAAAGAATATAATAGAAAGGAATATAACAGAAAATAAAAGAATAGAATATAATAGAGTAAAACAGAACAAAATAGAATAAAAAATGAAAAGACCAGTATAGAATGGAATAGAATAGAATATAAACAAATAGAATAAAAAAGAATAGAATAAAATAGAATATAACCATCTTCCTTTTCTAATCTATTCTTACTATTGTATTCTTTTCTATTCAAATTCAAATTTATTCTATTCCAAATTTGAATTTCGGAAGATGGTTAAATTCTTTCTATTCTATACTATTCTGTTGTTTTTTCTATACTATTCTGTTATTTTTTTATTCTATTCTAATCTATTCTTTTCTATTCTATTCCAATTCAAATTGGTTCTATTTGAATTTTGGGAAATTGTTATATTCTTTCTGTAGCAGGTACTGCAGCCAAAGACTTACAATAAGACAGATGGGTTTTATGCACATTTACACAGATGACTGCATGTACAGAGCCTTTCCAGTCTGAAAGAGGGGAGAGAGCTTACAATCATGTCTGCATGGGCTTTTTCACGTAAAATGGTCATGTAATGTGAGCTGACACACATAGAGCTGTGCATTTAGCAGCCTCTATTGTGCCCCTATTGGCTGGAAGAAGAAAACCAATTAAAGGCACAGTTACAACAGCTAATGGGAGAGACTTACTGAGCTGCAGGGAGAGCTGCAATGGATTCTGGGACATGTAGTTCCCACACAAAACAGTCCCATAGACTGATATACAGGGAGAAATACAAATCCCAGCAGGCTTTGATGACAGGAAAGTGAAAGACTCCATTTTGTGTCCTGAGGTAAAAGTCAGTCAATGAGGGAGTGAGAGAGACACGGCCATGATCTGAGGGGATCCATCCAGCCACAGTTCCGGAGGTCGGTGTGTTGACCCTGCCACAATTCCAGGAGTTGAACAGTGAAGGAAATCCCACCTGAGAGGGATCCCGGCCATATCGCCAGGTGTTCCTGAGGGCGTGGGCCGATCCGGGTACAAGGTGGCCTTTTGGGGAACTTGTCGCTTGATCCTTTGGTCACAGGATGGGTGAGCCGGCATTTGCCCATTTTTAAAGACAGTCAGGCAACATTGCCTCGCCAGTGCCCACATTTGAAAGGAACTCTAGCACCTCGCTGAATAGTCACTACATTCCACTTTGCCATCAGGATACTGCTAGCATCCTACATCTTACTTTTGCCTACCAGGATACTTTCAAGTACCCCTTTGTTTATCCTGCTTAACAGGACACCAAGTTCACCAATGCCAGGCTAGCCAATGATCCTGGATATCTCCATTGTGAGGACCCTTTCTGTTACTCCTTCAGTATCAATAATTTAGTGATTCCAGTGACTACCTTTAAAGGGGGACTCTCACGTTAATTATTAAAGTGATAAATTACATTTGTGGCCTATTGCATCACATTTAACTGCCTGGATCTGTGATTTCAGGATTTGAGGGAAACAGACTGACCGTTGTTAAGTCAGATCAGTTCCCCTTTATGCCTGAGTGCATAGGCCACTCTAGACCTATTTAAGTTAAGTTTGACTGTTATTTTGAAGTCTGCATTTTGGGTTTGATTAACACTATTAAAGACCATAGTTTGCCATTTTTGACTATATAGTTACCAGATCACTGTCTGTCAGATTGTGGAAAATCTCCCAGTAAACAAACTTCCTGTTCACTACATTTGTGTCTGTTTTACTCTGTTTGCTAGATGTGCCAGAGGGACTGAGACAGTTCTTTGGGGTTGAGAGGCAGAGTAACGGACTGAACCAACTTAAGCAGCTCCTTCGGGGATATTGCTACATTTCTATTCTATTTTATTCAATTCTATTTTTTTTTAATTCTATTCTTTTCTATTCTATTATAGTCTTTTCTATTCTTTTATTTGCTATTTTGTTCCGTTTTACTCTGTTTTATTCTATTCTTTTATTTGTTGTTATATTCTTTTCTATTCCATTATAGTTTTTTCTATTCTATCCCTTTATTATTCTATTCTATTTTATTCTCTTTGGAAATTCGAAAACTATCCATATTCGAAAACTATTCAAATTCAAACTTCAAAACTATTCGAATTCAAAAACTTTTAAAATTCAAAAACAAATTGTTTCCAAAACTATTCAAATTGTTTAGAAAACTATTTGAATCGATTCGAATTTCCTCCTAATTTTTTTGTTATTTCATATTCGTTTAAATTTGGTACTTTTGTAATTCGGAAATTTGAATACATCCAAATTTCCAAAAAATGGAACGAAACAAACTGTACATGTCTAGAAAGAACCTTCCCTGACCCACTGGGGTGCAAGACTCCTGACAGGGGTAACACATACTCAGGTCCACCTAGCCAAAAGGCCCAGCAGACCCTGCTCCTCATGGTCAGCTGAACTAATGAGTACTAGGTGAGGGACTCTCCTGAAGAGATACCCCTTGTGTTAAATATGCAAAAATAAAAAAAGTGCCAGGGCAGATGCATTGACTAGGCCTTTGCGGACTGGTTACAACCATTGCCCTGTCTCAGCCAGAAGGCCTAGCCCATGAGATGTAGTGCAGAAAAAAGCTTAGGTGTTGGGACATTATGCAGGTTCACAAAATCTGGTACCCCTGGGACACCACGCCCGAGGGGGGCTTGACACTGCAGACTCTGTCTTCCGAGCCCCTGACCAGATAAGGTAGTGCACTAAAATCAGGAGGCACTGAAAGAGGAACTGTTGTTGCAACCAGATTTTCTCCTTAATTTCACCACACTGAGCTAGAATCAGAATCTACTTACTTGCGGTCAATGCAATTTACAATCAATGTTTATTCACTATCCACTTGCTGACCTGCAATGTACCCATACAGAGCTAGAATTCAAGTGGTTATAGCAGAATGATGCCTGCAGCTGCTGGCATTATCCCAGTAGCGTTTTTTTAGAGCTGGCAGTCAGCTTTCATGTAAAAGCAATCCTAGTGGCAAACTAGCTGCTGGATTGCTTTTACAAGCAGTGGGAGGGGATACCCCCCCCCCCCATGGTTTTACTAGGATCTCCCATCCCAACAGGAGTCCCGATCGGTCAGCTGATCACACAGATGAACAAAGGCTCGATTGACTTTGTTCTGCTCTGTGATGCAGTAGCCCAGAAGTGATGACCTGGCAGACGGTGCTATTTTTAAAAATAAATAGATTCCTCCTCTGCCCTTAAAAGCATTTGATTGCCCCAAGATCAGTGTGATCAAATGCTTTTAAGGACAGAGGAGGAATCTGGGGTCTTATAGATGCCAGGTCTCTTCATAAAGAGTACCTGTCACATGCCACATGCCTATTGCTGATACTAGGGTTTTTACACTCCTTGTGAAAGCAATAAAGGTGATACAATTTTTTTTAAAGCAACAGTGTAAATAAATAAATAATAATTTAAAAAATGTTCTAACGTGGCCCTTTTTTCCCTGTGCATGCGTGCAACGCCAAACTCATGCATCGGTCCCACATGCACACAAATAGCAATCGTCCCACAGATTTGAGGTATCACCGCGAGTATCAAATGCCAGTAATTTTAGCACCAGACATCCTGTGTAAATCTAAAGTGGTAACCAGTAAAAGCATCACCTATGGATAGTAAAATGTACATTGTTTGTCGCCGTAAGCTATGCAAGCTATGCATACTAGCTCATTATGCCTTTGTCTTGTAGGGTTTTTTTTTCCCTAGGGTTTACAACCACTTTAAATATTGAGGTTTGTCGCCATTACGCAATTTTAAAGTGTGACATGCTTGGTATCTATTTACTCAGCGTAACATCATCTCTTATATTTTACCAAAAATTTGGTTATGTATTGTGTTTTTTTCCATTAAAATTCCAAAAAAGTGTATTTTTTTCCCCAAAAAATAGTATTTGAAAAACCGTTGCGCAAATACAGTGAGACATTAAAAAAAAAAAAAATTGCATTTTATTTTGTAGGGACTCTGCTTTACAAAAATATATGTTTGGGGATTCTAAGTAATTTTCTAGCAAAAAATACAGATTTGTATATGTAAACAATAAAATCTGACATATTATGAAATTCTCACCAATAGCTGAAAGATCTGGATAACCGCGGATTATGACAGACATAAATTTGCCTTCATCTTTAACACAAACAGCACTGGAAGAGCCCTTGCCTTTGAAACAGAATTATTTATACTGTTTCTATGGTCAGGAATAATGGAACTTGATTGGTCTCAGTGATGCATCGCTGGCTGTCAATACAGATCAGAGTGCTTTTTACCAAAATGAATGTGTTGCCAAATGTTTGAAATTGTGGTTTAAACTTGATGACGGTAAATTAAAGTTGGGGATACAAATTTTGGTTTCTTTAATAATTGTCTTGGGAGAATTGATTTTTGTTTCTAGGGCCCCCGTGGTTTAAGGGATATACAATATTACATAATCTCACTTTCTATCTACAGTTGTAGATTCTGGAAACCTACATGCAGTTACTTGCATGTATCTGAACTTCTTGGCCTTCTTTTATGGTTTTGGCAAATAATCACAGATTTTAAAATAGGATTTGCTCAACTCAATAATCTATACTGAAATTATATATTCACACATGTATTTGCAAATGTGTGCAACTAAACCCCCTGTTTTTAACATGTATAGTTAGATAGGGCCACTTTGGTTTTATTGCAGACTAGCTGGTAGGTGTGCTGGAAAATCTTTTGTTTCCCTAGCGACCCCCTCCCTGGGGAGAGAGTTGACTTACCAATACCAACCCCCTTCTCTACCAGGGTTACCGTCTTCCATGCCAGGTACTGACCTCTCGCTGCCTGACTGCTATTACATTCCTATTCATTCTTCTGGGTTACTGGCAACTGCAATTAGGTCTTCTGCTTATGGCCTTCACTACTCATTAACCTTCAGTATTGTTCATCCCCTAGTGCAAGCCCTATTCTTTTAAATACTCATTGCATGCACTCAGGGGCGGACTGACAACTCATGGGGACCCCAGGCTATAGGAGATTATGGGACCCCAGGCTTACAGATGGCCGACACGTGGCAGACATCTTTTTTAAGGGAAGGGCACCAAGCTTGGCGACATGCAGAGTGGCAGGAGACTTACAGCTGGTGAACCAGTAGGGGCACCAGGAGCCTCTCATGGGCAGTGAGTGCCACCATAATAGCATTATGGGCCGCTGGGCAAAATACTGCACTGGGAACCCATACCAGGGAGACCTGTGGCATGCATAGTGCACCACTGGTGAACCATGGGCATGGCCAGTGGGAGAGTCCTAAAGGAGGATTGAACATAATCTGCACCTGCTGTATACAATCCAAACATACCACAGAACTTGTACCCATAAAATTCTACTTTCTGTGTCACAACTGATAATCTCACAGACACAAATAAATCAGTCAAAGGATCAAAGGATCATTTGTTTTTAAAATAAATGTTTCCATTATATATGTTTTTTATGCACAAAAAAAAAGGATATTTTTGTCTTACTGAGACAACCTTACAGAAGAACTTAAAACCAGCAACTGTTGAGACAATGAACACCTTGTTCAGGTATATGTACAGTATAATGTACATAGCATGTGGGTTTAGGAGTAAGTAACAATCAAAAAATATAGAATACAACAGTCAGGATGAGTGCCACGCTCACATCAGAGTCCTCCCCTACATTAAAGTCCCAACATTCTTCCTATACCTCACAGTCCACAGAGTTCCACCCTATGGCAGAACCCCCAAAATGGCACCTTGCAGCAGAGCTCCCAGAGTGCCACCTTATGGCAGAGCTCCCAGAATGCCACCCTATGGGACAGCCCCCAGTGTGCCACCCTATGGCACAGCCCCCCGGAGTGCCACACTAGAGCACAGCCCCCCGGAGTGCCACCCTATGGCACAGCCCCCCCGGAGTGCCACCCTACGGCACATCCCCTAGAGTGTCACCTTCCATCAGTATCCCCTTACACACACCTTTGCACCTTGGTGTGAGTGCTTGGTGTGGAAGGCAGCTGGCGGGAAAAGGCTTTAAAAAAAAAAATCCACATGTTCCAGGCCCTGAACTGTGCAAGGGAGTTGTAGAGTCAGTGGAATAGTGAACTGCTGTGGTTGGCCTCAGATTGGGCAGTGGGGCATGTGAATAAAAGCCATGCTTGATGTGTGCCCTGATATCACTGCACAGGTGTGCACCCAGACCTGCCCTGCTGCCTGATCTGGGACCGAGCTCAGCAGTGCACTATTCAGCTGCCTCTGAATGGCAACAAGTGGATTTTTTATGGGTATGGGATTGTTAGAACGACTTGTGTTGAGCGGCAGTGGGCAGAGTATACACACATAGCTACGTATGCACAGTACACATACGCATGCATGAACAGTATAGATACAGATGCATTCATGCACAGTATACACACAGACGCACGCATGCACAGTATACACACAGACGTGCACATGTACAGTACACATAGACATACAGTCACACATACATATAATATATATATATATATATATTGTGGCAGCAGGCAGGTGAAGTCACCTGGTTGTATCCAGGATGGTAAATATGTGTGTCCTAGATTCAGGCTTTATGCAGACTTTTACAATTAGAGGGGAAGAGTTAATGAGCCCAGCTGAAGCAAGTGGGCTCATTAAGGCCTCTACAAAAAACCCCAGCATGCATAGGGAGATGCTCCATCCTGGAACCAGTTTTGTGTTGTATAGACTGGGGAGTCTGAGATCTGTTCTGTGAGTTAACGCCTGTGTGGCAAAACCTTTACAACAAAGGCAGGGACTGGTACAGCACAAGGCTGTACCCAGTTGTTAGACAGGGAGTCTATGTGTGTAGTTAGAGGTCAAGCTGACCAGGACTTATTTTCTTGTTTTATTTTGTTTGGCTGTTATATGTATCACTGCATGGAGCATAAATAAACCGGATCTTTTGTTTTTTGAACCTACACCGCTGTCTGCTGTGCCTGACTGTGTGTTGTGAACCCATCCAGGGGGTCACACACACCCGCTGCCGAGCTAACCCCTCACAGTTGGTGGAGAATTTTGGCACTTTTTTTTTGTTAAGGCCAGCATGGAGGAGATACTGAGACAGCTGGCTCTAGCAAATGCAAACCAGCAACAAGCAAATGCAAATCAGCAGCAAACAAATGCAGGTTTACAAAAGAGCCTTGCAGCTCAACAACAGAGCCTTGCAGCCCAGCAGCAGATAAATTCAACTTTGCAGCAGAGCTTGGAAAATCAGCAGAAGGCTCACCAGCAGAGTTTGGAAGCTCAGCAACAAGCCCAGCAGCGATCTGAAGCCCGCTTCATAGACCTGTTGCAGAAGCAAGAGCAGAATTTTCAACAGAAAATAGAGACATTAATACAGCAACGTCCGCAGACCAATGAAGCAAGTGGTTACAATAATACCGCATCCTTTGGTGTGAGCCGTTTACTGACAAAAATGACTGGAGAGGATGATCCGGAGGTGTTTTTGACCACATTTGAAAGGACTGCTGAAAGGGAAAAGTGGCCTAAGGAGCAATGGGCTGGACTGGTGGCCCCTCTGTTAACTGGGGAATCGCAGAAAGCTTATTATGACCTAGAGCCTGACCAAGCAAAAGACTATGTGGTGCTAAAAGCAGAAATATTGGCACGGCTGGGTGTCACCCTGGCCGTCCGGGCTCAGCGTGTGCATAACTGGACTTTTCAGGTTGGAAAACCTCCCAGGTCTCAAATGTATGATCTCATTCACCTGAGCAGGAAGTGGCTGCAGCCAGAGACTTTGACTGCACCAAACATTGTGGAACGTGTTGTTATGGATCGTTTCCTGAGAGCTCTTCCTACTGCCATCCAAAAATGGGTAAGCCATGGAGACCCAGAAAATGCAGATAAACTTGTGGATCTGGTTGAGAGGTACTTGGCTACAGAGAACCTGACCACCTCTTCCAGGGACTCACGGACTTTCCCCCCTAAGACCAGATCATCCCCAGTGGCGGGTAAGATGACTCCAAGGGGTGAGGGTGGAGAGAGTGAGAGGGTGGGAGTTCTACCTAAGGTCTGGCGGGAGCAGCCCAGGAAGCCCATGCTGCAAGAGGCAGCGAAAAAGATTATTTGCTACCGCTGCCGGCAAGAGGGACATATTGCAGCCAATTGCCCAGTTGTGGATGAGCCTATGCAATGTGACTTTATAAGGGAGAGACGTCAGTCGCTGTTTGCGACAGTTGCATGCACTGCCATTCGGGGACCTGAGAAACATTTATGTAAAATGTGTATTCATGGTAGACATGTTGATGTGTTGCTAGATTCAGGTAGCCTGGTAACATTGATAAAAGCTGAATTAGTTACTACAGAGGTCTCTGGGAAGAACAGGGTGGCTGTTATTTGTGTGCATGGGGACACCCGAGAGTATCCTGTAACTTCAGTGTTTTTTGAGACCCCCAAAGGTAACCTCTCTCATCAGGTGGGGTTAGTGGCTCACTTACCACATGATGCTATTGTGGGAAGGGATTTTCCAAAATTCTGGGAACTCTGGGATTGTCCTGAGGCCCCCATTGGTGCCCCTATAAACCAGGAAGATGACCAGAATTCCTCTGGGAGTGGTGAGGACTCTCCTGAATTTCCCTTGTCGGTATTGGCGGGGGAAACTCGAGAAACTGGGGAGGAGCCAACATCCTCAGATGAAAACATGCCGTCTGTGGAGTTTTCGGATCTTGAGGTTCACAGGGAAAATTTTGCCACAGAACAGTTAAAAGACCCCACCCTAATAAAGGCACGGGAAATGTGGTGAAAATAGATGGCGAGTTAGTGAACCCAGATAAGACTTGCCCTTATCCTTACTTCACTATGGAAAGGGACCTGCTATATCGAGTGGCTCAAAGGGCAGAAGAAACCATTGAGCAACTTGTAGTGCCCAAACCTTACAGGAAGTTGGTGTTAGAATTGGCTCATGGACACATTCTGGGAGGTCATCTGGGGACAGAGAAAACCAGAGAGAGGGTACTGCAGAGATTCTATTGGCCTGGGGTCATGAAGGAAATAGAAAAGTATTGTTCCTCCTGCCCTGTGTGTCAGAAGTCGGCACCTATGCCACATTTCCGTAACCCACTGGTACCTCTTCCTATCATTGAGGTCCCCTTTGAGAGGATCGCAATGGATTTGGTAGGTCCGATAATGAAGTCTGCTAGGGGGCATCAGTACATTTTGGTTATTTTGGACTATGCCACCCGTTATCCGGAAGCAATTCCTCTCCGAAATACCTCGGCCAAAACCATAGCCAAAGAGCTATCTCTTGTTTTTAGCCGCGTGGGTATTTGTAAGGAACTGCTTACGGACCAAGGTACACCCTTTATGTCCCGGGTTATGAAAGAATTATGCAAGTTGTACAAAGTGAAGCAATTGCGTACATCCGTGTATCACCCCCAAACAGATGGGTTGGTTGAAAGATTCAACAAAACCCTAAAACAAATGTTAAAGAAGGTGGTGGATAGAGATGGAAAGAATTGGGATTGTCTAATACCCTATCTGATGTTTGCCATTAGGGAGGTACCCCAATCCTCTACGGGTTTCTCACCCTTCGAGTTGCTCTATGGGAGACACCCAAGAGGGCTGCTGGATATCGCCAAGGAAACTTGGGAAAATGAGAGTTCTCCTCACAGGAGTGTGATTGAGCATGTCGCCCTGATGCAAGATAGAATTGCACAGGTAATGCCAATTGTAAAGGAACATTTAACCCAAGCGCAGTTAGCACAGCAGAGAGTGTACAACCGTGGGGCCAAGACCCGTACTTTTTCCCCGGGGGATAGGGTCTTGGTGCTAGTCCCTACGGTTGAAAGCTAATTTCTGGCCAAATGGCAAGGTCCATATGAAGTAATTGAAAAAATGAGTGAGGTGAACTACAGGGTTAGACAGCCAGGAAGGCGAAAGCCGGAGCAGATCTATCACGTCAATCTGCTGAAAGCCTGGAGGGATAGGGAATCCCTAGTCGCAGAGACTTTGTCACAAGTACAGCCTGATTGCTTAGTTCCTGAGGTTGGAATAGCAGACACCTTATCGAAACCCCAACAACAGGAGGTTAAAGAGTTTGTACTTCGTAACAAAAGAGATTTTCTCTGAGCTTCCGGGACAAACATCTGGCGTAGAGCATGACATTATCACCCCGCCAGGAGAAAGGGTAAAACTAAAACCTTATAGAATACCAGAGGCCCGACGGGAGGCAATACGTGGGGAGGTTCAAAGGATGCTGGAATTGGGTGTGATAGAGGAGTCCCAGAGTGACTGGTCCAGTCCTATCGTACTAGTGCCCAAACCTGATGGGAGCTGGCGGTTTTGTAACGATTTTAGACAATTAAATAAAGTTACAAAATTTGACACCTACCCCATGCCACGTATAGATGAGTTGATTGACCGGCTGGGAACAGCCCGATATATGACAACTCTTGATCTCACCAAAGGGTATTGGCAAATTCCCCTGGCCGAGTCGGCCAAGGAGAAAACTGCGTTTGTAACCCCAGATGGGGCATTCCAATATAAGAGAATGCCGTTTGGGTTACAGAATGCACCGGCAACATTCCAGCGGAAAATGGATAAGATTCTGAGGCCCCATCAGAAATATGCTGCAGCTTACCTGGATGATGTGATTATCCATAGCACAGACTGGGTCTCACATTTGCCAAAAGTACAAGCAGTCCTAGACTCTATCCGGGAAGCTGGGTTTACGGCCAATCCAAAGAAGTGTACCATTGGACAGGAGGAGGCCAAATATCTTGGGTACACTATTGGGAGGGGGGTGATAAAACCCCAAGTCAATAAAGTCGAGGCCATACAGAGTTGGCCACGTCCCAACAGCAAGAAACAGGTACGAGCCTTTCTGGGAATCGCTGGCTATTATCGACGATTCATTCCCCATTTTGCTTCTCAGGCTGTGCCCCTCACCAACCTGACAAAAGGGAAAGAGTCGGTTATGGTTAAATGGTCCCCAGAGGCTGAGGAAGCATTTCAGTCCTTAAAAACAGCCTTATGTAGCCAGCCAGTGTTGTACTCACCAGACTTCTCTAAGGACTTCGTGGTACAAACTGATGCATCAGACGTTGGGTTAGGAGCAGTGTTATCCCAGGTCTGGAACGGGGAAGAGCACCCAGTCATTTACCTCAGCAGGAAGTTAAAGTCCCATGAGGTAAATTACTCCACGATTGAGAAGGAATGTTTAGCAGTGAAGTGGGCTCTAGATTCCCTTCGGTACTATCTGCTAGGTAGGCACTTTGACCTGGTGACTGATCACGCTCCTTTAAAGTGGATGGCTCAGAACAAGGAGACCAATAGAAGAGTAAATAGGTGGTTCCTAGCCCTACAGGAATTTAACTTTACAGTTAAGCATCGCCCTGGTGTTAAAATGGGGAATGTGGATGCTTTGTCTCGGATACATGCGTGTCTGACTGCTGGTGTTACAACCCCAAGGTTGAAACAAGAGGGGGGGGTATGTGGCAGCAGGCAGGTGAAGTCACCTGGTTGTATCCAGGATGGTAAATATGTGTGTCCTAGATTCAGGCTTTATGCAGACTTTTACAATTAGAGGGGAAGAGTTAATGAGCCCAGCTGAAGCAAGTGGGCTCATTAAGGCCTCTACAAAAAAAACCCAGCATGCATAGGGAGATGCTCCATCCTGGAACCAGTTTTGTGTTGTATAGACTGGGGAGTCTGAGATCTGTTCTGTGCGGTGAGTTAACGCCTGTGTGGCAAAACCTTTACAACAAAGGCAGGGACTGGTACAGCACAAGGCTGTACCCAGTTGTTAGACAGGGAGTCTATGTGTGTAGTTAGAGGTCAAGCTGACCAGGACTTATTTTCTTGTTTTATTTTGTTTGGCTGTTATATGTATCACTGCATGGAGCATAAATAAACCGGATCTTTTGTTTTTTGAACCTACACCGCTGTCTGCTGTGCCTGACTTTGTGTTGTGAACCCATCCAGGGGGTCACACACACCCGCTGCCGAGCTAACCCCTCACAATATATATATATATATACACAGTATACACACACCAGCTCTTTTCACCCAATAATGGAACACACTGCTGCTGCCTCCATCTCCTGGCATGCTGGGACTTGTAGTGCCGCAGAGGCTCACATACACAGGAAGTGGTAATACAGGAGAGGGGAAGACTGTGCCTGTGTACTGGTGGGCAGGTAAAGAGTAGGGTGGTGTAGCAGAGATGGGGAAGACCTCTAGAAGCAGTGCACTTCTCCTCACATGGATAATCAATCTAATTGCTTCAGAGACAGGAGGAGCCCTACTAGAGGAAACACAGCCTCCCTCCTGCTCACCAAGGTAAGCCACTGACAAGAATACATTTAGTTCAGCTTACCTTATATCAGAATGCAGTCCGTCCCACACTGCAGGCTGTGCCCCCTCCTCCTTCTCCTGTCCCCCAGCAGTCGGCTTCTCCTGCTCCTGTGTCAAATATGCCACGCTGGAGAAGGGTACACTGTGTTCCTATTGGCTGAGAAGGTAGTGGAGAGGTGGGGCAGCTATAATCTCAGGATTTTTACATACTCTCCCTGGTTTTATTGAGGCTGGAAACCTTGATGGGGCCCCCTAGTGACCACGGGCCCTCAGGCAGTGCCCAAGTGCCCGAATGGTCAGTGCACCCCTGCATGCACCCCTTTTTATGAACGTCAGTCTAGAGTTACATCTTGCAATATCCTTTCCTGGCTGTTCTAATGAGGAGGGTCTCTCTCCCCAGGCTGCCCTCCCTTGTATTTATAGCCCACTACAAAGGAGCTGAGCCATGAACACCTGGGAGTAAGTAGATTTAACAACTTTCTAGCTTCTGAGCAGCCAGCTAACTCACAAACACATTACTTCTACAAAGCACAGACAAATAGGCATTCACATAACAACAGGATACATTACACAGACCCCTAGTACATGTAGCACAAAATTAAATAAACTTTATTTTACACCACAACACTGGTAAGCACTTGCTTTACAAACATGCTTTAGCAACTAGTGGTGTGTGGTATGAGTCTGCTAAATCCATATTTTAATATGCCCAGGGCCGCCTATAGGAGGAAACCACTTGTCCTTGTGTAGGGGGCCCTGGCACACAGGGGGGCCCGGATGGGGAGGAGATTGGTGCAGTGAGGTAATTACAGGAATGGTGCATGGTGATGCAGAATTTCTCCTCCTCTCTCTCCCGCCAGCATTCAGTGTTGGAGGGAGAGACACACAGTGCATGGTTCCTCTAACTGCCCTGCCCCACTGCACTGATCCTCCTCCCTGTCCTGCCCACACTTGGTCCCCCCGTGTTCCCGCCCCCTCCCCCACAATTCTGTCAGCTTTCCTTTCCCCTCAAGCGCTGAAGGTACACAGAGGGATGTGTAAATATGTCATTTACTGGACCCTTACTTTTATGAATGGACACAGTGAGCAATCGACAACTAATAAAAAATAGAACTGATGTCTGATGAATGTGTAGCAGTGACACAATATTAAAAATGCTATCCCTAGAGCACACCCAGCATTTATTGGCAGTGTTACTGATCTTTTACCTTCAACAGTCTCTATATATAAACTGGCAATCACAAAGTGTGTTTTTTTTTTTGCATGGCAACATGTGTTACATTAAAGCGGGGCTCCAGGCTCCTTCAGAAAAAATTAAAAGTCAGCAGCTGCAAATACTGTAGCTGCTCACTTTCAATATTAGGACACTTACCTGTCCATGAATCTAGAGGTGTTTTCACCTGAGCCGATTTTTCAATTGCATCTCGGGTGCTGCCGCCACCACCTCGGTTCCCCACTGCTCATGCATGAAACATGATGCCTCTTGTGAATGGCCTCGTGGCAGGGATAGGAGGAGGAGGAGGGACAAACTTCTGGCTGAGGTCACCATGGCGAAGTCAGACAGAAATGAGAGTGGGTACCCACTCCCCCCCCCAAAAGGTTCCAAATGTGGCAAACAAGGCAGAGCTTTCCTTTTTGGGTGAAGCTCCACTTTAAAGTGGTCGTAAAGGCAGAAGGTTTTTTTACCTTCATGCACCCCCCAATACTTACCTGAGCCCTCTCTTGATCCAGCGATGTCCAGGAGAGCCTTGCCTCTCTGGGGACTCAAACTCCCGATTGACATTTGACAGCAGTGGGAGCTATTGGCTGTCAATCACAGCCAGTGAGCCTCAGGAGATGGAGGGGCGGGGGCCAAGATGCCGACTCCATGTGTGAATGGACAGAGCCACAGCTCAGGAGCGTACCTGCTTGAGTGTCCCCATAGTAAGCTGCTTACTGTGGAGGCACCCGGCAGGAGGAAGGAGCCCAGAGTGCCAGCATGGCACCCGAGAATAGGAGGATCCGGGCTGCTCTGTGCAAAACTACTGCCCACATGTTATTTTATTTTCTATTTTTTAAAACAAGAATTTAATATAGATTTAAGGCTGCCAATTTATCGAGAATGGGCAGGCAGTTTACGGCAACATAAAAAGAAAAAGCAGACCCGCATTGTGGTGTGCTACAGTGCAAATCTGTTGGTATCTACAGTACTTTTGCATTAGTGTGCCATTTTAAATGGATGGTACCACACAAAGTGCCATGCGTGAGCTTTGAGAATTTTGAGAATAAACTGCTTTACAGTATCTACAACTGAAGTGGTAGTGGTTTGTTTTAAAATGGTTTTGCTGCTTGTTTAGAATAAGTAAAATCTCCATAGTCTGGGCACTTTCCTAGAATTCTTACACCATATCAAAGACCGTGGTTGTAAACCCATTACAACCACTTTAACCTACAGGTAAGCCTAGATTAAGGCTTACCTGTAAGTGCAAGAAATATCTCCCAAACCTAAAAGGTTTAGGAGATATTTGCAGAAATAGCGGCACCAATGTCTACGGCGCATGCGTCGTAGACATCGGGCGGAGGCGCACTGAGCGTGGCATTTCTAACGGCGATCATGCCATTAGTGGTGGCACCAGCGCGCATGAGCAGGAGTGACATCATCGCGGCTCCAGCCAGTCACAGCAACGGAGCCGCGATACCCGGAAGTCACTCCGGGATAGATGGCAGCGTCAGAGGAGGTGAACGAGGGCTTCGATCTCAGGTAAATAATTCATAATGAGCTAGCATTCTATGCATACACTAGCCTATTATGCCTTTGTCTTGCAGGGTGTATTTT